>NW_026099572.1:4220955-4255284 GCF_025091365.1 Daktulosphaira vitifoliae
CACCGGCGGGAGTGGCTTGGTCGCCACCACTCCCTGCAGTCGCAGTACCAACCCCGTGGTTGGCTGCAGGAGCCTGCCTCAACACTCCTGCATTTGATGCGTGTTCGATTGATCGAGACGACACCTGGTGGGTACGCCCCCCACCAACCGCCGGCACTGGGGCATCCGATACCCCTGATGCAGTAACCGTTATCTCTGTTTGGGCCTGCTGACATATTAACCCAACGAAACCCAACTATGACGTGTATTGGTCATAGAAGGTCTCCCTTCCTTGACTAAAGTATGTATTAAAACACTAGACCAACTATTTACCCCTACATAGAAGGGGAAGCGATGATAAAACTCATCATAAGATGATCATTATTATAATATTAAAGTAAATAAATTAATATGTAAAATATTTTACTATTTCATAAGAATTCAGCTATTTTGTAATTAAAGAGAAAATATTTAAAAATCGAGAGTTTAAAGTAATTATTATGATATTAAGTTACATTACTGCGTTTGTTAATAGACATTTTTTTTTTAATGTGTAGATTAATTGGTTATTACTATAATAACCATATAGTTCTACTATATGAATTCTCTAGTTTAAAGTGTAACTACGAATACATTTTATAGTGCAAGAATGTTATAACATTATGACTAGTCTTAATACTATTCAAATTCTTTTACTTTTGTTATGCTATAAAGAAACTTGTACTGATAAGTTAATGCATTAACGCATACATATTAGTTAATGATACTATATGCAGTGTTGAGAAGGAACTGGTTCCAAAAGGAACGGATTCCTGGATCGAGTTCTTTTTGAAGGAACGATGCTAGGAACTGCTTCCTTTTAAAATAAGGGAACGAGGAAAATGAACAAATTCCATTTTTTAAGGAACGTGAACGGAAATTACAGTTCCTAAAAATTTTTATAAACATGTTTTAGTGTAGTTTTCCTTGTATCTAGACATTAAAATATTAAGGTATTTTTAGTTGACTTTTGACAATGGAAGTCCCCTATATACCCAGCCGAGATCGTAGGCTGTTTAAATGAATCAATTGACTATAAATAGAGTTATTATCACATGTAGGTATACAGTAAATATTTAATATATGTGTACATATATTAAATAATGCACCAAATATTATCATCGATTCTTGTTAACTAATATATGTTAAAGGTTTTGGGTTTTCTGATTTATTATTTCTAACTTATATGTAGACAATAGACATTGGTCGCGTTGACACAAGTCGTTAGCATTTACTACCTGCTTATAAATATAATTTTCGAATACTTTTAGATAAGGAATACTACAAATTTGTTTTGTATTCGACTGCTGATGAAAATCATTGATGACCGTTATCATGATCTCATTGCCACAATTTTTTAAATAACTTGGTTACATAAAAGGAACGAAGAGTGGAACGAGTTCTTATTTTGGAGGAACTGGATCTGGAACAAGTTCCTTCTTAATATAAAGAACTAGGATCTGGAACGAGTTCATATTTTAGAAAATGAACGGGGAACGGAACGAGTTCCATTTAAAAAGGAACTTTCCCAACACTGACTATATGTTATACCTTTGCAAAATACCATACTTAGTTAGTTAAGTGGGGAGTTGTAACGTGACAAAAGTATCTATTTATTTTTTTTATCTATTTGTATATATATATATTTGTGTTGAGCCGAATGCGGACTGCGACGGCGTTTGTCAGTTCAATAATCATGATAAGGTGTTGTGATTTGTTTATGCGCGTGCGAGATAGTCAGCTGTATACTACTTCAGACCGGTTCATGGGCGGCATTTGTGTGTACATCCACCCCGCTCCTTTCCTATTTTGAACGTCATTTGCTCTGCTCAACGCATACATTGTCGCCTTATGATTTAAATTATTCTTAATAATTTCCGACACTGGGTATTTAGTTTTTTTTTTTTTTGACCCCTACTCTAAAGGCTAGCCGTGTTGTCTCCGCCGGGGCAAACGCCAGACGTTTTGTCGGAAATTAGCCATCATCGGAACTGGTTGTCGCTAATTTTCGTCCGTAGCGTGAGTTTTTTGTTGTTATGTGCGCTGCAACATTTTAAATTTATAGATATATTTTTTCGTGAGTGTCCGCTATTTTTTGATTATGTAATTTTAGCTTCGATGCGAAGCGGAGAAGGTATTAATTTTTTATGTGTTTTTTTTTTTTTTTTATGTCTGTTGCCACTTTTTCTCAGCTCTCACTGGACCGATTTCTTTCAAAAATACGTCAAAAGATCACAAATCGTATCTAGTTGAAGACATTACCCTTAAAAATTGAAAAAAATTCCCTCGTTCCCCGTAAATGGGGGAAACCTCCAAAAAAATTACAAATTTAAAAATCGCTAATTTTCGAAATTTTTTCAATTTTTTTTACTTAAAAGTGCCATAACTTTTTCAAAAATGAACATATCAATATAATTCTTTTTTATATAGATGCATAATATCATTACCTTTCATTTGGTATATTTTTTTCATAAATTTAACCCTTAACCTGCCCACAAGGGGGGATTTAAAATGACAACTTTTTCACAAAAAAATAACTTTTTCAACTTAACTTTTGAAAATGTTCCGGAAGGTCTGACACTTTTATATATATCTTAAATTAAAGCTAATGTAATGTTCTTTATTATGCAAAAAAAAAATTTCGGACTTTATTTTATCTTCACGGCGAAAATGGCTACCAAATGCTATTTTTGTGTGAAAATTCTCGTTTTTATTTTAGCTTCGATGCGAAGCGGAGAAGGTATTAATTTTACTATGATGTTTTTTTTTTTATGTCTGTTGCCACTTTTTCTCAGCTCTCACTGGACCGATTTCTTTCGAAAATACGTCAAAAGAACACAAATCGTATCTAATAGAAGACATTACCCTTAAAAATTGAAAAAAATTCCCTCGTTCCCTGCAAATGGAGGAAAAATTAAAAAAAATTACAAATTTAAAAATCGCTAATTTTCAAAATTTTTTCACTTTTTTTTCTTAAAACTTCCATAACTTTTTCAAAAATAAACAAATCAACATATTTTTTTTTTATACTAAAACCTTCGATATTTACCTTTCATTTGATATCATTTTTTTGAAAATCTATCATCTAACCTGCTCATTGGGGGGATTTAAAATAGCAACTTTTTTTACGAAAATTAACTTTTTCAACTTAATTTTTGAAAATGTTCCGGAAATACTGCGTCCTTTAAACATATATCAAATTAAAGCTTATTTTATGTACTATAAAATGAAAAAAAAAAATTTGTCCCGACGACCTATCTTCTATGCGCAAATGGCTACCATATTCAAAAATATGCTATTTTAACAAATTTTTTTTTTTTAATTAAACACTATCAACAGATTTGCATCGAAGCGTTTTTTATGATAGTGATTTTAATCACTGTCAGATATCATCTATACTGGACCCAACTATGCCACGACCCCACTGTGCCGCCACTCCACTGTGCTGGGTTTTTTAAAATAATCTTAAAACAATAATGAACGAAAAATACTAGTATTTTTTATATTGGCGTCGGCTAAACCTGTCTCCATATTCGTTAGCCCTTTGGGGCTGGTAATGTATATATTTGTTTTAATGTTTTTGAGCCAGAATTTTTTTTTTTAGTGCGCCGTGCCATAAGCACGTGTGGCGAATTTTTTTTATATAGTTTTTTTTAGTGTAAGTGCCCCTATTTTTTTTATTTAGGTCCCGCAACATGGCAGGCGTGTACAAGACCACCTGTCATGTTATATCCATATTTTTTTGTGATTTTTTTTTTAGGTTTTATATTATATTTTATGGATGATATGTATATATTATTGGTACAATGTGGTGACGTAGTGCATTTTATTCCGGGGTGTCCCAACGTCTTGCAAGCTAAGTCTAACTGCTTAAAACCAGTCGCTTACTTGGGACGTATACCCTCCGTGCTTAGCGGCAATGCTGCGATTAATAGCCGGCGGATACCCGAAGACGTTCATCGTATTCTCTAACAATAAAAGTGTAGGTGTAACTAGTATTTTTTTTATTAATATCTGTTTTTTTTTCTCTTTCTTTGTCCCCTTTAATTTGTAGTTGAGGTTTTTTTGACCATTCGGTTTTTTTGCCTCGTAGTAATTTAATTTTTTTTTGTTTTTTTTGTTTTACTTAATAAAGTCCCCTTAATTTAACTTAACCATCATATTTTTCTTTTTTTTTGCGTGTTCCATCTTCAATGGACTCGTGTATTTTTTTCCTTTCAAAAATCATCTCCCCTTAGTTTATAAGGTAAGGGCAACGGCCTTGTATAAGGTCATCCCTGATCTATATGGTTGTATGACAACTGTCACGAGGTTTTGGTGTACATCTACTATCAACGACTCAACGGACATCAACTTTAATATTTATTAATTATATATTTTTTTCTAATTGTTTTAATATACAAAAGTTAATTTTTTTTAAATCCTACTGTGGTCCGACAATACACTGTCTCGCCCAGTAGGTTGGCGACCCTTTTCTTATAATTTTGTAAAACGCCATGAAAGTTACAAATTATTCGTTGCGGCCAATTAGTTTGATTTTTTATATATTTGTAACCTTTCAGAGTCTAAAAGGACAGGGAAAGGGATAAAAATTTATAGGTAAGAATTTGTCGATAAGACATTTAAATTGTGTACAAGTGTCATTCCTGTTACGTAACTCGTTTAGTTAACATTTGTTATTAGCTGTACTTGAATCAGTTAATACATTTTAAATATTCTACATTTTACTGCAATTTGTATTCGCTATTTTGTGTATTTTTCCAAAATCTTTAAAAATGAATCAATGTAATACTTGTAGTAAAATATTTTCAACTGTAAGTAACCTTAATCAACATAAAAAAATTCATAGTGATGTGCAGTTTAGTTGTAATGCTTGTGCAAAAAAATTTACAAGAAAGAGCGTTTTAATAAGACACCAGAAACTGTTACATGGTAAGTCATTTTTCAAGATATTATTAAATATAAAATTTAATTAAGCAATATTTTGTGTTAATATAATTACACTTTATAGATGAAACCCAATTAAATTAATTACAATTAAATTTAACTAAAAGAAACGACGTAAACCTTAATATTAATAAACCGTTGCAAAGTGTTTCTATACCTGATTGTAAACCATCGACTTCGACTTATGTAAATAAAGGTAAGAAAAATTCCTTTATTATTATTATTAAGCACAATAAATATTACAATTCGTCTAAACTTCATGACCGATTTTTCATAATTTTAAGAAATTTTATAAAAACATTTATAACTTAAAAGCTAATTTTTTTTTTTTAATATATTATTTTATTATTATTAAGTGTAGTAAATACTACTAGTTGCTCAAACATTATGCACAATTTTTTCAAAAAAAAAAAAAAATTTCAAATATTATTATTTACACGTAGTTAATGTTATACAAAATATATTATCTAAGAAATTCCAATTATTTACCAGGTGAAAAATGAAAACACCTGTTTGACGATTGTTGGGATGATAATGAAGCAGATAACCTTTGTTTACAAGCAGAATCTAAGGAAAAACATACAAAGAAATTTAGAATAAACAATATAAATACTAGTAGTTTTAGTTTAATACAACAGGCGTTTGGGGGGTTACACAAGACATTTTACAAAAAGAATTTAAAACGTATTCTTAATTATGGAGTGTTTTTGGAGGAAGCACGGCCTGAGTTAATTGCTTTGCTTAAACGTCTCTTAACCGATAGTCCTATTAAGTACAGTTTAAAACTAGAGTCTACATATGTTATTCCGAATAAAGCTGAATCTGTAGAAAATAGATCTTTTAAAACTATATCACGAAGTTTGTTCATATCAAGTCCTATTGACGAGTTTCTGAATGAGGATTTCACTAAACTGTTACTAAAACAAGAAGAATATTTAGGTAAAGGTAGTGGTTACACGTTAGAATTTTACTTTAATTAGTATAATTCTATAGGCAATTTATCTAAGAGCGTATTGAATAGACCTACACCACTTTTAAACTTGTTGCGACCGTGACGAGACATCATTTGATCAGTTTACTGTCCTGATAAACTATTTATAGTGGAAAACATGAAGTTTATACAGCAAAGTGTTAAACTCCCCGTGATAAACGCAGATACTGAAAATAATGACAATAAACCTCCCCGACACGGCACTTTATTTCCAAACTCTATTAGAGCGATTATTGCGGGACCGTCGGGCTGTGGTAAAACTAATGTTTTATTTTCNGAGTCGTCGGGCTGTGGTAAAACTAATGTTTTATTTTCTTTACTAGTCGCTGAAAATGGTGTAAAATTCAAAAATATTTACATATATTCAAAAACTCTAGACCAGCCAAAATATCAAATGCTTAAGGATACTATAGAAAGTGTACCAGGAATGCAAATATTCATGTTTCATGAAAACGACACTGTAATTAGCCCTGAGGACGCCTTGCCAAATTCAGTTTTTATATTCGACGACGTAATAACCGAATCTCAAGAAATTATAAGAACCTATTTTACTCGAGGCAGACATAATAACATTGACATATTTTATTTAACACAATCTTTTAGCTATGTAGGTAAACAATTGATACGGGATAACGCTAATATGCTTATTTTATTCAAACAAGACGAAACCAATATACGGCATATATATTTTAATAATTGTTCAGGGGACATGACACTTAACCAGTTTCGTGAATTTTGTCATTCATGTTGAAACGATAGTAAATTTAGTTTTGTAGTAATTAGCAAAGATCATCCGCGAAATGAAGGCAGGTATCGGAAATGTTTCGATACTTTCGCAATAATATAATGTCGTGTAATAACGGGATTTTGTCAGTAATCGATTAACAATGGACGGAGAATCTAATAACGAAATATTGAGACAATTAGCCGAGGCCAAGCAAAATATTAAACGAAAATTCCAATCATTGCAAAACGATGATGTTGCTAATGAGGTTTACATGAAACGTACATTAAAACCTATTATTGAACCTTTAAACGAGTTAACAACACTTCAAAAAGAGAAAACATGGCAAATTTCAAATTTTACTAATGAATTTGATAATAATAACGAGTATTTAAAATATGAACAAAATCATGATATTAACAATTATAAAAACGATGAAAATAATTCTATAGTAACTGAGCTGCATAATCAAGCTATAATGTTGAATACACTAATTCTAGTGGATATTCTGAAAAACAAATATTTTCTATGATGGACTCGGTTGAGGCTTGGCTAGCTTATCGTGACAAAGCGTATGCACCGAAAAAACACGGGGTTTTAATAAAATTTGTTGATAAAGTTGTTCAGTTTAATTATAAAACAGCTCAGCTGATCATAGAAAATAATAAATATCAATTAACCCCCGGTCTAATACAGTTAATATTTTCAAAAGGCCTAACGCATACAGTAAAAATGACTTGGATGTCTATAGAGACATTCTAGTTCATACTTCTGCGCACTTAACAACAAATAAATTAAGAATTAAGATAACAAATGGCTACAAGTATAAAGAAGTTATAAGTAAATTGTTTGTCGAGGGCAGAGGTCTTGAGCTGTCATTGAATACATCGAATAACTATAAATATTGGAATAACGCAGACGAGCTCTGCGACCGTCTTAGATTACTATTGGCTTCGCAGGCAGCAGGCAATAATGCACATGGTAATGAAATTATATCAATTTATGAAGAATTNACATGGTAATGAAATTATTTCAATTTATGAAGAATTGTACGAGGCTGGCATAATTAAAAAAATACCAAATGTTTAAAATACAAATTGCGGAAGAACTACATAGACCTAGACGAATGCATTACGATAGACGTAGTGTTGTACTTAAAATTCGTGACGATTTATTTCAGATCGATTTAGCTGAATTTATACCATATCATAGACAGAATAAAAGCTATAAATATATTTTGTTTGTAATTGATTATTTTACAAAATATTCATGGGCAGTAACCCTAAAATCAAAAACAGGTGCTGATATAGTGAAAGCAATAGAACCTATACTGTCAAAACGTAATGTTGTTCACGTACAGAGCGATTTGGGTAAAGAATTTTATAACTCAAAATTTTCAAATCTTATGAAAAAATACAACATAAAACTATACTCATCATATAGCACATTAAAAGCATTATGGGTTTTTTTCTATAAGACCGAGCGTAGTAATTACCCAATGGTTTTGCGTGCACTCACTACCTGATCATTACCACTGTATAAGTATTTAATTTCAAAACTAATAATATTATTAATGTACAAATGAAAAAAAAAATTAACAATTATTAAAGAATTATTATGAAATTTAGTAAAAAGTTTTATTTTAAAAGTTGAAATGTTATACATAGTTAAATACTTATAACTAAAATAATTTTAATATAAATGGACAATTAGTGTTACTTAAATTAAAATTTTTAATTAAGAAATTATTAGTATAATTAGTCATTGTCAATATTCCTCAAATACACGATAAAAATCCAACAAAATATTTAGAAAATCACTCGATTATTTCTTCTTGTGCCATACATAAAAACTTTTTTAGAATTCTTATCCTTTCATTTTTTTCATCTTTTTTAAACTCATCTAAAATATAATATTCAAATTAGTGTATAATCCCTAAATATAAAATTTAAAAAAAAAATGTTGGTTATTTTGTTTGTGTATTTATTTTTACTATTCTTACTATTATTTTATTAGAATTACGATCAACACTTTTTATAGATTACATTGAAATAAAGTTATTTATATTGAGGAAATTGTTTAGATATAGATACATTTATACAGACTTATGATCATATCTAGAAATATTTTGATTTAATGTGAACATTTTAAGTTAAAAATGAAAAAAGTATGTAATAGTTAAGCAATATTTTAAATATTTTCCGCTTTAAGAAGTACTTTTGTTTATTTTTTTACGAAGAATGAAGTACTGTATAAGATATGTTATAAAACTTGTGAAATCTACAGTAAGAATCTACATGTTAAAATAGAAATTAATGTATATATTTTTTTTATTTTAATAAGTATAGAAGCATATATACCTATAGGTTTGACATTCTCAATTCTTTTAAAACAATGGGGACAATAAAATAATTTGTGTTCTACAAAGGTTGAACAAATTGTTCCAATACGATGTTTACAAGGTTTTAAGACATGTGTGACACGTTCAGATTTACACATACATATTTTGGCTTTAGCTGAATAATAAAAACAGTTACTACTTATTTATTCTAATATTTATATTAGAAGTAGGATTTAGGGGTCAACTCTTTTACTAAAGTATTTACACACAAAAAAGTTACAAAATATTTATTTTTATAATGTTTATTAAATTTTTTGAAGGTTATAATAATTAAAAATAAAAACACGCAGAAGGAACAAGTATACATGATATCTAACAGTGAATTACACTATTATTATCATAAAAAACGTTTCGATTCAAATATATGAAATATTAAGTTAAAATAGCTCTTTCAAACCATTTCTGTATAATTAAATGTTAAATAAAGAATTATATTTGAAAAAAAAATAAATTTTAGTAATTTTTTTTATTTTGTAACAATTAAGTGGGTTATTTAAACGGATGTAGATATCACTAAAAATAAATATTCTCGAAAATTATATTTTTTTTGAAGTTGTTGAATGAATTATGTTGAAACGGTTTAGCTAAATATTTGGCACTAATTTTTAGTTTTTCAAGAATTTTGTACTCTAATTAAGATATTTAATAATATACACTCTTACTTAATTTGGTATCAGGTTCAACTAGAACAAAAATTGTTTCTTTTTTCATTCCTCTATATTTCACTTTGTGAAGAAAGTGGATTAATCAAATATAGTCTTTATTTCTACCACAAAGCTTGTGGTAAAAATAAAGATCATTCATATTTGCTAAAAAGTTTAACTGTTATAAAATAACAAACCAGAAAGTATTAACAAATACCTTAGTTTTTTTATATGTAGTTCTTCAAATAAGTTTTTAATTGTTTGAAAAACTAATTTAAATAATTATATTAATAACCCATATTTGTATATATGAACTTAACCTCTAATAGCGCAATATTATTATTTTTATTCTAAAAAATTAGTTATTATTTATTTTTAAGGCTTTAAGCTGTCAAATCCATAACTCTGAATCTTGAATCTGAATTCTTAATTTACTTAACTTTAATGTACCTCAAAATAACCTTAGATTTATTCCATATTAACTTCCATCGTACAACTTATGCTCTCTTCAATAAGCTGACTTAAAATAACCAAGTTATCTGTTAATTTTTAATGTTATTTTAAGATATAAACTTTATTAATGGGGATAATAATTTAAATATTTTAATAATTAAATACTGATTGACTATTAAGGACTATCAGTTGTAACAATACACAATAAAAGGGTTGGTCTCAAGAATGATAAACATGCATATATGAATTGGCGAACACACTTACATTTACAAATTCTCTCTAATGCACAATATTTTCGCCGAATAATACAGTACGAAGGACACTATACACATTAGGGTATAGACAAATCACAAGGTTATTTAACTATATGCATAAAGATGCTGGCAAACCGCAAGACGATTTAGCTATTGAACAAGGAGACAAGTGGATCGCTAGGTGATTTAACTGTAACCCATACAACAGTACGTGTGAATCTCTAAGGCTGTTAACTTTATAAAGACTATGGACTAAATAATAACATAGAACCATTAAGTGGAAACTGATTTGGCACAATTTACTTCGGCGAGCGAATCAGAAATACACATACAGAACGCATGTCAATTGTAGGATATATGTTAATAAAGGACGAGCTACGTTATATCGTCGCTCTCTCTCTCGTACAATCTGTGGTGCAGTACAATTTAAATTATTTTTTAAATATTAATTATCACATTAACTTAAAATTATCACAAAATTCCATTTGGTAGATAAGTATCCAACATAAATAATTCCATAAAGACTCATTAATCGAATAATTAATCACTTTTTCATCTCAACTATAAAATGATTTTATAGTTTGAATCATTTAATTATTTCTAATGCTGTTAAAATTTCACAAAAGTAGGAGATAATAAAAACAAATATAAAGAGAAATTTACTTTACGAGTTAAAAATTATTTATATAACATGAATGCTCTTACTTAAAGAAATTTTGGGTTCACCTAAAAAAAATATTTTAAAGATTTTCAATGAAAAATCATCACAAGTATTATAATGTCTTATAATTTATGTTCATATTTCAAATTAAAACATCAATCAGGGTCAAAATTTATAGTAACTCAAAATAAAAGGAGAAAATTATTAAGAAGATTATATTATTTCAGTAATTAAAGGATAATTTATTAAAATTATTTATATTTGTTGGTATTATATGAGCATGAGAATAATTGAGTTACTATAATATTTATTGAATAATGAAAATGATACAATATAATTTTTCTCTCGGGATATGAGTACGAGGGTATATGAGAAGATGTAAAATATAGAAAAACAAAGTGATGTTTGAAAATTTATTAATATAATAATAATTTTAAATAGAAATTATTGTGATTAATTATCACACATAGATCATCAACAACGCCACTCGTACCAGTAGTTATCTAGGCTTGTGCTGACTGTGAGTCGAGTCAATAAAAACCTCGAGTAGTATAGGAACCACAAGTGGGTTCTCTATCTTCGCAAGAGAGTCTTTATTAGTATTGACTACACAGTTAACCCACTCAAAGATTAGACTAGGCTGGCTAACTTCGTACAAACGTTATTGATTCTCTTTATTTATTTAGACAATATTTTATTCTAGAGATCACTTTACTTTTTCTGGTTTCCTACTTAATTTATGTACTCATTATATTTACTTTGAATATGAATTTACCTTAATGATTTCAGGACTAATGTTGAAAAAATGAATATACTTCAATTTTCTATGTAAAATCGTATTTTGTCAAGCCACTTCTTGCATTCGTTAAAAGTTCATAAGGTGAAGTGGTAGTGAGAGAGATTGACAGTTTTTATGCCCTTTTATATTAAATTTAATTCATCTATCTATGCAAGAAGTGTCACGACCTTTTACTATTATCTGTTTATTACTCAATTTGTGTTATTTATTACATATTATTTTACTTAAAATAGATAATTTGTCACAACTAAAGAATTTCTTATAATTATTACAGTAGATTTATATCAATGTATTTTTAGACATATTTCTTGGAATAGTTTAAAGTATTAACATGAATAATATTTTTAATTTGATGACTAATAGGTAATAACATATATACTACTGAATAATGAGTGGTGTATGTATTATAACAAATTAGAGTAAGACGTCCTAGCCTGATCACATATGGCGTTAACTGAGTAATGGTACTAATTATTCTTTAAGCTTAAGGCAACAATATAATCATAAAATAAACAAAAGTAAAATTATTCTTTGATTTTTAACTGTTTATTGAAAAGAAAATACATATCATTTTAATTTGATTAATTATTGACAAATATGTAATGTTTGTATTTTTGCTTATTTCAATTATGTAATTATTATTTAACATTGACTTACGCAAATTTTGGTACCAATTTTCTTCATCACAATATAGGCATTTCCTAGTCATTAAGACATAACAGTCTCTATAAGCACAACTATTACCCAACATATGTCCACATCTTAACTTTACACTCATTGGTTCATTTTCACAAATATAACATAAGTTTCTAGTGTCTGGTTCTTAAATAATAAATGTATTATAATTTTATTTTTAAATAATAAGCAGATCCACTTTAGAAATTGTGATACTCAGAACAGAATATCAAATTATGACATTACATTTACATTTTTGATTTAGGGTTACCTTAAACTCTTTGTTCATTGAACATTAATTATTTTTTTTGTTTATTATCAAAATAATAAACCCAGCACAGTGAGGTCATGGCACATTGGGGATAAGTATAGATAATATCTGACAGTGATTAAAATCACTATCATAAAAAAATCTTCGATCTAAATCTATATTTAGTTATGTGGCTATTTAGGGATTGAGCTTAATTGCCTGTTAACAGTATCCTAAGGAATCAACGCGGAAGAGCTAGCTGGCTATATCTATCTTAGATACTGAGGTTTCCTATTTAATTTTTATACCCTTAGAGGAACTACCAAAGGTCGCACTACAATAATATATAGCACTCCTGATCATGCAATTGTATAATAGTTTATTAAGAGAGCTGAGTAAATAAAAATATAATCTGCTGGACACCTAAAGATAACATTAATCCAGCAGGTTGAGTAGCTGACGGTGACATACACTATACCTGTGGTAGCTAATTAAAGTTAATGTCTTAGCCAATAAGAGTAATAGTCGCGATGATGGTAAAAAGTCACGTAACGTTTGGGACACTCGTATTATGGCACGGTGGTCGTGATTCTCAAAAATGTACATATTTCACTGTGCCAATGTTATGTTACGAGAGTAACAAATAGAATAAAATAAAATAGTATTGCCGAATAATTAATTAGTTTATTAAAAAAAAGTAATAGTAATCGCACAATAGTTGTCAAATGACTAACGATGTTCTGAATTACATTAGTCGCAGTTGGCCCACTTTCCGGTTTTGCAACACCGAAAAATACCTTATAAACACATTCTTATAGGCCGACCTCGATTACAATTCAATTTATGATTATCTGTTATTATAATTTTAGAACAATAATAAAACTAAGTTAAGTATTCATAACAGTTATAAGTCTAGTTGGTGGTACAATGAGGTTGTGGAAATGGGATATGAGCTCAAAATTGTGATCTTATCAATAGTGTTTACTTTTAGAAGGAATTATTGAATTATTCCAAAAGCAATATGAACTCCTTATTCATTATTTATATCCTCATTACAAGTTTTATGATTATTTTTATGATATTAATTAATTTGTGTACTACTTTTATGGCTATGTCGGCGTACTACTGACGTACGACACTACTAAAAGAAAAGAAAATACCTGAGGTATTTATAAAAAAAAAATAATAAAATTGTATAATTCATCTTTTTTTAAGAAATTATGAAAAATTGTTATACTTTTAATTTAATATTTTTTTACCTTGAGTAAATGTGAGTTGTTGGTCAATTTGATCTAATAGTTTCATGTTTTATTTAATTAATTAATTTTTAGTGATTTTGAAATGTAATCAGATGATGACCTAGTGCTAAAACTAGTAGTTACCATTTTAAATATTCTAATACTCCACAGAATTATAAATTTTACTTTATCATTCAAATTTACAATATAAATTTTATTTATAATTATTGAGTAAATAACTATTTATATCAAAATAATTATAGCTTAGCAATAAAATTGTTCGTAATTTTAAAGTATGATAACTATGATCAGATTCTTGATCCTACAAATTTCTTAATATATATGGACTGGTACTTACTTATATCAATAAAATTTAAATTTTGATTTCGACATACAGGACATTTATAAGGAATCTTTTGAAAATAAGTAATTTTATTTGCACAGTAGTTACAGAATTTATGTTTACACACGTTGAAAAAAACAGGTGTTTCTTCATATTTTTGTTGACAAATTGAACAAATTTCGTCGCTAGGTAAGTCATCTAAAAAAAAAAATATGTTTAAATAATTTTAAATCTATCGAGTTAATCATTTCATCAATACAATAATATATAATCTCTAAAGTAATTTTAAGGAATATCTTATTCTATTCTGTTAAACTATCTAAAAATATTGTTAACCGAAAAATATAAAAAGGAAATCAACCAAGTACCATACTAGTATGACACTTCAACCATAGCTAAAGAAGATAACGATGCCGAGGACGGCGTTGGCTATCAAATAGATAAGATAACAAAGACAAAATCCTACAAACAAGGAAGACAATTGAATTATTTTCCTTATTAGATCTATGAAAAACCTATAAAAAAAACCTGGGTAGGCTGCGTTATAAAGAAAATATTTTAATGTACAAAAACAGAAAAAACAAGAAACAAGCATTTGTTTTTTATTGTATCATCGAAAAAAGCAAAAAAAACTGAAATTAAACGTTTTTTGAAAAAATCATGAAAAATAGCAAAAAAAAGCATTTTCTAGCAAATGCTATAAGTCTCAAGCTCTGGTTATAAGTAATAAAACAAAACAGTAAAAAATTACCAATAATATTATGTATAATAAAATTTTATTTGTAATAATTATTTTTGTTCTATTTTTTACTTGTAACGAATATACAAAACAATTAATTAAAATGTTTTTAATTTTTTTTTTTTTTATAGTATAACAGCAAAATTTGTACATAAGTATAAAAAACGTTTCAATGCATATCTTTAGATAGTGTTGAATTTTAAAAAATTTACGGATTATTCCTAAATCTACATGATCTGCTATTTCCTTATTTATATCCTGATTAAGATAAAGTATGTCGAATGAAAGATGTAGATAAATACTACTTCTCATGAAAAAAATTGTGTTGATTCATACATTTTTCAAAAAGTTATAGCATAATAAAGTTAAAAATGTAAAATACAAAATCGAGAATTTTCATTCAAAAATAGCATTTGGTAGCCATTTTTACTGTGAAGACAAAATATAGTCCAAAATTTAGACAAGTGATCAATAGAGCGTTATTGTAATCTAGTTATAAAATTGACGATCTGAATAGATATCAACAGTTAGGGCAGATCAAGTACAGCTGAATATTTGTTGCGGTCAGTTCAAAGGCAAACTATCTCTATTTGTATTATTTGTTGGCAGAAAAATTGAAGAAGAAAACATTGATCCTAGTCAAATGATTCTACGGCGAGATAGGATATTGGAGGTCTGGCAAGATTACGAATCAGTTCAAGCCGAAATAGAAGAACTTACTGAGATAACTGAGTAAACTTTTACGTGTTGTGGTTTACTGTTTTCGTATGAAGTCTAATTTTCTATCGATTGACACTAATATTTATGGTCCTATTGAAGCTACAGATATTGAAAATGCCCGTAAACGCTTAGTTAAGGTAGCGCAATAATATGAATTTTTTACTGAGTTATGTAACTTAAAAAACGCAAAATTAGTGTCCAATAGAAGTAAACATTTTCGTCTTAAACCATTTTTAGATAACGATGGTATAATCAGGGTAGCCGGTAGATTGAAACATGCCGTCTCACGGTAATTTTTTCAAAAACATCAGATAGTGTTACCCGCTGATGTGTTTTTACAAAATTATTATTTTGGGATTGACACGAAAAATCACTACACGACTGTCCACAAAAGATGTTAGCTAATATACGTTTGAAATATTGGCCGATTAATGGACGTAATATAGCCAGAAATATATTTCAAATATATGTCAGATGTTTCAAGTACAAACCTGTTATTTTTGAGCCTATCATTACCTAAGGATAGAGTCAAACCAGCGCGAGCCTTTATTAAATGTAGCGTAGATTTTGCTGGTCAGTATTCGTACGGTCTAGTTTGCGAAAAAATGCGCCTAAGACAAAGGCGTACATCAATATTTGGGTTTGTCTTGTCACAAAGGCTATTCATATAGAATTAGTAGGCGATTTGACAGCGGAGTTTTTACGTAATGCATTATGTAGATTCTATGATAGACGTGGTTATTATACGGACGTGTATTCAGATAACGGAAAAATTTTTGTTGCAGTTAATCGACAATTTCGAGAACGGTATGAAATTTTAGCTAATCCTGAAGTTAAAAACGAATTAAGTAATAAAGGAATTCAATGACATTTCATTCCGGTCTGTAGTCCTCACTTTGACGGATTGTGGAAGGCGTCTGTTAAATCTGTTATGGCACATTTGCTCAAATTGAATGGTAAGCTCCGTTTAATTATGAAGAATTATATACAATACTTGTTCGAGTAGAAGCCATATTAAATTCGCGACCGTTGACAACTTTATCCACGGATCCAAGTGACTTATCGGTTTTAACACCTGGTCATTTTTTAATAGGTGACTCGCTATCCGCGAACATGACGTAATAAATGTTGTGGAGAACAGACTAACTCGCTGGAGGCGTGTTATTCAAATTATGCAAAAATATGAATTCGATGGAGGAACGAATATCTCAGTCAGTTACAAGAGCGAAAAAAATGGTCACAATCAAATATGTATGTTCAGTAAATTATGTCAAAAAAAATTATAATTTGAAAAAATAATAATATCTAGTCTAAATATCGTGATATAATTTTTTTTGTTGTCTTTATGTATGTTATGTATTAATTATTATTTGTTATCTATTATAATATATGTTCATTGCTTAAGTGTCTTGCAGCTAATATTTTGTTGCTAAATGTAGTTACCATAATTATTGTTATTTGTTTATATATTAATTTAATTATTTGTTATTTATCTAAGAATGTTTTTTAGTATGTTATAGGCATCACACAATAGAACTAACTGTGGCTTGTACTTTAAGAAAATTTGTTCAATGGAAACAATATGAGCATCAACAACTGAAGAGGGAGAATGAGGAGATAAATACACAGCAGCAATTAGAAAGGAAGAGGAATTAATAGACAATAGGACAAATGATTGCTCAAAATTTATGACATCTATGGATATAGGAAATTATTTGATTGACGACTTGGGCCACGCAACGGATTGTATAGTCACCACCCTCATGGCTCCCTTACAATAAGGAAGTCGGGTCGCTAACCACATGCGAGGGTCTCGGATGTGATTATTACATTATTGCTACAGAAGTCATGTCAGTATCTTAATAAAAGTATGATTAATATACTAAATATAATATATAAAAATAACAAACATAATATCTAAAAAAAAGATAGTTAATAAACTAAAAAAATTAATGTATGACAACAATAACATATATTAATTATGAATTTAATAGAAAATCAAATAGTCATAAAAATTGATGTTTTACAAATTAAAGGTTTTTTTAAACAAATTAAAACATATTTGCAGAAATGAGTCAATGCTCATCATCTGATTCTCTGTTATCAGTTTATCAAAATGCTTCAATGAGTATTTACATTTATTGCTAGTGATTCATTAAATAAAAATTTGCTTACAATTACTTATTATATATTTATTTTTATTCTTTGCATATTTTATTTTTATTCGAATAAATTATAATTAAAACAATATTTAGTACAACAGTTTCACATCAGCTGATTTTTATCATAACAATTATTATCAAAAGAGTATGTTATCATTAATATTTAGATAGTATATAAAATATAGTTTCTCATAAATAATGTAATTAATGATGGACATAATACAATTTTTAAACGAATATTCGGATGAAAAAAAAATTGAGAGCGATGACGATGACCTTTTCAATGATCAAGATTTTGAAAAAACTAATGTACTAAATCAGAATATCGACGACTTTGGTGAACAAAATGAGCAAACGAGTGACGAAGATAGTGTTGAACCGTACAGTGAAAAGGAAAGTAATAATCAAAGTAATAGTATACAACATAATTTGGCTTTAGATTCAAATCAGTAACTGGGAATTTAAATAACATTCCATAAAACCAGATAACAATTTTGTAGGTATAAATCCTGATATCATTGATTCCATGAGTGTAAGTAGACCTTATGATTTTTTAGTTCATTTGTAGATAACACTGTTCTTGACTTTTTAGTTATTGAAAGAAATCGATATGTTCAATAAAAATTAGATAATATTACATCTAGATTTTCTCGAATTTCGAAGTGGTATAATATCGATCAAACAGAAATGAGAAATTTTCTTGGACTTATATTATGGATTGCGCTAAATAGTTTACCATCATTAGCACATTATTGGAGGTAAGATTTTCTTTATGCTAATAATTTGAGTAAAGTCATGCCTCATATTAGATTTGAGCTTAGCTTAAATGTTTTTCATTGTGGCAATAATACAAATAAAAGTAACGATAATAGGTTGTACAAAATTCAAGGCCTAATTGATTTACTTGTACCTACATTCAATTCATGTTATATAGCTAAAAAATGTGTATGTATTGATGAATCAGTTGTTCCAGTTCAAGGAAGAATTAAATTTAGACAATATTTGAAAAATTAAAGACATAAATATGGAATCAAAATATTCAAGTTGTGTTTATGTGATTTTTACAGGTGCCAAAATAAAGTTTATGCTGGTAATGAAATGGTTGCAGACACTGCTGTATCTAATTAATTTGTGTTAGACCTTATGGAGCCCTATTTAAATGTTGGGCAAATTCTTTTTGTAGATAATTGGTATACAAGTGTCTCCTTAGCTCACGAATTAAATGAAAAACAAATATATATTGTTGGCACTCTACGTGCAAATAGAAAAGGCAATCCTAAAGATGTCAATAACAAAAAGCTTAAAAAAGGCCAAATTATTGCAAAACAGAGTAATACTAATATTTTTTTACTCAAATGGAAAAATAAGAGGGATCTCTTAATGCTAAGTACAAAAAATGGTGATACATCCACAGCAATCACTAAGAGAAATAAAACCAATACCAAACATGATATGGTTATTGAATATAATCAGGGAAAGAGTTTTACCGACCGAAGTGACCAAATTACTTCACATTTTTCACCTTTTAGAAGAAGTTTAAAATGATGCCGAAAAGTCGTTTTTGATATTTTGCTAGGCACTTGTGTTACCAATGCCTTATCATATTTTCAAAAGTCAGCGACAACAAAATGAAAATTACAGAATTCAAGAAACTAATTAGAATTAATTTAATCAACAAATCCGAATCTCTAATATCGCAAATTTCTGACAATCATATTTTCAAAAAGATAGTTCTTCTCCTAAAAATTGTGCTGGATGTTACAAAAAAGTCGAATTAGAGTTTGGCAGGAAACAAGTACAATACCAATGTGTAATGCCTGTAGAGTTCCTACGTGCTTGTGTTTTATCGATAATTATTTGGTAAGATTTAGAACAAAGTAGTAGATATATATTTTAATAATTTTATCTTCGATGCGTAGCTGAGAAGGTATTAATTTTACCATGATGTGTTTATTTATTTATTTTTTTTTGTGTCTGTCACTACTTTTTCTCAGCTCTCACTGTACCGATTCCTTTTAACAATACGTCAAAAGATCACAAATCATATCTAGTTGAAGACGTTACCCTTAAAAATTGAAAAATTTTCCCTCGTTCCCCGCAAATGGGGGAAATCTCCAAAAAAATTACAAATTTAAAAATCGGTAAATTTTGTCATTTTTTTCACTTTTTTTCTTAAAACTTCCATAACTTTTTCAAAAATAAACAAATCAACATATTTTTTTTTTATACTAAAACCTTAGATATTTTCCTTTCATTTGATATCATTTTTTTTAAAAATTAACTCTTATCCTGCTCACTGGGGGGGATTTAAAATAGCAACTTTTTTACAAACACTAACTTTTTCAACTTAATTTTTGAAAATGATCCGGATATACTGCGTCCTTTCAACATATATAAAATTAAAGCTTATTTTATGTGCTATAAAATGAAAAAAAAAGTTTGTCCCGACACTTTATCTTCTGCATGTAAACGACTGCCGTAGTTAAAAAAACACTATTTTTGTGTTAAAATTTTCGATTTTTGATTTTAAATTTTCAACTTAAAAATGCTATAACTTTTCAAAAAATGTATGTATCAGCACAAATTTTTTTTTTTTAAGTATATTATAAGTACATCTTTTATTTGACATACTTTTTATTAAAATTAGACAATTTCCCCTTATATAAGGGGCGTTCAAAACTTGAAACATTGTATAAAAAATAGAACTTTTTCAACTGAACTTTTGAAAATATTCCGGAAATACTGCGTCCTTTAAACATATATCAAATTAAAGCTTATTTTATGTACTATAAAATTAAAAAAAAAAATTTGTCCCGACGACCTATTTTCTATGCGCAAATGGCTACCGTATTCAAAAATATGCTATTTTTCTATTAAAATTCTAGGTTTTGTATTTTATTTTATTTTAAAATATCTTATTAGGAGAATATATTGACTTTCATGAATATTATATAATTTAATTGACATAGAATAAAGTTCATAAGATAAGTTATTAAACTTATTAAACTTTTTTACTTTTTTAAAGTCGAAAGAGTAATTTTTAAATTTGAGTTAGCTTAAATAGCCAATTTTATTAAGCGATGAAGGCAACGAACAGTTGCCGAATCGGTAACACTTGTGTCTTTCACGCGTAGGGTACGAGGTTCAAATTCGACTGTGGCAATTAATATTTTGCATTTTTTTTTGAGTTAGAATAAAATTTTCAAATCATTTGATATTTATCTCATTTAGATTCAATAACTTCAATGAATATAAAGGAACTTATCACTATAGTCTCCCCTCGTGAGAAGAAATTTTTATTCATGTTAATATTATTTTACTATGTGGTTTTTTTTGTGGCTACGATTTATTTTGCCAACCCTCACTAGACCTACTATTTCAACGATACGTCAAATGATTATAATTCGTAATTAGTTTAAGTTATTACTCTTAAAGATCGAAAAAATATTCCTTTTTCAAATTAAAAGTAGCTTAACCAGCGTTTTCCATACAAACAATTAAAATCATTAATTTCTAATATTCTTAAAGTATTCATTGTTGAATTAGATTTGATATGATAACAGTTTTCAACTACAAAAATAAATAATTTTACTTTGTAATTTATTAATTTTTTAACTTTATTTGTGAGTGCTACTACTAGTCTCTAATATTCCAATTTTTTTTTGTAACATGTTGCTGTATAAATCATAAATTAAAAAAAAAAAATGATTTTTAGTTTCACCTGAATTTACCGATGGATTATTACAATTATAATTAAATATTATAATACGCTCAATTGAGTATATCTTTTTAACAACTTTTTTTTATTGGTTCTTTTGGTTAAAGTAAATCAAAATTAATTAAATTCTAAATATTTCCATTGTAGAATTTTTTTACACACCAAAAGTTAATTAGAAATGATTACTATTATTTCTATTTAGTTATCTATTACGATAAAAATGCAAAAAAAATATTGAGCTTTTCTGATAAATGTACTGTAAATAGTAAATATAAAATTTCCTAATTGCATGTTAATCTTAACAATTTCATTTTTTTCTATTTAATAATGTCAATCTCAAACTTGCAAGTTGAGCTAAAAGTTATGGTAACAAATTCATTTTTTTTTTATTAAAACTTTCACTTATCAACATATCGTTGTTTCGAATTTAACGATAAATTTTTACAATTATAATCAAATTTTATAATACGCTCAATTGAGTAAATCTTTTAAACAACTTTTTTTTAAATGTACTGTAAATAGTAATTGTAAAATTCTCTAATTGCATGTTAATCTTAACACTTTCTTATTTTTCTATTTAATAATGTCAATTTCAAACTTGCAAGTTGAGCTAAAAGTTATAGTTATAAATTCATTTTTTTTTTTATTAAAACTTTCACTTTATAGGACAATAAAAAGTAGGTTTAAAATGATTACTTTTAACATATTAAAAATCAAAATCAATAATAATATGAAAACAATTAATTTTAAAAATTATATAATATATAATTAAAAGAATTACTAATCTGGGTATAATTAAGGAAATAGAAATTGATTTTGATTTTGTAATTATCTATCAATTTTATTAGAATTAAACACTATCTACAGATTTGCATCGAAGCGTTTCTTATGATAGTGATTTTAGTCACTGTCAGATTAAATATACACTGGACCCAACTATGCAACGTCTCCACTATGCCTTGACCCCACTGTGCTGGGTTTTTTTAGTTAAAGTAAATCATTAAAATTACTGAACCTCTGAATATTTCAATTGTAGAATATTTTTAAACAATTAGGAAATGGTTACTATTATTTCTATTTAAAATTTAAATTTTAAATTATCTGTTCCAATAAATATGCGAAAAAATATTGAGCTTTTTTGATAGATTTACTATAAATTGTTATTATAAAATTTCATGATTGCACATTAATCTTAACAATACAATTTTTTTAATTCTCATAAAATTTCCTATTTAATGATGTCAATTTCAAACTTGCAAATTATGCTAAAATTTATGGTAATTATTTAAATTTTTTTGCTATAAACTTTTACAAAAATTAACTTTAAAGGAATCAAAAAATAGGTTAAATATATCATTTTCCTTATTTTTAACATATTTATAATCAAAATCAGTATTAATTTAAAACAATTTTTTTTGTTTTTAATTATTTTTTTTTTATATGTAAATACTTATTTTTTTATTATAAGTAATAATATAAAAACTTAGAAGTGATAGAAAAAGTTTAATTGCATATTTGACAACATCGAGAAAAGTTAATTTAGAAAAGTACATTTTTGTTTTTCTCGAAAACGGTCAAAATTTTTAAAAAATTGCGGACGAGCACCAAAAATTTTCTGACCTCCGCCAATAATTTTGCCGGAATCTCGTGACCGAGTATTTTAGCTGAAAAAAAAATTTTGAAAATCTGAGCTCGCCAAGTAATTTTTCCTGAAAAACATTCTTTTCCTTGTTCTATTATATAATAAGATAACTTTCTGTTCAACATAGTTGGGTCCAGTAAAGATTTAACCTCACAGTGACTAAAATCACAATCATAAAAAATGCTTCATGCAAATCTGTAGATAGTGTTTTATTTAAAAAATTGGTGGATTCTTCCAAAAAAAAATATGATTTCCTATTTCCTTATTAATATCCTAATTACAAGTTTTATGATTTATAAGTGTACTATATGAATAAATATTTATTATAACAATTAAATATAGTATGAAATTGATTTTTAATAATTTAGAATTGTAATTTTTACGGAGATATTATAAAAAATTATAAAGTAGTTATTACTTTAATGGCAAACGATAATAAAAATTAAAGATCTTGTGCAATACTTAAAAAAAAAATTGTTTGTTATTTATAAATAAATTTACTGATCTATAAGGAATATTCATCCGAGACCAAAATATACTTTTCTAAACACATTTTTGCACCGATTTCAAATCTTGAATTAGAGTTTTGGATATGATCTAAATAATAATAAAATCCTTTTTATTAATATCCACATTTTTTTAGCTATCTAATCGAAGAAATTACTCTAAAAAATTGAAAATTTTCACTCATTACCCGTAAATAGGGAAAATCTATAAAAAATTTACAAATTAAAAAATTGCTAATTTTTTCAACGTTTTTACTTAAAACTGCCATAACTTTTTCAAAAATGAACAAATCAATATAATATTTTTTTATAAATCTGACCCTTTACTTTACGTGATTTAAAATGACAAATTTTCCACAAAAAATTAACTGTTTCAACTTAACTTTTGAAAGTGCTCCGGAAATACTAACATTTATATATATATATATTAGGGTTGATAAAAAAAAGTCAATCTACGAAATTTTAGTGAAAACCATTTTAAATTATAATAAAATTTATTTTATACATTAAAATGGGTATTTTGTGAAAATTTGAAATTTTAAAAAAAATTTTTACTGGTGGCTCAAGGTATTTTTAATATTTTGACCAAACATACTCCAAAAAACAAATAATGGCCTCTGTTATTCAATTTTTGATCAAATATTATGATTAGTATATCAAAACAGTTTGATTATAACTTTAAAATACAAAATTTTAAGTCGAAAATTGATAGCGTGGATATCATAATTATCATCATTGATAGTTTACAAGATACTAGTTGTTCAGATTTTGAATGTCATCTCAATCGGCCAACTACAAGTAAAACGCGTTGTAATATTTTGACAACACAAGTGACGTCAACATTAGATAGAACGAACTTTTATAACCGTAATGTCATGTATATTTTGGTGGCTGCTTTAACTTCTACTGATAAAAATATTAATCATTTTTCTATAAGTAAAGATTCAATACGGAGAGCTCGTATTTCCAATAGGAAAATTATTACCTATGAAATAGTAAAATCTTTTCAANTTTTTCAACTTAACTTTTGAAAGTGCTCCGGAAATACTAACATTTATATATATATATATTAGGGTTGATCAAAAAAAGTCAATCTACGAAATTTTAGTGAAAACCATTTTAAATTATAATAAAATTTATTTTATACATTAAAATGGGTATTTTGTGAAAATTTGAAATTTTAAAAAAAATTTTTACTGGTGGCTCAAGGTATTTTTAATATTTTGACCAAACATACTCCAAAAAACAAATAATGGCCTCTGTTATTCAATTTTTGATCAAATATTATGATTAGTATATCAAAACAGTTTGATTATAACTTTAAAATACAAAATTTTAAGTCGAAAATTGATAGCGTGGATATCATAATTATCATCATTGATAGTTTACAAGATACTAGTTGTTCAGATTTTGAATGTCATCTCAATCGGCCAAATACAAGTAAAACGCGTTGTAATATTTTGACAACACAAGTGACGTCAACATTAGATAGAACGAACTTTTATAACCGTAATGTCATGTATATTTTGGCGGCTGCTTTAACTTCTACTGATAAAAATATTNTCATGTATATTTTGGTGGCTGCTTTAACTTCTACTGATAAAAATATTAATCATTTTTCTATAAGTAAAGATTCAATACGGAGAGCTCGTATTTCCAATAGGAAAATTATTACCTATGAAATAGTAAAATCTTTTCAACCAGATAATTCTTTAATGATTCACTGGGATAGAAAAATATTGCCGTCAGAAAACAAAAAATATTGCGTTGAGCGTTTAGTGGTATTAGTTTCTGGTAATGGTAATAATAAACTTTTGGGAGTGCCAAAGTTATTGAATTTTACTTTCAATCTCAAGCAAAGTCTGTTATTAAACTATTAGTTGATTGGAACTTGATTGAATGCATAAATATGATGTGTTTTGATACTACAGCTTCTAACACTGGTAGACTTAATGGTGCAAGTACTTTAATAAAAAAACAACTAGATAAACAACTATTGAGTTTTACTTGTATGCACCACATACATGAGATAATCATAAGTAAATTGTTTGATAAATTAATGCCTGCATCAAATGGTCCAGACATAGTTCTATTCAAAAGATTTTCTAATAGCTGGTTGAATATAAATAAAGAATTACATAGTATTGTTTTGACAGATGATGTTATGTTAAAAATATTAACAACAGATAATTTTCTTTTGAATTTATTTTCACAATTTTTAATTGTAAATTTATTATAAATTTAAAAAATCCCAGCACAGTGGGATCCGGGCACAGTGGAGACGTGGCATAGCTGGGTCCATTATAGATTTAATCTGACAGTGATTAAAATCACTATCATGAGAAACGCTTTAATGCAAATCTGTAGATAATGTTTAATTTTAAGAAATTGGTGGATAATTACAAGAGATTAGTAATTCTTAGATTCAAAAATATAATATAAAATTATCTATTATATAATTGTTATATTGAATTGTTTTCAAATTATTATATATCACTTTATATATATATGTGGGAAATGCAAATAGGCAATTACAGGAACAGAGCGAAGACGCAATACTATTATATAATTTATATATATATGAATTAATACACAAAAAAACTCTATTAAATGTTAACAAGCAAAAATAACACATATATTTAATTACACACGAAAACTCTATAAAAATATTCACACAACACAAAAATATTATATAAAACAGAATGCACATATATACTAAAAAATATACATAGAGACACGTCTTAGCCGACTCACGACTTGACTTAATCTTCCTCTATATACTTGATACCACTATCTATCTCCAGACCCTGGAAGTGGTGCCATCTAGATACCAATGGTACCCACATATATATATCACTTGATATTGATAATTACTTGTTAATTCAATATAAAATGATAAATATTATAAATGGATCATCCTTGTGATACAAAAAGATTAACCAATAATAATGAATATAAATACCATTAATTTCATATAAATACAAAAAGTATAAAATGTATAACTATTACACACTAAAAATTATCCGTGATAATTTTATTTTAATAATTAACTATTGTCATACGCGTGATCGTAAAAAATATTGCTTTATAACAGCCATGTGCTACAATTAAATAAAAAGAAATCTTCAGTGTGACTGTGTAATAATTATTGATTTAAATAAACCGTATGATAATAAAATAATATGCGTTATCTGCGTGACAAAACTAACTAAATTAACATAATGTAATTATTAATACATGCAGGTAACTAAAATTTTCATAACATTATAGAAAATTAATATGTATTATAGGTCCGTTAATAATAGGAACTCTTGATTACAAAATGACTAGAATATATAGTTGTTGGCAATGACCAAGGTATAAATTTTTCCATTATGCATTTCATAACAAGCAATATAACATTTTTCTATTAAACTAAATATAATATTTTTACCACTTTTCTTAGTAAATTGTATAAACCATTATTATGTCTTATGGCATTGGAAAGGCTGATTGGATAAGTCCAAAAATCGGGAGAAGTTAAAAAAGTGATTAGAAATTGGTATGGTAATCGCGCTACGTTCATTCTTATGTATGCTGCGAACATCCTCTTTGAAAAATAATGGTCGGGGTAGAGAGGACAGGAAAACTTACGTAGCTCAGCGCAATGTAATTAAATGACGTTACCTACGAACTGAAGCAAAATGAATTTTTGACTAAGTTAATGTAGTCCATCTTATAAGAACATCATTCAATTATTTTTCGAACAAATTCGTTACAATCAAATAATTATTTCAAAACAAAATTTTCATGTAGGTCGAAACCCCTTTTAAAATAAAATGATTCAAAGCTTACCAATAAAATTTTCTTCTGCTTCATTAACATTATTTGACGACATGACCAAAACTAAATAAATATAAATTTTTTAATTAAGTGTTATTATTTTTCAGGTTCGTATATAAAAAACATTTTCATAATAAGAGCTGAATGCATTTCTTATAAAATTTTAGTTAGATTAACTATGTTATATGGCGTTTTCAGAAGAAAAAGTATAAGAAATTTTTTATAACCCATCCAAAATACATCTTCACTGTATATTAATTTACTTCGTTAATGGTTATATTGCGTCAGTCACCTTAATAAGAACGCCCGTGTTTGTATTGATGTATCGAAATGTTTAAATTAAGTATAACTGAATCAATTAACTATAATTGAAGAGTGAATGTGTCAAACGTTCTATGTGCCAAAAAAGTGAAAAATTGTTTTATTTCTGATTTATGTTCTATATGCCAAAGACCACAATCTTGTATGTGTTTCAAATGTCAATTAAATTTTTTACTTGTACAAAATTGCATTCATAGATGGTGTTCGTTATGTGAGACATGCCCATATTACCATTGTTTTTTGTGTTTTCAATATAGCAGGTGCTACCTGCTGGGCAGAGCGGTGCATGAGGGTGTGCGGCAGTTTTTTTTAACGACCCTCATTCACAAGGATAATATCTGAGATTAAGAACGTATCTTTTAATTTAAGTATATATACAGAATGTTCAGTAAGTCAGGAAACGGGTTTCTATTGTTCTCATTGTTACAAACAATGAGAACAATAGAAACCCGTTTCCTGACTTACTGAACACCCTGTATATTTTTTGATTCTTGTCATTATTAAGTTAAAACAGTCATTGTTTATTTGTTTTAATTATTCATAAAATAAGTAAGTTTGTTTTTTGTTGCATAGAATAAATTTGTCCGCAATAGACAAGTTTATAGATAACACAATAGTATTTATTGAGAGTCAATACGATAAACATTTAGAGCAATTTTAAATAAAAAATAACTGCATGAATCCTCTTGCACACAGCTGCCATGTGCATAATTCACGTAAGTGGAAATAAATGATTAAGTAATGGCGTTGTCGCTCCGCGGTGGTCGATACATGTCTACGACACTCGTGCAAGGCGAATGCCTTACTGTTATTTGCCGTCAGTACTCTGCGGATACCACGACATGTTGAGGGCTATTCGCGCAATATTCCAGATTATGCTACATGAATAAGGTATTACTTGTTTAACTAGCGTAGGCGACTCATGCAATTAGGTTAATACGACATCTGATATAATTACACAAGGTAGAGCAACATCCTCTGTTCATGATATTTTATGATTACAGTCCATTTACGAGCTTAACAAATCAATTGATAAAAATGTGACAAATCATCGATTTTTCATTGAAGTTCATTTTGTAAAGAAAATATTTTTTCAAATGATGAAATTGTACTATTTAAAAATTTTTAATACGATTTTTTTTCTATGGTCATTCGAGTATTGAATATTGTAAAACAACACATTCATCGCTTAGATACCATTAATATCTAGTAGTTTATACTTTTTTATAGCGATTTAATGCATCTTTTTTCTAATAATGTTTTATTTAAATTATGTCAGTAACTGTAGTTTCAATTGAATTAAGCGCAGTAAACCAGACTTGAGGATAACATGTAATAGTGAAACAACAAATTTTTTTCTTACATTAAAACCAAATTGTTAAAGTATTATTTAAATAGTAAAATATTGAACGAATAAATACCTTTTGCTATCCAATGTTTCAAGTGAAAGGTTCCAGGCTGATATAAGTTATAACTTGCGTCAATTTCCTCCAATATAAAAGCTTTAGAAATTCTTTATTATCATTGCTATGAAAATCGTTATGAAATTTCTTTCCATGAAGTATTATTTCAATAATATGATGTCTAGATGTTAAGAACAGTATACTTCTTTATAATTTTTGCTTCAGTAATTGTTGTAATAAGAGGGCTTTTCTTTTATGTATTTTGTTGTGACTCGCAATGTCTCTTGCACTACCATCACCGGTTGTACGAGAGGCGTCATCGATTTAAACCACGTATGTACTTGTTTTTTACAGTAGTGATTCGAATGCGAATAAAAGTCACGCGTTTACTGTGTGATATCATGTTTGATCTCGCCACCATTGTTAGCTCTTGCAACATTGTTCTATGGGGCAGCTTAGTCCATAGTCGTTTTTCTTGATTCACCACCCTTGTGATTCGCTGTGTTTTATTGATGTGCCCTAATAATTCTATGCCCTTGTGTATATTGTGTACAATTGTCTGCACGATTCGACACACTACATTGGTTGATTTAGTGTCATACAAGATCAGTCTATCAATTTTAATACTACAATTCATTTTGTCATTGTGTGAACTGCCAGCCATCAAGACGATAAGTATATAACATATATTATTTGTTGATTGTCTTTTTTTAAATATTTCGTTTTTTAATATATTATCTTTTGTGGCATGTAGTTATTAAGTGACCCAACCATCCCCAATTCTATGATATTTTATATTTATTGTTATTTTAATATATAAGCTTTGTTTCGTAATTCTTTTAATTCCTGCTAGTTTGTGTAACATCTTCAATTTCATATACAGTCCACTCTCCTACTTCTTTCTTCTATGTGAGTAATGAAATAAGCACTATTTAATTGACTCAAGTTGTGTCATAAAGAAAGCCTTGAACTTTTTTAGTTCTTTCTAAACTACCAAGGATATCTCATTAACAGTACCAGCAGATAATTGAAGTACACCTAAAAGCTATTCTATTTATGAACTGGTGACAATAATAAAAAGTCGATCACATTTTTGTTTTCTAACAATTGTTGATAACATTTTTAAATACCAATACATTATGTTCGTTCTTTTTGAGCAAGTGAAGGTTATTTTTCAGAACTTTGGTAAACACTTTTTTAAAGAAAATATTAAAATATATTATTTATATTCCATACATTTTAACTACGTGTATATTAGTTTTTTAAATAATGTTTCAAATCTAACAAACTACACTTTTAACCAAATTTTTAATCCCCGTTTGGTACGTGAAGGGTGTAAATTATCTAACCAAATGTTACCCAAATAACTTTTACATAATGACGATAATATTTGTGGATACAGATATTCATACATTAAGTTAATAATATAAGGGCCTTTCTATACTATATATACTTATAATAATACTGTTAATTATATATTTGATATTAGTTTATATAAAATTAATTACTATTGTTATAGCTTAATAATTTTCTGTATGGTGATTTTTAAAATAATGTCAGTGTTTTATAAATAATAAATTAATAATAATTTTTGTTATATCCTCTTTGTTGTTATTTCGGTATAATTTTTTTTTTTGTGATACTATAATATTTATTTGTACTATAGTATTATAAATTATTATATATCACTGAAATTATTGTAAAATAATCATACACATAAAAAAAAATCTTTTTTATTAATTTATATTACCTATGAAATATCCCAAATAAAAAGTTATTTGAGCAACTTTAACACTGCAATCCATCTAAAATATCTTCAAACAACATAATAAATTAAAAAATTGATACGAATGCATTTTTATTTTATAATACATTATATATCTTTTTTTATATTTTTAGTATAGCGTTATTTATTGTTTCAACTTGATTACAGTTAATTTAAGTTCTCAGGGTTTTGTCTTAGGGTGAGATATACATTAGAAATGTTTTATTATCCCCACCAAAATACACATTTATCTCATAATTATTTTAATCAGGGTGTTATACACCCACGTCTGTATAAGAAAGCCTATGCTGAAACTATTAAGCGATAATAACTAAAGCTGATATTAATCCGTCGAGAAATAATTTAAATCAACAAAATTTTCATTAAAACTAAAGAATCAAAAGATAATAAAATTTTACTTAATAATTAAACATCATATTTTGAATTCATGCATAAACTTGCTAAAATTAGATATACAAAATGTTAACCATCAATAAATCTTAAAAAATTATAAAATATATTTAATTATAATTAATATAGAAAAAATACTAACCTTGTTAAACCAAATTGTCGAATGCTTGAAAAGAATAATATAAATAATCGGGATACTATTTTTTTTTATTACTTTAAACACCAAAAAAAAAATGTAGTTGAAAATAGTTTGATTGTAAATAACTAGAAAAATATTGTTCAGAAAATAATGACATTTAATATTTATTATTATAATTAGTTTTTTATAAACTAATGTTTGCACAAATAGAGAAAAGTACACGTAGTAAATTAAAAAAAAATTTCAAATGTTTTTAAGTTAAAACTTTTAAAACTTGCCATTATACCGATAAATTTATTTGAAAAATAAAATATATAGAAATTAATTAATAAAATATATTTATATTATTTTAATAATTTAATTAATATTTACTTATACAGTCATATTTTGTGCACGTATCTTAGTCCTGCTTATAACTCTTAACAACTTGGTCAGTATTCGCGCATATTATAGATACAGTTATACAGAGTACACAATGAAAATAGAGACCAATAATGTTGTTAGAGAAGCAGCCTGTTGATGGCCTAAGGCCAAAACTATAATAGTTTCATATATAATTTTATAATATTCTTGCCTTTAATTTTTATATTTTTATACCATTACTAATATAAACATTTCTATTTCTATTATTATAATTGGGGTGTAAAATTATTTTATATGTTATTATGGTCACCTAAGCCAAATTGCAATTATTCAAAAAGGATGCAAGTGTTAAAAGATGACTGGTATCGATATACGTTTAGTCAATATCAACATGTCCGACAAAGTGTTGAAAGAAATCATACCTTAAAAGTTGTTTGGTTTAAGAGCTAGTCAAGACGGTGCGCACAGGAAACCAATTCAATACGCGTGCGTTTGTCATATTTTCCATGGTTTTCGTTGTAATTAATCTTTATAATATTAATAAATAATAAAAAAATAAAATAACCAATCAATTTTAAACCTAAGCGTGTGTGCGTTGTAATAAACCAAAAATAAAATAAAATAAGAGGCAAAAGAGAAATTTAAAAATGAAATGGAATGGTTATGTACAGGTATGTGATTATTGTATATGACACTTAAAGAGAATAAAAATAAAGTAACATGGTGTAAATTCTTATATGAAGGTGTAAATGCTTATAATATACCAAAAGAAAATTAATGGGCTGGTTTTTAATTAGAATAAAAACATAATGTAGCAGATATAAAACCGAACAATAATAAATTAGACAAGATAATAAATGGTGGAATAACACTTGTTTAACAAATGGCAAAATATGAAAGGGAGTAAAGAATATAAAGTAAAGAGTAAAGAGGGATTTAAAAAGGTGAATAAACGGAGTTTAAGTACATGTGGGTAATGATTAAACAAATAAAAATGAACACAAACGGTATGAAAAAATAGTGATTTGATTTCGGGGTTGAACAATATTAAATAAATAATGTTAAATATCCTACACAACTTTATAACTTATCTTAATGGTTTATTACACAATAGAATGTTTATGATTTGAAAGAAAAAATTTAAATTTGCATCTCACATAATGTAACTATTATTTCAAACAATCCAATGTTAATTCTGAATTCACACTGTGTCTAACACGCTTAAACAGCTAATATGACCGTACAAAAAAAACCCGTTTAATTATAAATAATACGAAACTGTTACACAAAATCTATGATTGTTTTAGCTTCGATGCGAAGCTCAGAAGGTATTAATTTTACCATGATGTGTTTATTTATTTTTTTTTTTTTGTGTCTGTCACTACTTTTTCTCAGCTCTCACTGTACCGATTCCTTTTAACAATACGTCAAAAGATCACAAATCATATCTAATTGAAGACGTTACCCTTAAAAATTGAAAAATTTTCCCTCGTTCCCCGCAAATGGGGGAAATCTCCAAAAAAATTACAAATTTAAAAATCGATAAATTTTGTCATTATTTTCATTTTTTTTTCTTAAAACTTCCATAAATTTTTCAAAAATCAACAAATCAACATAAATTTTTTTTTTATTAAAATCTTAGATATTTTTCTTTCATTTGATATCATTTTTTTGAAAATTTAACACTTAACCTGCTCATGGGGGGTGATTTAAAATTTCAACTTTTTTACAAAAACTAACTTTTTCAACTTAATTTTTGAAAATGATCCGGAAATACTGCGTCCTTTCAACATATATAAAATTAAAGCTTATTTTATGTGCTATAAAATGAAAAAAAAAAGTTTGTCCCGACACTTTATCTTCTGCATGTAAACGGCTGCCGTAGTTAAAAAAACACAATTTTTGTGTTAAAATTTTCGATTTTTGATTTTAAATTTTCAACTTAAAAATGCTATAACTTTTCAAAAAATGTAAGTATCAGCACAATTTTTTTTTTCTAAATACATTATGAGTACATCTTTCATTTGACATACTTTTTATTAAAATTGGACAATTTCCCCTTATATAGGGGGCGTTAAAACTTAAAATATTGTAAAAAACATAGATCTTTTTCAACTGAACTTTTGAAAATGTTCCGGAAATACTGCGTTCTTTAAACATATATAAAATTAAAGCTTATTTTATGTGCTATAAAATGAAAAAAAAAAGTTTGTCCCGACA
>NW_026099572.1:4255848-4265355 GCF_025091365.1 Daktulosphaira vitifoliae
TTTTTTTTTTTTTTTGTGTCTGTTACCACTTTTTCTCAGCTCTCACTGAACGGATTTCTTTTAACGATACGTCAAAAGATCACAAATCGTATCTAGTCAAAGGCATTACCCTCAAAAATTGAAAAAATTTCCCTCGTTCCCCGTAAATAGGGGAAACCTCCAAAAAAATAACAAATTTAAAAATCGCTAATTTTCGAAATTTTTTCAATTTTTTTTACTAAAATCTTCCATAAATTTTTCAATATAATTGAACATATGAATATACTTTTTTTTTATAGATGCTTGATGTCTTTACCTATTATTTGGTATATTTTTTTTATAAATTTAATCCTTTACCTGCCCACAAGGGGGGATTTAAAATGACAACTTTTTCACAAAAAATTAACTTTTTCAACTTAACTTTTGAAAGTTTTCCGGAAAGTCTGACACTTTTATATATATCTTAAATTAAAGCTAATGTAATATACTTTATTATGAAAAAAAAAATTTCGGACTTTATTTTGTCTTCATGGTGAAAAAGGTACCAAATGCTATTTTTATGTGAAAATATTCGACTTTTTTTAATACATTTTTAACTTTATATTATGCTATAACTTATTGAAAAGTGTATGAATCAACACAGTTTTTTTATGAGAAATAATATTTTTTAATAATCTCTTTTTTATTCGACATACTTTATCTTAATCAGGATATTAATAAGGAAATATCAAATCATGTAGCTTTTGGAATAATCTACTAATTTTTTAAATTAAACTAAATTTAATTTAATTTAAATAAAGATTTGCATCGAAGCNATCTACTAATTTTTTAAATTAAACTAAATTTAATTTAATTTAAATAAAGATTTGCATCGAAGCGTTTTTTTTTTTATAGTAATTTTAATCACTGTCAGATATCATTATACTTTATCCAACTATGTCACGTCATCACAGTGCTGCGGCCCCCCTGTGCTGGGTTTTTTTAAAATTGTTATTATTCAATGGTTCAGTGGATAAAGTATAGTAAAGGTGATAAAGTGCCGTGGGACGCATAATTGCGGTCAATTGCAAACAAAAGAAAACTAAAATCATGAAGTGGAGCAAAAAAGCAAAAGGAATACGTGTAATATCGTTAATTACAGTTATTAAAATTGCAAGCTGAACCAAAAGTGTTGCGTATAATTTTATTTTTTTACATTTTAAGCTCTAATTTATAATACACCATTTGTTGGAGAGTATTCTAAAAGTTGATTCGATGTTTCTTTTTGCTCGATATAAGCTTCAGTTGAATACTTTTTTTTTTGTAATTCAAATTACTTTGTACATATTATCTAAGTATGTTTTGAAATACACTAAAAGTCTCTTCAGCAACTACTACAAACAATGATGGATTTGTTTGGCTGTGGCGATATCAAAAGTTCTTTATTTTCTAGTTTTTTTTATGAAATTTTGTTTTTTTGAATCATAAAACTTTCCTTGAGCTTCCATATAAATAAAAGTAAAACAATAATTTGCATCACAAATAACCCTAAGAGCTATTGAATAGTTATGAGTTGTTATTATAAAAATCTGACCCACTCTGGATTGGTTTGATAAGAAAAATACATTTACTGCCTAATGCGCCGATGTATTTTACAAAGTTAGAATTGTTTTCAAAACCGAAAGCAATTTCTTTCCAATTTTGTTAATCCAGCAAAGGCATAACTTCAGATTAAAGTTCACACAATTCGTCATATACATCTTTTATTATTTTACTAATAGTAGATATTCCCATCCTGTAGGAGTAATGAAGGTCTGTGAATAAATTACACAATTCTAATTATCTCCAAATTAAAGTATACGAGTTAATTAAAATATTATATCAGTATTTATTAAAAATAAATAATAGTAAGATTTTAGATTAAGTACAAATACCGGTAAGATATCATGTTTTTATAACAAAAACTTCAAATTTTGAATTTCGTAATTGATTTATTTTTTTTAAGTAAAAAAAATTACTTTTTATAAACCCTTAATATTTTCCTACAGAAAAAACATCTACTTCCCGTGATTATTTTATTGTAATATTAATAATATCTATTACTTACCTTAATGTTTTCCACAGCATTTCTGATGCTGAAATAGGTACTCAAAAGTTACTATTTACCCTTTTCTAATTTTGAATATAGTTCATCAAACGATTTTTTCAACATTCTTAAATAATTAAAAATTTTCACCTCATGGTCACTCAATTAAGAAAAAAGGTTGTAAAAGCGTCTTTAAGAAATCTTCAAATCAACACCAGGTTGGTCAAAAATCGCTTATTTTTTTTATTTTTGAAGTATTTTTTTTTAAATGGCTTTAGGCCCCGAAATCAACATACATCTTGTTTGTTGTACATCCATTTTGAAAATAAATACAAAACGTTACAACAAAAATGTGATAGTGTGAAACGAAAAAAAAACGTCGCGCGTTTTAAAGCGCAGTGCACAAGAATATTATATACGCGCTTACCATACGCGCTAGTGTGAAACGGGCTTAAAGTTTCATGAAGATGACTTCCACGAATATTTGCGTCGGGTCATGTGGCATTTGCTGGATTTGTGACGTGGCTTATGTTGCGCGATGTTAGTCAAACTACCATATACACTTAGTAGGACGATAGCTGATATAGTTTCTTATTTTTGACTTACTACATTTGGACTAGTAATTCGGAACTTAACTTGTTATTAATATTTTTATAACTATGTGGGATAAGAGAATTGTCTAATGATAAATATCATCAGACATCTTTATAAGTTTTAAGATATGAACATAAAAAAATACATTTTGATTGTGACACGACTTACGTCGCCAAAATGTGGTTGACACTGGTTTTGAGGGTAGAGACCCACGGGCCGTTTATTAATGAGCTACAACAGGTTATTTCAACAAAAAAATAAAACAAACCGAAAAGATGAACACAATAATAATAATCTTCGCATAATATCGCGGCACTTTCGCTGGCGTCGACGACGCGATGTCCGGCCTGATCCTCGGGTGACAAAAGGTTAGCAGCGTTGATGGCGATGGTGCGCGAGTGGAGATCGGTTTATTGACGTTGCCACTTTGACAACAGGAAGAATACTACGGTATCATTAGCGGCGGTTCGTCGTCGACCGTTCGGGACTTGTTGGATTTTGCCCAGTGGCGTATGGCACGCAATGTTGGTCATTCAAATACTCATAGTAGGGCAATGGCTAATAAAGGTGACACGAGTCGCGGAACATTGTGTATAACGAAGTGACGATAGTAACCGCGTGTGTTTTTTTCGTTGTGCAAAATTCCAAATTTGTAAACTATTGCTAGAGTAATATATGATTTTTGCGCTTGTGAGTCAAGTAAGTCCGTCACAAAGCCGTTGTCAAATTCCAGCTCCAAGTCGGGAGTAGTAATTTTACGTGGACGCGTTTGTGTGGCAAAACTCAGGTGGTTAGTGGTTCGAACGGGCGCCGTTGAAACGGTATGTTCGCCGACGGTATTAATTGCCATAAGCAGGTAGGCCGTTCCTGCCGTATTCCTTTCCCCCATGGTGACCATTATATCGTTGGGCCGCCCGCGCTATTATCGTATAACACGGGGACTTTTGTTTTCTCGGCTGTATGATTATTTTTTTTAAAGACCTTAAGGACCGCGTTGTGCCCATCACTGTGGGTGATTGAAATTAAAGCGGTTATAGCTTGTCCTGCGTTGTGAGCGAGGTGCTGTAGTCGAGGTTGAGGGTACGGTGAATAGGTAAGGTGAAGTGGAAGGCCATTAAAAATTTCGTCATTTTTACTGAGAGGAACGCGCTCGATTTTGTTATCGGCGACGAGCGAACTGGCCATTCGCACTGCGCGTTGCGTTGTGTGTTTGATTGCTGGTGATAGGAATTGTGTCTTTGAGCCAGGAGAGCGGACTATCTCCTCCGGAGATAATCACGGAGGGGATGATGCTCATTTCCCGAAACTATCGGCCTATTAGGGCAACTTTTGTGCCAGTAATCTGCTCCGCAATATCGGCAGGGTCGGAAAGGGGGACGCTCTGCGTTAGGTGCGCCCGCCCGTTGTCGGACAGCTTCTGGTGGTTGGGGAGGCGCAAGAGGCGGTACATATGGCTTTAAGTTGGCTTTTAGCAAACCCATGCGTAAGGGTCTGTCGAGATTGTTCGCGATTACACGCATATCGTCTAAAGTATGCGGACTTACTTGCCTGATGATTTCTTTTTATGGTCTTCAAGTTGGTATAGCGTGTTTTCTATACTGCTTATAATGTCCTCCTTTGAGATTTTCTATGGAACTAATGAAAAGTTAAAACCTTTTTCCAGAATGATTAATTCATTATTAGTCAAATCTTTGTCAGTTAAATCGACAACTGCAGTTTTCTCATTAGAGTTGTAGTTTTGCTTTTCTTTATTCTGAATTTCCCCTTCAAGCCTTTTGAATTTTTCTTTTTTGTGTTCACTTTAGTTTGTTGTTTTTCGACCATATTTGTTAATCTTGATAGGGTGTCTTGTTCAAGTTCCGTGTTCAGTTTATTTTGACTTCAGTTAAGTCATTATCGATGTTAGCTAATTTCCTTCTGATGCACACGATTTTATTTCGTAATAGTTTTTGACTGACCATTTCTAAAATTCGTCTTGCACCTGTGATTTTCATCGGATGATTAATGACAACGCATTATGGTATTATTCCTTTGTCTCTGCATCTCTTCATAAGAGTCAGATCTGATATAAGCATGGCCTTTTTCTGGGATAAATTGTCCCAACGTCTACAAGTTTTCTTCATGTCCTCTCTGTAGAGTCTTGTTATGAATGTGTTAAAGCTTTCATGGATTGTCTTGTTACTTGAAGTTTTTAAGGATTTTACGTCAAGTAATAAAGAATAATGGATACACAATTAAAAACATTAATAAAGAAATTAGAAAAGTAGAGAAAAGGAAAAATGCAACCCGTAACAAGGATGACGAAAACAATAAAGATGAAAAGAAAGGAACATTAATACTGATGTACATACAGGGAATTACCGACCGCATATCAAGAATCGCACAAAAGTTCAAATTAAGAACTGTCTTCCAACTAAACACAGTAGCAAGATCACTATTTTGAAACCCAAAAGATAAACTGCCAGAGATGCAAACACCAGGAGTACATGAAATACTGTGTTCATATGATAAATCTTATATTGGACAAACAGGAAGATCTATTGCAACAAGAATAAAAGAACATGAAAAATCTGCAGTAGCCGAATATGCCAAAAACAGAGGACATGATATACAATTCAATAAACTAAAAATACTAAACAAAGAATCTCATTTTGGAAAACGGATGTACAAGGAAGCAACAGAAATCGAAAAATGTCCGCAAAATTTCAACAGAGAAGGTGGATGGAAAATCAGCAAAACTTGGTTAACTATCATACACCAGACAAAAAGAAAATCAACCAACAACACTGAAAATAATTAAATATACGAAGAGCCTATAATCAACATAACAAATTATTCCCGGTATAGGAAAGGAAGACCGAAATGTCAAGAATGCCGTAAACAACGTTAGTCAAAAACCCTGATACAGTAAACAACGTTTGCCAAAAACCAGATGTTATCAATTTTATAAAAGCAGACTGTTATCAAGACAAGCCGCCAGTATAGTTGCAGCCACCGACTAGCAACCATCACTCTAAAGATGGACTCTGCACTGAGTCCGAAACATTAGAACTCAACTGTAAACATGGATAAATCCTTAAGCACTTCAAGCAAAACTCTATTTAATTTTTGCTTATCTCAAAAAAAAATAAAAATAAAAATTCAATGCTAAAATTACCAAAAAATTGTTTCCCTAGAGTAGAAAGTATAAAAAAATTCGGGCGGCGCGATCTGGATTGTGAGCGTAAAAAAAACTCACGACTCCTTGATACCTTTGAAATGTTTCTGAGAAAGACTAGTAAAATTTTCATATTTTAAATCAAAAGCGTTCGCGATAATGAGTGCAATTTTTAACGCTATGTTAACGGAGTGTTAAATAAGTTTTTCATTATAGTGAAAAGTTTTTCTAGAATAATATCGCCGAGCTCTTCCATTAAAAAAAAAAATTATAATAATAAATTAATGGAGTTATGTTTCCAGTATTCAGACATTTTTCTATATTATTGTATATAATAAAATTTTGTTGTCACAAATAAACATTTTACTTTAATTTTGAAAATCAGGTGAAATAAATTTTATTTTAATATATTTATTTTCAAGTTTAATATCTACATCATAACCTAATATGTAATGATATTGATTAATTTATAATTTATGTACGCAGATGACGTGGGTCAAGCAGTTCAAGCAGAGTCATTTGAAAAAGTTGAGAATATATTAAATGAAGACCTAGAAAGAGTGTAGAAAAATTGGAAATCTTGGTTCTTCGCCTTTAACTCTAATAAAACCACATCCATAGTGTTCTACTTAAACAACATACAGATGTAAATGCTAGTAGAAAACTTAAATTGATAGTCCAGAGCATCAAACTAATGAGTGACAATGCTCCAAAATACCTAGGAATCAAACTGGACAGAACCTACAACCAACACCTCAAAGATGTAAAGAATAAACTGAAAACCAGAAATAATATTATTAGTAAACTAACGGGTACTAACAAGGGCTCCCGAGCAAATGTTCTCCGCATATCGGCCTTAGTCTTAGTATACAGCGTCACGGAGTATTGTGCCCCCGGCCAGGAGAGAAGTATACATGTAAAAAAGGTTGGCACTCAACTGAATAATACTATGCGAATTACAAGCTGTGTTTGGGCTACCAACCTACAGTGACTTTCAGTTCTTTTGAGTATAGCCGCCTCACCCACCCACTACATATTGGGTGGGTAAGGAAGAGATTTGGTCAAATGAGGCACTACAAAAAGGTGCTAAATTGAAATTATGATAAACATTTTTTTAAAAACGATATCTATCATTTTCTAAGAATTACATTATAGGCTGTCAGACGCGTAGGTAAGCGTATTTCCAACATCAAAGGTATCACCACACAATAACAATCATTATCGTGTGAATTATATGAGAAAATTATACTACCGATGATATTGCTTACATATTTATTCTTTACTATATAACCGGTTCAACGTTCCATATATTGTCACATACGTATTCAATAGACGTTGTTAACGTACAGTTTTCTTTTTTAAAACTTATAAATATAGCTTAAAAAAACTAAAAAAAAACGCTTTTAAACTATATTTATTTTTCACTTTTTAGTTTCATGTTATGATAGTAGTTACTATCAATTTCTTAGTTGTAACGGGTAACGGGAAATCAGGGTACGATTCCGGAGAGGGAGTCTGAGAAACGTGTTATAATTCAAAAAATAAAGGCAAAATGAGTAAAATATAAATAATGAAAATGAAAGAAGAATGATGGGTTTAGTGAGAACCTGATGTGATTCTATCGGGGTCGTGTGGTTCGAGGGTTTAGAACAATAAAGACAAGTAGATATAAGGGAATAAATGTATGTCCTCTTTATTGAGGAACATGAGCTAATAAGTTTGTAAATTAAACCTTTAATAGGACACTGAGGTAACGGGGCGGCAATCCGACCCTCGAATACCCAGTCAAAGTGTCTATTAATATAATCAGATACACATTAGGTTTTTAAACTCTTTTTAGGCACGGGGCGGTAATCCGACCCTCAAGACCCTGTAATGTGTGTATGCAGTAGGTGTAAACAAACTAGCAAAATAACTCTTGATGCTAAAAAGAGATTATAGATCTATTGCTTTATCGTTCTTTGCTCAGATTATTAATTCTAAATAAATGGGATAATATAAATTGACTTACCTTCGTATTCTGTGATGTCCAAGAAGATAAATGAAGTATTTACCAGAGATGCCAATTTTTACTCAATATTATTAATTTATGGTAATAATGTCTTTATAGATTAAAATAAGTTTTAAAAACCAATAAGGTATACAAAATAAATTAACTCAAATGGCAGCACGGGGCCGTGATTAAAATGTAATAGTAAGAGTAGTTCGTAGGAACGAACTAGCTTACTGGAGCTATAGCTCTGTCAGTAGCTCTCTCTGCAACCGTGGCTCGTTTTTCAATGGATATCAGTGTTTTTTATAGTACTAAAAAGGTACTTCCATATCCAGGGATATTGCCGTTTGTGTTATTCATGATTATATTTTATTGTTTTAAAGTATACATTACATGTTAGTACGTAAAGTACTTAATATATATATTAAGCGACTTAAGTACGTAAACGTATCACGCACGAAGTATAGCCGTGTTTTGTGGGCGGGCGGAGCACAGAAAAACGTTATACCTGAGGTAAAAACGGCGGCAGCGGCGGTAAGAATATATAAATATATATACGTAAGGCAACAATTGGCAAAGAAAGCCTCCACACCATATCCAATGATAATGGGACATGTTTTATAAGTTTTGCGATGTCTTCCGGTATCATCATCAGCATTATCCACTTTCAGAGAAAAGTAACCTATAAACAGACATGGGTATCTCTGGATGCGACAACAAAAAACCAAATCGATCACGTTACGATTGATAAATTACATCTTTCATGGTTTTAAAACGTTCGAAGCTATCGAGGGGCAGATGGTAATACTGACCATTACTTGGTAGTAGTAAGCTGGAAGAGGAATATAAAGTAAAAAATGTTAAATATAAAATCGAGAATTTTCACACAAAAATAGCATTCGATAGCCATGTTCACTGTGAAGACAAAATAAAGTCTGAAATTCTATTTTTTCCATAATAAAGTACATTTCATTGGCTTTAATTTAAGATATATATATAAAAGTGTCAGACTTTACGGAACACTTTCAAAGGTTAAGTTAAAAAAGTTGTCATATTGAATTCCCCCCATGGGCAGGTAAAGGGTCAGAATTATAAAAAAAATATATCAAATGATAGGTAAAGACATTATGCATCTATAAACATTTTTTTTATTGATTTGTTCATTTTTGAAAAAGTTATGGCAGTTTTAAGTAAAAAAATTGAAAAATTGTCAAAAATTAGGGAGTTTTAAAATTTGTAATTTTTTTGGAGATTTCCCCATTAACGGGGAACGAGGGAATTTTTTTTAATTTTTGAAAGTAATGTCTTCGACTAGATACGATTTGTGATCAGTTGACGTATCGTTGAAAGAAATCGGTTCGGTGAGAGCTGAAAAATAGTGGTAATAGACACACACACAAAAAAAAAAAAACCCAGCACAGGGGGGTCACGGCACAGTGGTGACGTGGCATAGTTGGATCAAGTATAATGATATCTGACAGTGATTAAAATTACTATAAAAAAAAAACGCTTCGATGCAAATCTTTAGATAGTGTTTAATTTTAAAAAATTGGTGGATTATTCCAAAAGCTTCATAAACTGCTAGTTCCTTATTAATATCCTGATTAAGATAAAGTATGTCGAATGAAAAAGGGATTATTAAAAAATAGTATTTCCCATAAAAAAATTATATTGATCAATACACTTTTCAATAAGTTATAGCATTATAAAGTTAAAAAT
>NW_026099572.1:4265437-4268155 GCF_025091365.1 Daktulosphaira vitifoliae
AGAATTTTCACACAATAATAGCATTTGGTAGCCATTTTCACCGTGAAGATAAAATAAAGTCCGAAATTTTTTTTTTTCACGATAAAGTATATTACATTAGCTTTAATTTAAGGTATATATAAAAGTGTCAGACTTTCAAAATTTAAATTGAAAAAGTCAATTTTTTGTGAAAAAGTTGTCATTTTAAATCCCCCCCTGTGGGCAGGTAAAGGGTCAGATATAAAAAAAATATATACCAAATGATAGGTGAAGACATCATGCATCTATAAAAAAAGAATTATATTAATCCATACTTCTTTCAAAAAGTTATAGCATTATAAAGTTAAAAATATAAAAAAGAATTTTTTTACAAAAATCGTATTTTTTTTATAAACTTTGATGTCTGTTTTCACCATGAAGATAAAATAAAGTCCAAAATTTTTTTTTCGCATAATAAAGTAAGTTACATTAGCTTTAATTTAAGATATATATAAAAGTGTCAGACCGATCGCCAAAAATCAAACCTATGCGATTGGTCGCGTTCGAACGCGTGTTATTATCATAGTGTACATGGTTCAATTTAAATGCGAGCGTTTTATATAAAGCGATTAATCGCCGCGTTTTTAAAAATGCGTACGTGCACATTTAAACGCCTAGTGTGTAAGCTTCTTAAAGTTGTTTCCCTCAGATATCAGGTGTATGTGCGGGTACGCATACACACACGAGCAGTGTTTGAACGACCTTCAACATCGTCCGAGCAATATTCTGTAACAGATATTACCATAAGTAATATACCATTGGTATAAGCGAGGCATTGCAAACGTGTGCAAACGTGTGGGTTTTGGACGATCGGCAACGTCATTCATACGGTAAAATATTAATGTGTTACTTTATTGGGTAATTTATTTTTAGAATTAATCGGTTATAGGTTGCTATAATAGTATAATCGCTACTATTATTATTTTCATTTATATTTTCTACTGCGACATTTAAAATTATTATACGTGTATTGTGTTTTATTTTATTATATTTCATTTGACATGTGTTTATACTTATAATTACTAGTGGTATTATATTTAAAGCCGCATCCCCATCACCAGCACTCACGAGTCGTCACTGATGATTTTATAATATTGCATAAGGTAACAAAAAATAAAATGAATGTAGACGACATAGTCTGTTTTTCACCGGAAATAAGTTTATAGCCATCTATTTAAACGTAATCACTTAAATTTACGTACATCGTAATTAAAGAAAAATAATTTAGTTGAAGAAATTGTAAATAAGAAAGTATGCACTGAGTAAATGAAAAAAATTTGGACAAGTTACGATTATGTAATTTATTAAAAATAATTATTTATTTATTAGGAAAATATGATAACTACACAGTGAATATTTTTAAGTGCTATGAACAATAAAACTAAAATTAAACAATCTTGTTTAAATTCCTATTTTATTACTTTGATTTGTATGTTATAAATTTTTCTTTTTTAACTATATTTGGTACGATGGAGTTCTCACTCTTGGTCGTATTGTTACCGGATATCCATAAACGCTTTTCATCAAAACTTCAAATTTTAACTTAATGTCAGACATTTTACAATTTGTATGTACACTATAATTTCGTAAAAATGTTGACAGTGTGACTTTCATAGAAAGCATTGCATATTTCATTCCTAAAATTATATAAAATGGTAACGTTTCATTTCTATATTACATTCTAATATACAGTAAGTATCAATAATTAATTATTGACCTATGCAGTTGCGAGGTCCACCACTAAAACCAGTAAAACTATACTTGTGTCGTTTAGCCACATTCTCTGGATTAAAATTCTCCGGATTAAATTCCCAAGGCTTTGGATAAAATTCTGGTAAACGATGAGTTCCAATTGAAGATATTGCTATAGTAGTGCCCTTTGGAATGATGTGGTTTGCTTAAAAATATACGTATTTATATAATAATTATTTTTAAATTAAACAAAAAAATTACTTATTTTAGTATCTTCTTGAACACGTCTTAAAATAATGGGAAATATTGGGTATAATCGAATAGTTTCTTTAATACATTGTTCCAAGTACACAAAATTAACCGTATCTTCGATTGTTAATGTTTGATCACCATTTCCCATTACTTCATATATTTCATCATAAACTTTATCCTATAAATTTCAAACTAAATTTTTAATACAATATCTCATTAATAATATTTAGAAAATAACTACTTGTATATCTTGATGGATAGCTAACATTAGAATACAGAAACTAATGGTTAATGCACTTGTCTCAGTACCCTGTAAAAAAATTACATTATTTGATTAATAAATAGTTATTGGGATAATTTTTACCGCTGTCATCATAGTAATAACTTGATCTCTTAAATCTTTATCAGAAAAATTTGCTCCGTGGTCATTTAATTCTAATAGTATGTCCAAAAAGACTTTTAATCGTTTTGCTAAAAAAATGACGTATAATATGTTAAAATAATAAGTATAATAAAATTAAATAATAAAAAAATACTTTCGTTTTTAGTAGTATTACTTTCCATTGTATTTCTCTGGGCGTATTCAATTTTTTTTTCTTTAATTATCTAAAGTAACATTTTTTATTCATTAGGTTCACAATATATATAAATAGAATGTATCAGGAATAAATACAAGATAAAAAACGGTAGCACAGTGGGGTCGAGGCACAGTGTGGACGAGGCATAGATGGGACAAGTATAGATGATATCTGACAG
>NW_026099572.1:4268255-4287424 GCF_025091365.1 Daktulosphaira vitifoliae
TTCACAGACACAAAAAAAAAAATAAATAAAAAAACACATCATAGTAAAATTAATACCTTCTCAGCTTCGCATCGAAGCTAAAACTCAATACAAGTATTCAATTAATAATTCCTTAATATCCGATAAATAAACTACATATTTTTAAAATGTATGTATTACTGCCGAAGATGAGCAAGTTAATGAAAATAATTAAAATTTAAGTAGGAACATGTCGATAAGTTAACAGTTAAAAGTACCAAATAATAAATTTAACTATAGTTAAATTTGCTATAGCTAAGATAAAAATTAATTTGATAATGAAATAAAATTGAATTTTAAATAATAAAACATTTAAATTTTTCTTATTTTCAGATATTATAGTATTCAATGTCATATAATTTGCTAAAAAAAAATTATTTTATTCCACCTTTTTCCCTTGTTATAATAATAGCACTTAATTTATTTTTAAATAAATACATATATGTTTAATTTGTTCAAAAATAAGAAAAATGAATGGTAACTTTTGAACCAGTATTTTGGAAGTTATTAACTCTTAAATATAATGAATCGAAGTGAAGCACTTATCTGCTTATTTTAAACTCTAGGTAATGAACCGCACCACTCTTTTCGCTATGTTTTAAGAATTCAAATATTATTTAAAATACTTAGTTAGATAATTTTCTTATTTTATGTTTTTTAAATATTATTTAAGTAAAATATATTAACATTGAAAAATGCGATGTTATACTGTTTTAGATGTATAATATAGGTCTATCTATACATAAGAAAAAATACTTAATAATTATAATAAACTGATTTATTTCATAGTTTCTCTAATATTCTTTGATAGTCTACAGTGAATTTTTTTGATATTATTGATAATGGAAATATGTAGATACTATTACTTACCTTTTATTCATTTAGAGAATATTTTTTTTCTTATAATTCAAGTGTCTTGTTATTTCCGATGTATGTTATTAACCTACCTATTTATAGTAATAATGGTTAATTATTATAATAAAATCAATTTATTCTATAGTTACTCGAATTTCCTTTATATTATTATTACTATTTGTTAGCCTGTGATAAAATATTAAATATTTATATTAATGAAAATATAAAGATACTATTACTTACTTTTTTTACCCACATAGTTTATTTATATTCTTAAGTATTCTACTTTTATTTAATTTTAGTGTAATAATTAATAAAACAATAAGAATTATATATTTCAGTTGCAATAATTGCTAACTTAAGATAATCACTTTTTCTAAGATTATTATTTCCTTATACACGCCCATATTATGTGCACACTTAGATGCGTGTAATAGCCAGTCGCTGCACTAACCGTTTATATCGTCCCAATATATGTATTATTTTTGTTTATTTGTAACAGATAAAACGTTAATCCGCTGCTAAACTTTTTTTTTTTTAGCTCAGTTGCCGTCCGTTAAATAACTGTATTATTATATTTTATATTTATATCCTTAATTTGTTTTCAAATTTCCGTTAATGTTTTTGTGTAATCTCGTGTGTATGTGACAGTTTTTATACGTTAAAATGTCCTCAGAAGTGATTAAATCTACGTTGGATATCATTTTAAATAACAATTTGTATAATGCTTCATCAAAGGTACTTGTACATCGACTTTAATGTTATACATATATTCATCAATGATTACCATTTCATCACCCATTTTAAATTCTCCGTCGTCAGTAGCGGTTACACTGTAGACTGCATTAAAGTTTGATTGTTGTTGATGTTATATCTAAGTAATATATATTATTTGTTATCAAAATTACTTCACTGATTAGCTACACTCATATCATTGTATGAGAATATTAGTATAATAAAGGAGACCCTTAAAAATGTATTTTATATGTTATTAAAGTAACATTACGATAAACACTATCATACAACTATGACTGTTTTACTAATAAGTGGGGAGCAGGTTTCAGTTTTTGTGATGTTGGAGATATGCTTACATAGGTGTCCGGTATTCCAAGATAAAATTATTAGAAATGATAGATGTACTTTTAATGTGGATGTATGCTTACCTAAACGTCTGATAATTGATGATTAAATTCTTAGAAAATGATCTCTATTATTCTCATAAAAATATTTATCATAATTTCACTTTATCATCTCATTTTAGCGCCATATATGGGGACTATATTAGCCACAGGCCTTCCCAACCCACAGAGCGGTATGTGCCCTTGATAGTCACCCAAAGATTTCCCATTTTCACCTTACTAATACCTTTTTCCAGTCTCCAGCATTATCTATCAGAATGTTGCCGATATTCAACTTCACTGTCCTGTATATCTTTTTTTTTAGATTTTCATGGAACTTGTGAGATTCTTCTTTCATTAAAGTTGTTTTAAAATAAGTAAATCTTTATACTTTATATTTTATATTATTGTTCCTCTTGTGGAAGTTTAACATGTCTTCCTTTTTTGTTTATTCTATTTTGGAATAATCACAGTGCTAGCGTAGACTTCACAATAGTTATCTTATAGAAAATAAGTTCACGAGACAATTTGAAATTTAATTACTCTTGTTTTGTGGTTAAATTATTTTGAATAGTGTACTTAAAAGTGTATTGTCAATTTAAAAAAAATAAAAAAAATGATTCCTTTTTTAAAATCAAATACAGTGAAAGAAGAAAGTTTCATTTGACCGGTTGACAAAATATCTGGCCAGTCATCTGTTTAAATATTAAATTATGTTTTAAAAATGTTACGATTCATATAAAATTTTGAGTGCAATTTTTTTTATGTTTGAAGTCTCAGGTAAAATTATTTTATTTTTATTGAGTTTTTTTATGAATAGTGAGTTTTGTGACCTTTCATTTATTTTATGAAATCGGTTACATTATTAAAAATTTCATTTGAAAAATTTCTTGGGCTATTTTTATTACCTTTTTATTAATTGGAATTTTTCCTACGTTTGATAATCCAAACCAGAGATATTGTATTAGTTTTCCTAAAAAAGCAAACAAGGTTTTTACAAATGTTTTTATGAAAATTGAAGTATCTTTTGATTTTCATTACAAAAACACACGAGGCAGTCATGACTTGCCAAATTGTACTGAGTATTATTAACACTAAGTCGACTGCACCATGACATAACAGGTTATACTGCAATAAGTCCATAAAGGTACTCACCTTGATTATTATAGTTCTATAGATTGTTGAAAATGTTTATGATAAGCTTCTTGTCTTCAATAGAAACAACGATAACATATTAATAAAAATATTATCAAAAATATATACCGTCACATGATAACCACTTTAAAATATCGTTGTACCACCTTTAAAGTATTAAGATAAAGGTATAGATATTTTCTATCCCAACTAAAATATAATGTTCAACGACACGTCAGAAGTTAAACAAGAATTTTACGTTCATCGTGAGTGAGAGGATATCCAAAAATTTTTGGTTTATTCTATTAGGGTATTTTTATTAATTTTAAACTATGATATAACTTCACTTTTGACATATATATGATTATTTTAATATTTTACGCACTAAAATTTTAAGACTACTTTAATTTAAAAATAAACAATAAAATAATTTTCAGATAATATTTAACAGTTCCAAAGCTCTTGAAAAAGATGAAATATACAATTTTCTTTTAGATTTTATAGGAGAAGGATTGGTTACAGCTCCCGGTTAGTAAAATATAAATTATTGTTATAATAAATTATCTATAGTTAAACTAAAAATTCAATTATAATATTCACATTTAACAAAATTAAAGTACATTAATTTTCATTTTATATTTTTCTCAGAACTAAAATTCAAAGAATTTAAGTTCCGAGATTTTTTTTATAATTCTAGATTATCACTAATTATTTGATAACTAGATAAATTAATTGAAATAGTATTGTGCAAGATAACATTTTTACTTAAACATAGATATTTCATAATTTATAATAAACTTAAAATGTCAATTATTGTTTTTAGTTTACAAATGGAAACAACATCGAAAAATAATTTCTCCTGCTTTTAATACTTCTTTCGTAAATCAACTTTTATCGATTTTTAATGAGAAAACATCAATCTTAATAAGAAATCTTCAAAAAGAACTAGGAAAAACTGAAACATTTGATATTTCGGATTATATAATTTCTATTTCAGTTGAAACTATAAGTGGTAAATGAGATTCTTACCCTCGTAACAATAAAATATTTTGAATAACAAAGAATATAATATTTAAAATGATCGAATTTTTTCAAAAAATTTTCACAACATTCATAAAAGTTAGAAGACATAGTAACTTTTTGGAAGAAATACTACTGTATTAACAGTATGACCTGCCAATATTGAGGATATATATTTTACATTATTTTATTGAAATGTTTCTAGGACAATGTAAAAAAAAAAATTCTGCTATGTATTCAAAAAGTATTTTATATTTATTTGTAATGACTAATAAATTTAAATGATATTGAATGTTTGGATAGTTTTATAAAAAATTATCTATATTTTTTTTTAGAAATATTTTATCAGAAAAGTTTTATAATTTGATTTTAATACTTAAGTCTTATACCCAATTTTTTTCATAGAAACTGCAATGGGATATAGTTGTGATACACAAAGTGATAGTAAATATGTCTTTAGTAAAGCAATAGAAGAGTAAGTAATAAAAAAATCATATGGTACTATTTTTATATTTATAGATGATAATCTGGTATATTAGTTTGGGCTAAATATCGATTTTTTTCAGTAATTTTATATGCCTGTAATAGCTTATCGATTTATATTTATTAACTGAAATTTATTTCAGTTTTTGATCATTTTAAAATTTAAGTTAGTAATAATAGTTATTAATTTAAATTAAAATAGAAATTATAATTTTACCTGTTGACTAATATGACCGGCTTATCGCATGTCAAGCGCTCAGTCGTTTTTTTAATTGGCTATTTATCCAATAAATATTATATTATGAATACTTATATACTTTACTCTGGTTATGTCTAATCAGACACCAGTGGTGAGTAGTCATTATACCTTTCAAAATCGACCTTAATCGCTTTCGTTACAAATTTTCGGTTAAAAATCATTAAGCTTCTGGTAAGAAAACGTCAATTAATAATAAAGCGAATTACTTTCGATACAGTCTCTAATTCCAATTTTTTTTTTTAATCTCGCCTTTCCACTATGAAAATGGATTAAACACTTCATTTCCAAGCTCTTTTTCATTAGATTAGGTATTATTAGCTATACGACTATTATGTTTCTCCATGCCCGGATAAAGCAACCTCTCCATCCTCATGTATCCTCTGGAAATTGAATCATTCCTCCACTGATTACTTCTGCGTCAAATGGACAAATCATAAGAATATAAAATAAATTATGGTCCCCAACAACGTATTCTATTCTAAAGCTGCTAAAATTAAACGCTCTGGTATTAGCAGCCCTGCTTATTTTTTGTTGCTAATATTGTAAATAAAATAGTATTGTTAACGATACTACTAATATTATACAATATGTTCAGTCAAATAGGTCTCATCCTTCTGATCTATTTGTAATACAAGTATATATGCCTACGTTAAGAGCTGATGACGAAGAAATTGAAGAATTTTATGCTGGAATAGAAGAACTACTAAAACTCACTAAAGGAAAAGATAACATTATTATAATGGAGACTGGAATGCTGTTGTAGGTGAAGGAAAAGACGGTAGAGAAGTGGGAAAATATGGTCTAGGTCAAAGAAATGCAAGAGGGGATCGATTAGTGGAATTTAGCAGAGAAAACAGTTCGTGATAACGAATACACTATTCAAAGAATACAAGAAAAGAATATACACATGAAAAATACGGCGATACAGGAAGATATCAGATTGATTATATACTAGAAAGGAATCGGTTNTATAATGGAGACTGGAATGCTGTTGTAGGCGAAGGAAAAGACGGTAGAGAAGTGGGAAAATATGGTCTAGGTCAAAGAAATGCAAGAGGAGATCGATTAGTGGAATTTAGCAGAGAAAACAGTTCGTGATAACGAATACACTATTCAAAGAATACAAGAAAAGAATATATACATGAAAAATACGGCGATACAGGAAGATATCAGATTGATTATATACTAGAAAGGAATCGGTTTCAAAATCAAGTCAAATCTTGCAAAACTCGTGACAATAATATTAAAGACAAAAATGGTAAATTGCTCTTGAACACAAGAGAGGTGGTAAACCGATAGAGAGAGTACCTTGAAGAACTATATCAAGGGGAGGAGTTAAAAGATATCAATGAAGAAACTGATGAGTGCTCTTATGGCGCATCGTTACTAAAAAATGAATTTAATGCCATTTTTAGAGATTTGAAAAAAAAAAAGCCCTGGAAACAGATGAAATCCCCAGAAAACTACTACAAAACGCAAGTGAAAGCATAGTAGACGCGATGTACTATTTTATGAACGATATATACGAAACAGGAGTAATACTGAAGGACTTTTACAATAGCAGGATTGTAAAATTACTAAAAAAGAATAAAGCTGTCTCTTGCGCAGATTTTAGAACTGTAAGCTTACTCCCTCACTCCACAAAGATACTCATAAAAATTATATATCGAAGGATAATTAATAAAGCCAACCGATATCTATTAAATGATCAGTATGGATTCAAAAAACAAAATGGAACTAGAGAGGCAATATTAGGACTTAGGATCTTAATAGAAAAATAAATATCTCGAAATAAAATAACATGCTTATCATTTTTAGATATCAAAAAAGCTTTCGACAACATAAATTGGAAAATTATGTTCTCAATAATGAAGGAATTCAATTTAGATTTTAAAGACAGCGTAATTATACGAGGGACGTCCAGAAAATAAGGTTACAACATGTGTTAAAACTTAAAATATGGATATATTTAAATGAAATTTACAAGATAGGTGTCAAAACATGTCATTATTTCTCTACATAATCGCCATTGAGATCAATACATTTTTGAAGCCTAAGGACCAGTTTTTGTATACCCTTGTCGTATACCTTCCGCTCCACCTGCCGAAGCCAATTTTCGACAGCATCCTGGACTTCCTCGTCAATTGATAATCGTTGTCCACCCAAGAACTCCTTCAATTTATTGAAAAGATAATAATCCGATGGTGCCAGGTCCGGGGAGTAGGGTGGGTGAGTCACAATATCCCACCCAAATGAAACGAGCAGGTCCTGAGTGAGACGGGCNCTGAGTGAGACGGGCGGTATGAGGCCTAGCGTTGTCACGAAGGAGTGACACACCATGAGTTAACATTCCTCTCCATTTGTCCTTGATTCTTTTTTTTAACTTCTTGANCGGTATGAGGTCTAGCGTTGTCACGAAGGAGTGACACACCATGAGTTAACATTCCTCTCCATTTGTCCTTGATTCTTTTTTTTAACTTCTTGAGTGTCTCACAGTATGCAGCTGCATTTATGGTAGTTCCTTTAGGCATAAAATCGACCAATAATAACCCTTTCCGGTCCCAAAAAACAGATGCCATGATCTTCCTCTCTGAAAATTGAACTTTGAATTTTTTGATTGATGGTGAATGTGTATGTCGCCACTGTTGAGATTGCCTTTTTGACTCGGGAGTATAGTGACACACCCATGTTTCGTCACCAGTCACAATTGAGTCAAGAAATGTTTCATTCTCGCTTTCATACCGTTCAAGAAACTGGCGTGCAGCCAAAACACGATTTTGACGATGTTCTGAAGTCAACATTTTTGGCACCCACCTTGCACACAACTTCCTATAACCAAGTTTTTCTGTTATAATTTCACCCAGGAGTCTTCGTGAGATATGTGGGAAACTTTCACTAAGGGCATCAAGAGTTACACGACGATCATCGCAAACTTTTTCTTCAACCTGCTGTAGAAGCCCATCTGAAATTACGGATGGTCTTCCACACCTTTCTTCGTCGTGAGTGTCAGTACGGCCTTCTTTAAATAATGTAACGCACTTTGTAACTTGCTGACGTGTCATCACCTCGCATCCATAGGTTTCCACAAGCTGGCGATAAATACTGGCCGCGGATTCGTTACGCAAAGTAAGGAACCTAATAACAGAGCGTATCTCACACCTACGGTAGGTGGAGCGATTGGACGACGAACTGTTTGACGTGTTTGGCTGCTGTGACGACATTTCGTAACGGACTGAGGCGTTTGATGATTTGTTTTGATCGATAGAAAATTCTCTACATGACAGGGGTGACAACTTTGAAAAACAAAATGCCCTACGTCCTACACAGGCCTTGTAACCTCACTTTCTGGACGTCCCTCGTATATAACCTCTACAAAAATCAAAGTGCAGAAATTACAATAAATCATGAGTCAGCTAGTACGAAAATATGTAGAGGTGTAAGATGAGGGTGCCCACTTTCACCATTATTATTCAACTGCTACATAGAAAAAAGCATAACCGATGTTAAAGATAAATTTAACGGACTTGGGATTGGAATCAAAGTGGGTGGTATATTGATTCCAATGATCCGGTTTGCAGACGACATCGTAATATTACCAGTAACAGAGCACGACCTTCAGAGAGCCCTGGCAATAATGCAAGTAATTTTAAATAAGTATCAAATGCGTATTAATTCAGGTAAAACAAAAATTTTAGTTTGTGCTCGTGAACCCACAAATAACACAATTATTTATTTAGAAAACCAACTTACTTCACAAGTTTCTAGTTTTAAAAACTTGAGAAGTTTAATAACATCAGACGGAAGAAGTTCTCAGGAAATTAAACAAAGAATAGGGTAAGCAAAGACAGCCTTTTTCAAGAAAAAGAAAATTTTAGTTTCTAAAAAAATTAGCAGAGCGATAAAGAAGACATTTTTAAAAATGTGTTGTATGAAGTATTGCTTTTCACGACTCAGACTGGGTCATAACCTTTTACAAGTATTCGCTTACAAATCAAACCCGAATTCTGTTCCCTTTTGCCTTTTACATGAGGATGAAGTCGTTGGAGACTGCCTCAACTATTTATTGAATTAATACTCCTTGGCTTCTAGTAGGTGCCTGCTTATAAAATNTACACGAGGATGAAGTCGTTGGAGACTGCCTCAACTATTTATTGAATTAATACTCCTTGGCTTCTAGTAGGTGCCTGCTTATAAAATGTTTAGTATCTAATGACATTTCAAATATTGTTCCCTTTGTTGTATTCAATTATCGATCTATTCCCGTAATTATTAGCATTATTTTATTTTATATTAATCGCTGGTTGCACTATTTAACTACCTTATTACACATTACAATTTATTGTACATACTTTACTTTTTTAACCCATCTATCAACTATTGTTACATGGTCGACTTATAATATTATAAAAGAAATTGAAAAAAGACTCAAGTCTCTATTTATTTACTTATTAATATAAATTTCTTTAGGGGTTCAAAAGTTATTTGTACGAGGATGTGTAAACCATGGCTGTATCCTAATTTTATTTTTAATATATATGCAAATATAACGGGCTGTCGTAAGATTTGCAAAAAATTTCATAAATTACCAGATCAAGTAAGTTTTTTAATACTTTTACACATTATTATTTTATTACATTATGCTATTTTTTTAAGAGTATAAATAAAGCTTTTAACTTCGATGCGAAGCTGAGAAGGTATTATTTTAACTATAATGTGTTTTAATTAATTAATTTTTTTTGTGTCTCTTACCGAACCGATTTTTTTCAACGATACGTCAAATGATCACAAATCGTATCCAGTCGAAGATATTACTTTCAAAAATTAAAAAAATTTCACTCGTTCCCCGTAAATGGGGGAAATCTCCAAAAAAATTGCAAATTTAAAAATTCCCTAATTGTTGACAATTTTTCAATTTTTTTACTTAAAACTGCCATAACATTTTTTAAAATGACCAAATCAATATAATTTTTATTTTTATAGATTTATGATGTATTTACTTATCATTTGGTACACTTTTTTATAAATTTGACCCTTAACCTGCCCACATGGGATATTTAAAACTTTTTCACAAAAAATTAACTTTTCTAACTTTACTTTTGAAAGTGTTCTTGAAAATTTCACACGATCTCCTATTTCCTTATTTATATTATATATGATTACAAGTTTTATGATTTATAAGTGTAATATATGAATAAATATTTAATATATAAAATTAAATATAATTGAAAATTGATATTTAATAATTTTTACAGAGAAATTATAAAAAATTATAAAGTAGTTATTACTTTTATGGCAAACGTATATAAAATTTAAAAATCATTATACAATACTTAAAAAAAAATTGTTTATCTCCAAAAAAATTACATTTATAAAAATCGCTAATTTTCGAAAATTTTTTCACTTAAAACTGCCATAACTTTTTCAGAAATAAACAAATCAATATAACTTTTTTTATAGATGCATAATGTCTTTAGGTATCATTTGGTATATTTTTTTTATAATTCTGACCCTTTACCTGCCCACAGGGGGGATTCAATATGACAACTATTTTAACTTAACCTTTGAAAGTGTTCCTGAAAGTCTGATGTTTTTATATATATCTTAAATGAATGATAATATAATATACTTTATCATGGAAAAAACAATTTCGGACTTTATTTTGTCTTCACCGTGAAAATAGTTTCCGAATGCTATTTTTGTATGAAAATTCTCAATTTTATATTTTTAACTTTATAATGCTATAACTTATTGAAAAGTGTATGATTCAATACAATTTTTTTATGAGAAATAATATTTATATCCAGCTTTTCCATTCGAAATAATTTTTTTTATAAAATAACACCATTTTCATTTATTTATTCATATATTACACTTATAAATCATAAAAGCTTTAATCAGGATTTAAATAAGGATATTGGAGATCATGTAGATTTTAGAAAAATTTACCAATTTTTTAAAATTAAACTTTATCTACATATTAGCATCAAAGCGTTTTTTATGATAGTGATTTTAATCACTCTCAGATATCATTATAATTCACCAAACTATGTCACTTCCCCNTCTCAGATATCATTATAATTCACCAAACTATGTCACTTCCCCACTGTGCTGAGTTTTTTTAACTTAATTTAACATAATTGTGTGTCGTAATATAAAACTACTAAGGGTGGATGAATTGAGTATACGAAGATGATGATAAGTCTGCTTAGATATTCACGTACAGAAATCATTGTGCTCGCCTGACACTCCAGATTGGCTGTAAGTGTTGAAAGGCCGTTTTTATAGGAAGAGAATAAGGGAAACACCTAGGTATGAGGTGCAGACGAAGTGTAAGGCACAATTACTCTGAAATTGTAGAGGGTAAAAGTAGGTAAGAGTAAAGAGCGTCAAAAATAATGAACAAAGACTTGACTTTATACAGTAAGCCGGACAGCAATAACCGAGTAGTGGGACTGATGAATTACACAAAGCATAAGTTGCTTTGTGATGCCAATCACAAAAATTTTTGAAGTTAGTATAAATGAAGAGTTGAGAACATTATTTGGAAAAACAAAATGTTGAAAAAATAAGTGCATTACATTTATTTTTAATGTAGACAAATATGCATATATTATTAAGTATATATGATATCGTTATATTGAATTAACTTTGGAGTCAACAACAACTTCTAATAATTAAAAGTTCATTCTTCAAAACCTCTTATAGATGATTTGTTTAACGTTTGTAATAGACACATCCGTTTGATATACACAAAATAATTACATTTTATTTTATCTCGTTGTGTTCTCTTATATGTAAAAGTATAGGTATACCATTTTAGACTATAAAATATGTTGAACATATTTAGTGTATTTTTATATTCGCATTTTGCATACTGTAAATATACTTTTATGTATATAGCTCCGTATATACTCCGCTGAAGCAACGCCATTCTACGTTTGCTTTATTTCAGAGCCAACGACAGGTGCTTTCTCAAATCATGACTTCAGATCATCTTTATTATTGTACATATTGTGATGGTGTCACGTTACCATTATTGTGAGAATTTATTATAATAAAATACAGTCAGTACATCCGCTTCTAGAGACTGATGAAATAACAATTAAATATTATCGCTAAATTGTCAATAGTCCAAATTATTATAAAAACCCAAAAGATCTGGCTATCTTGGTCAGTCGACTCCAGTGCCTTATGTCATTCATCAGTCTCAGTACTCGGTTGTCACTGTCCGGCTTACTGCATAAAGTCAAGTCTTTGTTTTTCCATTTTCACCTACCTACTCCCGTCCTCAACATTTCAGAGTACTTGTGTCTTGCACTTCGTCTGCATCTCGTACTTCATTATCCTCTCCTAATAACTAAAGTACTTGTTTTTCGCACTTCGACTGTACCTCATACTCGGCTACCCCTGTTCTTTATTCTCACCTATACCCAAAGTATTTGTGTCTTGCACTTCGTCTGCACCTCATACCTAGGTGTTNGTCTTGCACTTCGTCTGCACCTCATACCTAGGTGTTACCCTAATTTCCTTCCTATAACAACAGCCTATCGAAATTGTGTTGATCCATCCATTTTTCAAAAAGATATAGCAATATAAAATTAAAAATATAAAAAATATTTTTTTTAGAAAAATCGNTTACCCTAATTTCCTTCCTATAACAACAGCCTATCGAAATTGTGTTGATCCATCCATTTTTCAAAAAGATATAGCAATATAAAGTTAAAAATATAAAAAATATTTTTTTTATTAACTTTGATGTCTGTTTTCACAGTGAAAAAGTTAATTTTTTGTGAAAAAGTTTTCAATCCCCCAAGTGGGCAGGTTAAAGGTCAAATTTATAAAAAAAGTATACCAAATGATAAGTTCTTTACTTATCATTTGGTATACCATCATAGATCTATAAAAATAAAAATTATATTGATTTGGTCATTTTTAAAAATGTTATGGCAATTTTAAGTAAAAAAATTGAAAAATTGTCAAAATTTTTTTGGAGATTTCCCCCATTTATGCGAAAAGAGGAAAATTTTTAAAATTTTTGAGGGTAATGTCTTCGACTAGATACGATTTGACGTATCGTTGAAAGAAATCGGTTTGGTGAGAGCTGAGAAAAAGTGGTAACAGACACAAAAAAATAAAAATAAATAAAACACATCATAGTAAAACCAATACCTTCTCAGCTTCGCATCAAAGTTAAAATTAATAAATAATAAAAATACATAGAAAATGTATGAAAAATATAGTTCTGAATTTGGTTAATTTCCAACAACATGCCTGACGCTTGACCCAGTGTTCCGATGATAACACCTCGGCTAGCCTTTAGAGGTAGGATAAACAAATCAACTAAATCCAGTACCGGAAGTTACGGAGAAAACTGTTAGCTAATGTTTATTATGAAGTGACAATACAGGTGGTGAATAGTGCAAAAACCACTTGTTTTTCATAAACCTATCCAAATTAGTTCATAGCTGACTATCTGACACACACACACACACACACACAAACAAATTAACATCATCTTTCATAATTAATTAGATGATATACACGATCGCAACAAATTCAATAATTTATTCTAAAAATAAACAAAATTCATAGATTTGCATCAAAATGATATTTTATGATGGTAATTTTAATTAATCAGTGGGAACAACTAACATCTGTAGTTGTTCCCACTGATCTAGGTTTATTTTATAGTAGTATTGGGATAAGGTAATATGGCCGATATTGTTTGTCATTTATAAGTCGGAAGTTTTAAGGATTAAAATGATATTTTTTTTGTTATAATTCAGTATTTTTTAGCTTCGATGAGAAGCTGAGAAGGTATTAATTTTACTATGATGTGTTTTTTTATTTTTTTTTTTATTTTTTTATTTTTTTTTTTGTGTCTGTGAACGCTCAATCTCAGCTCTCGCTGGACCGATTTTGATGAACAATATGTCAAAAGATCACAAATCGTATCTAGTCGAAGACATTACCCTCAAAAATTGAAAAAAGTTTCCTGGTTCCCCGTAAACGAGGGAAATTCCCCCAAAAATTTCATATTTAAAAATCGCTAATTTTCGATATTTCTTCAATTTTTTTTACTTAAAAGTGCCATAACTTTTTTAAAAATGACCGAATCAATATAATTTTTTTTTTTATAGATACCTTAGATAATTACCTATCATTTTATATATTTTTGTGAACATTTGACCCTTTAACAGCCCAAAGGATGGGGTTTCAAAATGGTAACTTTTTTACAAAAAATTAACTTTTTCAACTTAACTTTTGAAAATGTTCCGGAAAGACTGACAATTTTATATATACCTTAAATTAAAGCTAATGTAATATACTTTAATTTGAAAAAAAAAAATTTGACCTCTGGACTTGTCTTCATGGTGAAAATGACTACCGTATGCAAAAATATGCTATTTTTGTGAAAAAATTCTTGATATTATATTTTACATTTTTTAACATTATGTTGCTATAACTTTTTAAAAAATGCATGAATCAACTTTATTCTTTAATGATAAATACTTTATATATACTTCTTTCATTCGACATACTTTTTTTTAAAATCGGACCATTTCCCTTTATACAGGGGGGGTGCAAACCTTTTAAAATGCGTATAGAAAGTAGAACTTTTTCAACTTAACTTTTGAAAATGTTCCGGAAAGACTGACACTTTTATATATATCTTAAATTAAAGTTAATGTAATATACTTTAATTTGAAAAAAAAAAATTTGACCTGTGGACTTGTCTTCATGGTGAAAATGACTACCGTATGCAAAAATATGCTATTTTTGTGAAAAAATTCTTGATATTATATTTTACATTTTTTAACATTATGTTGCTATAACTTTTTAAAAAATGCATGAATCAACTTTATTCTTTAATGATAAATACTTTATATATACTTCTTTCATTCGACATACTTTTTTTTAAATCGGACCATTTCCCTTTATACAGGGAGGGGTGCAAACCTTTTAAAATGCGTATTGAAAGTAGAACTTTTTCAACTGAACTTTTGAAAATGTTCCGGAACGACTGACACTTTTATATATATCTTAAATTAAAGCTTATGTAATATACTTTAATTTGAAAAAAAAAAATTTGACCTCTGGACTTGTCTTCGTGGTGAAAACGGACATCAAAGTTAAAGAAAAACGTACGATTTCCGTGAAAAAAATCTCGATTTTATATGTTATATTATTTAATTTATATTTTATATAACTTTTGGAAAAATGTATGGATCAATATTATTATTTTTTTATAATAAATATTTATATACTCCTTTCATCAGGCACGCTTTTTTTGTAAATTGGTTCATACCCCTTTAACAAGGGAGGTCAAAACTTTAAACATGCGTATTGTTACTAAGATATTTTCAATTTAATTTTTGAAAGTATTCCGGAAATACTGACACTTTTATATATATCTTAAATTAAAGCTTATGTAATATACTTTAATTTGAAAAAAAAAAATTGGACCTCTGGATTTGTCTTCATGGTAAAAATGACTACCGTATTCAAAAATTTGCTATTTTTGTGTTAAAATTCTGGGTTTTGTATTTTATTTTATTTTAAAATATCTGATAAAGGGAGTACAGATTTTCATAAATATTATATAACTAAAAAAATTAATATAGCATAGAAAGTTAAACTTATTTAAATTTGTTTGCTTCTTTTAAGTCGAGAAAAATAACTTTGAAATTTGAACTAGCTTAAATAGCCAATTTTTCTATCGACTGAAACAACGTATGGTTGCCGAGTTGGTAAAATATATGTTTTACACGTTTGGGGTACGAGGTTTTAACCCGCCTATGATATGAATTTTTTTTTGTTTATTATTTATAATTTTTTTTTTCGTAGCCTTTATTTTTTATGGATTTAATTGTTTAAAAATAAGAACAATTTAATTAATTAAGATCTTAACCCACTAAAAAATGCATTATATAACCTGTGTAAACTGGTAAAATGTGATAATATTACTTAGTAATAACGTCTCTAGATGATAATGGCTCTCATAAAAGAGTTTTTTTCGGTCGGGATATCATTATGTATTTAGTGTTGATAATGGTAAATTTTTTTGAAATTTTTTTTTTGGTTTATGAGTTAAATATTTATAATATTTTTATATTGGTTTTAAATTAATATTTTTTAAGTAATTTTAATTTTAGAGAATATTATTGGTTGCAAGAAAAGTAAACAAGCAATTAATGAAATGTCGTAATTATCAATTGATAAATTATTTCTTACAATTTAAATAGAATATTATCTATTGAATTTTAACTTTGAAATAAGCAAATTTTCAATTTTAATTAAAAAAGTAATACATACTTCTAAGTCTTCTGGTTTTGTCAAAATTACAACTAGTGTTGATCCTAACCAGACTTTATATGGTTCTGGACCAAACTGTTCAGATAATTGTAAAATTTTTTCCATTATTTCTAAACATTATATTATCAATTTAAATATCACATAATTAATTTCAGAGTTGGTTGTGACGCAGTAGACATACTAATTAATTGGTAATCTCAAATGTTAACTGTTGGCTCACGGGTGGTTGAGGTATGATATATGGTTTTTTGATCCTTTCGGGATTAAAATGTTTAAAAATATTTTTCCTTTATACATTTTAATATGTTTTAATTAACTAGACTGTTATTTTCTAAAAAATCATTTATGGTAAAATTTAGAATCATAAAGAAGTCCAGTAATGATTTGTTCGACCAATGGTTAAAAATCATATTTGTATTATTTTTTATCTTAACTATATCGATGATGTTTGGAAAAAACTATCAAAATCAAAATAAAGCAAAAATATACTTACATATTTTCGACTCTAATAGTTTTTCTTTCAAGCACCACTAATATGACGTGTAAATTGTTTTATTTTTTTTTTTGTTCAAAACAAGTGTTTTAAATTATTTAAAAAAAAGGTATTTGATTAATTTAAATGTTTGAAACTTGTTTTGATTGTGAAGTTTAAAACACAATTTTTTAATCTATTAATAATTAAAATGTGAATTTATTAAAATATCACTATTATAAATACATTGTGGTGAAAATGTACAAGAAGATATTTTTGGGTTAATTTTAAATAAAAAAAATTAGTATCAGTAGGATATTCATACCCTAAATATGTCTGTATATTATAGATAACAATTGAAGAATATAATTAACAAAGAATGAATTTATGAGACAAAAATTGTCGACTTCAAATTAATCATTTTTTAATACTAATCACTATTATAATTTAAAGACGAGTTGTTAAGACAATATAGTTTTCTTTCACTAAAAAAACATATAACCTTTAAATAATATACAAAAGATGTATATGACAAATATAAAGTTTTTCTAAGACATAGTCTACATTGATTTTTATAATTTTTATTATATATTTTCTAAGGAAAGAATTAAAAAATATGGATAAACTCTATTCTAGTGTGCTCGTAACCTGATATTTTTTATGATGGTGGCAAAAGAAAGTTTAGATACATGAATTATTATAAACTTACGTTGTAATGTCCCTACAAATTCTAGTCCTGAACCAATTAGTGGATATGATTGAGGGCCTGGTAACTTGGCCGCTAGTCTATCGATAAATCTACGATTCCATTTAATGCGACACCAAACAATTACTAAGAATACAATGACAGCATAACCAGCTAATTCGGTTTTCATTGGCCAATATACATTTAGTTTACTGAAATTAACTAAAGAATTATTTAATGTTAATAACATTTTAATTATTTTGTATGACAAAGGCAGTTTTTAAAATAAATGAGAAAAGTATACTGAAACTGCATTATAGTTAGTGACTATATGCCTAGTAAAAATGTGATTTATTATCTTAATTAATGTTTTGTTTTAATTTGGAATAATTAACAATAACGCATATATATATTTAATATAAAATATCATTAATTTTTATAAATAGAAAAATTATTATTTTCACAAATAAAAAATTGTAATAATTATAAGATAGTATATATAGTGATTAATTGTATACTATTAACAACGAATCTAATTATTAAATTATGTTATTATTCATTAGGTATAGGTTATCAAAAAATTTTTTTGAAGTAGTATTTATGAACTTTAGATATGCATTAGGTCAACTAGTAATAATAACAGTTAAATGACTGTTAAATTGTTATGTAACTCGATCTCAATAAGTATTATTAATTATAAATAATTAAAAAAAATTATTTCTTATAGTTCATTAAAGCTAAATTATGAAAAATAGGTATTAACGTTATCACTTTTAGCTTCGATATGAATCTGAGAAGGTATTAATTTTACCATGATGTGTTTTTTTTTTTTTTTTTTGTGTCTGTTACCAGACACAGAAACCATGGTTGTATCCTAATTTTATTTTTAATAGATATGCAAAAATAACGGGCTGTCGTGAGATTTGCAAAAAAATTCATAAATTAATATGAATTAATTTAATTCATAAATGAGGAAAGTTTGTGCTAAGTTGGTTCCAAAGGTTTTATCGGATTAGCAGAAGGGGTAATGCCTGGCTGTTTGCAACGCCATGCTTCAACGTCTGAACTTCGATCCAAACTTTTTGGATCAAGTAGTTACTGGTGACGAGACCAGGGTCTATGAGTACGATTTCGAATCCAAGTGGCAGACCTCAGAATGGCACACCAAAGCATCACTGAAGCCGAAGAAAGCTCACATGAGTAAGTCTCGCGTCAAGAGCATGATGATGTGTTCACACGTCGCGCATTGTCAGCAACGTTTTAGCCAAGTTTTGATGCTGCCTCAGCCACCCTACACTTGGCCCCTTCCGACTTCTTTCTATTCCTCCGAATCAAGAGAGACTTGAAACGGAAGCGATTCGCTTCGAAGGCTTCGACAAGGGTCCTTGACAGCATTTCGCGATCAATGGAAAAAGCATTGGCAACGCTGTGTTGACACTCGAGGGTCCTATTTTGAAAAATTTTAGTCCGCTGTACAGAAATGTCCAATACATTTTTTGTTCTGAGGTCAGTCTTGAAACTTATGACTTACACCCTGTAGTTTAAGTATCCATTAGGAAAAAAATAGTGTTTCATCGATTAGTGAAAATGAATCGAATTAATTAAGTAATATTTATTTTTAAAAACTATACAAATTTAATTTTCAGTTACAATTGCAAGTTTGAAAGTTCTAAATTAAAGTTAAAAAAAGACCATCTGTACTTTTATCAAGTAATGGGACAATTACACATAGAGAGAAATGTTTTTAACTTCGATGCGATGCTGAGAAGGTATTAATTTTACCATGATGTATTTTTTTTTTTTTTTTTT
>NW_026099572.1:4287456-4312645 GCF_025091365.1 Daktulosphaira vitifoliae
TTTTTTTTTTTTATGTCTGTTGCCACTTTTTCTCAGCTCTCACTGGACCGATTTCTTTCAATAATACGTCAAAAGATCACAAATCGTATCTAGTTGAAGACATTACCCTTAAAAATTGAAAAAAATTCCCTCGTTCCCCGGAAACGGGGGAAATCCCCCAAAAAATTACAAATTTAAAATCGGTAAATTTATGGTAATAAATTCATTTTTTTTTTATTATAAACTTTCACTTTAAAGGACGAAATAAAGAAGGTAAAAAATTATTACTTTTAACATATTAAAAATCAATATGAATATTAATTTGAAAACAGTTCAATATAACAGTTATATAATTTATAATTTTGTATTATATTTTTGAATCTAAGAATTACTAATCTGGATATAATTAAGGAAATAGTTGACGTTGCTTTGTAATTATCCACCAATTTCTTAGAATTAATCATTATCTACAGATTTGCATTGAAGCGTTTCTTATGATAGTGATTTTAATCACTGTCAGATTAAATCTATACTGGACCCAACTATGCCACGTTCCCATTGTGCCGCGACGTCACTGTGCTGGGTTTTTTATTAATATTTATTTTAATCTATGTCTTATGGCAATATCCCCGAAGTCTGGCCACAGTGAGACTATATAACTATTTTTAAAAAAAGTTTTCTATTTTGAAAAAGTGCTTTAATTATTAAATTTATTGATGGGTATTTTAAAAAATTATTTATTTGCATTTACTATTATTATTAATTGAATATAATTTTTTGAAAAAAATATAAAGTAATATAATAGTTTTATATCTAAATCCTACCTCTTGTTCTTTCGGAAATATTTAAATGATAATTGAAGAAATTTTCTGAAAATAAAAATCAGTTCCCCAAAACAAATATTTAATATAACATAAATTTAATCAATAGAAATATTAAATTAGTTGAAAAACTAATAGTCTATGATTATTTTATCTAGGTACTATAAGTTTTCATGCACACAAACTATATTAACTGACACCAATACATTTTTAATTTATAATAAATATTTAAAATAACACAGTACATATTACCAGACTTTGTCTTTGTATAAATAATTTATTAAAAGTGTTGTAAGTGAATTTTTAGCATAATCCGATAAATGTTCATGGTTTACTTTTGAATCGGTTAAAATAAAACGACTATCATTAGTTGAATACAGCAAGCTCATAATAGACTAAAAGTAATACATATTATATTATAATTTGTCATACTTGAATAATAAAATTTTATTAGTATATTACCCGCAAAGTCCATTCTATTGGTTTATATGTTCCATACTTGGAATTTGTTTCCAAGATGAATATGAGGAAAATCTATTAGAATTAGTTTGCAAATTTACAATATCATTACTTTTATTACTATTTAAAATACTTCTTACATTGATAAATCCATCCAAATTAATTGATGTTTAATAACGGTATAACTCATTTACTCGTTAACTCAACTTTTTATCAATATTAAAATAATTTGTACTTAATAAATTAGTTTACGGATATTACACATCTATTTTGAAATATAGTATTATTTTATATTTAAAATATTCAAAATACTACTGGGTAGACTAATAAAGTTCGTTTTAAAATATACGATTACAACTATTATAAGAACAAATNCTAATAAAGTTCGTTTTAAAATATACGATTACAACTATTATAAGAACAAATTAAAGTAATTAATATGTTGTATTCTTAAAACAAAAATTACCCTAATTAACCATTCTAAAACTTTGATTTATTGTTAAACAAAATATCTTATACACAATAAATAATAATACAAAATAATAAAGTATCTTGCTATATTCGCATCCATACGATTAGATTTTTTTAAAAATAACAATTTATAATATTAACTCAAGTTGTATTAATTGTTTAATTTCTAAAATTATTAAAATAGCTATCCAGAGGATACAGAATTTTTGAGTACTTTATACCTTGTTCATTAAAAATATACAAAATTTGCAAAAACTGGGTTTGTTAATTTATGATACGGTGCTAAGTATATACATTAATAATTAATAATTATATCACAATTTTTATTATTTATACATATAAATAAGAGCATTAGTATGCTTCAAATATAGTTATTTCAATAGTATTAATTGTTAAAATGAAAGAATAACAATGAATATAATAATTATGATAAAATTTAATTATAAGAATTAAATTAAGTAAAAATTAAATTTAAATAATTTGTGACATTATATAAATAATTAAATTTTATATCATTATACTGGATTTTTACGACTTGGGCAATGAAGGATTATGTTAAAATAATTATAATTTTTCGAAAATTTAATAATAAATTTATATATTAAGAGTCTGGAGGCGATTCGGTAGTGGCGAAGTGTCCGGGTCCGCAACTTTAATGTTCGCACACGACAAATGTATTATAACTATTTACTATTTAAAAATTTGTATTTTTAATAAAAATGTACTATTAATTTTTTTTTTTAACACGCTTATATTAGTTTCACCTGTATGTATGTATGTATGTATGTATGTATGTATGTATGTAACTCTTCAAACGCCACGCGTTATCGCGTATCCCGTCGTCTATGGCCTTGAGACTAGACATTCACCCCTCCCCTCGCCTCGCTCACCACACGAAGGCACACTATTCCTATAAAAATTTATTTTTAGTTATCGTACCCGTACACGCGTGCTTGTCATCAATATTATATATATATAAACAAATTTTTATTTTGACTGACCAATAACGCCCGCGTCTAATGCGCCTTACGTATATATATATATATATCTACCGCCGTTTATACCTCGGGTATAACGTTAGTCCGACCCGCCCGGCCATAAAACACAGCTATACTTAGTGCATGATACTTTTACGTAGTTAAGTCGCATTATTTGTATAAATATATATATTCTAATTACTATTAAAATTAATATATTAACACGATTTATTCTAATTAAGAGATATAAAGTATTCATTCCGATTACGAGGGATGATTTCCGTATCGTCATTTTTCGTCACTACCTCCACGTTCCGGGAGTGAGTAATTTACGCGCCTGCTGCTTTCCTTGGATGTGGTAGCCGTTTCTCAGACTCCCTCCCCAGAATCGAACCCTGATTTCCCGTTACCCGTAACAACCATGATATTGATAGTAACTACTATCATAACATGAAACTAAAAAGTAAAAAATAAATATAGTTTAAAAAACTAAAAAAACACGCTTTTAAAGTACATCGAACTAAAAAGTTAAAAATAATTTTTAAAATAATTATGAACAAAAAATACTAGTATTATTGTGATAAAAGCGTGGGTGCTTTGTGCCATATTTTTCGTATATTGAGCGCCCGACGCTTTTATCACAATAATACTAGTATTTTTTTTCATAATTATTTTAAAAATTATTTTTAACTTTTTAGTTCGATGTGCTTTAAAAGCGTGTTTTTTTAGTTTTTTAAACTATATTTATTTAATTCATTTTAGTAGGGAGTACGATCGTTCCCTCCGTCTAAACTACGAGCCGCCACTGATTATCACTTATAATATTAACATACAATATGATGTTATCGTTTGTACATTTATGTTACATATTATGAATATACAAGATCACCAAAACAGAGTGCCCTTATTTAAAAATCAAAATAACCAGCTAATTATAGGATAAAATATATTTATTGTACATATTTTTAAGTAACGCCTACGCGCAGCTACCACATATTAATTAACCAATTAGAATAGAAAGCCTCCCAAAATCATGCTAAGGATCGCTAGACTACTTCCTTCTGACTGTAAAAAGCCATTTTTCTCCGTCGAAACCAGTTCTTTCAGTAATTTTAAAATATACAAAATATGTGATTTCTACACAAGATTCTCACTCTCTAGGTCTCTTTTCTAATGTAATAAATCAATCAAAGTGTATTTCTATTTTAATTATACTATTAAATTGTATCATAAGTACATCTTTATATATATATTCATTTTATTACATTCCATTTTTTTGTTTATAATCGGGACTTAGTGATCTATTTTTTGCATCATTAATATAATATACATACTGCATATGCGTATTGTTATGAGATGTTTTTATTAAAACTTTGTTTATTTAATTATTCTTAAGAATAATTAGTAAAACAAAAAAAAGAGATAAAAAAATATATTATTGTTGTTTAAGTCCCAACTAATTTATTTATATTATAATACCAAAATATATAAATAAGCACTAAAATTTATAAATATTTTACAAAAATTGTTGTTGATTAGTAATAATAGGTTTAACTAATTTAAAATTGTTTTGCTTTAAACATGATAAAAATCTGCTCAATTTATTACTTAAATTTTTTTTTTAGAAAATAGTAAATACAAGTTACCAATATTTAAAATGTAAAAAAAACATTTTTAAGCTTTCATTGGTTAACTGTCTTTTGAGTTATATTACACGATTATGTTAATAAAAAATAAATAAAATAATAATAACAATAACAATAATAATAATAATAAAATAACCATTTTAAAAAATGAAAAATACTTAATTTATATTACACGTTTGCAAAAAAAAAAAAAATGATTACATTACATAACAAATTCTTATTTAATAATTAAAATTAAAAAGTGGTTACAGGAAAAATGGTTAATCGTTGAATAAAAAAACATGATTTATAATATAAATCATATGTAATTGTAAAGTACTTAGGAAAAATAACTTAAAATTAAAAACTTAAATAACTATAGTGGAATAAAATAAAATTATGCTGTATATGTTTACAATAAAAATGTGTTACAAAGTTATTCAAGTTCAACAAACAATAGATTAGGTTAGGTAGGTAGGAACAAAAAATACATGAAATCTATTCAAACATATTTACATGCGTAATTATTTATTAATTTTAGTCATAATTTAGATGGCAACATAAACGTACTTATTCAATAATTAGACAACAATGCATAGTCAATAGGTAAATACGTTTTCTATTTACAATACCCGAACATTTCCGTAATATTGAAATGTATGTGCAGAATACAATATGAAATAGCTTATAAACGAGTACTTACCTCGTTAATTTTGTGATTAACTCATACAGTACAAAGGTAAAATTACCCCAATTAATGCACTATAGAAATCTAATGTATGCATAGTTTATAATTATACATAACTAGAAAATTGTTTCCCTTAAAATTAATGAACGCTCTATTAAATAATAAATAAGTGAAAATTTTCCATAAATATCAATTACGCATATATAATGAGAAATATACACACTAAGATCTTATATACTTCTTTTGTAATAAATTTGACAGTTGTTAAATACTCGCTTTCGTGTTGGGCAAATGAAAGCAGTTGTTTTTTGTGTATAACTGGTTTTAAAATAATTCCTTAGTGTAAGAAGTTTTTAATAAAATATAAGTAAAAAATAACGTTTTATAATAATGAACCATATGGTTAATTATTCACCATCTACTTTTTATAAAACTTTAAATTATTTTACTATCATAATCTCACTTTGTTATTTGATCGTTTACTTTGTTGATATATCCACCTAAAAAAAAAATAATAATAATAATTAAGTATAGATTTTGAAATTGTCTGAGGGCATCAACACAACGATATTTACGTTTTATACATTAAAGTAAATTATTCTTTTGTTATCGTAGAAAGAATTTTTAGGGATACTTTTAATTTCAATTTGGCTTGTTGTTAAACTTAACTAATAATATTATGATTAAGATATCTTGAGTATCAGTTAATAATTTTTAAGTTCATATATAATATAAAAAAATTAACTATACAATTATTTAAAGATTAACAATGGGTATTATGTAGCTTATTGGTGTATCATTAAATGTCTTATAATATTAATATTAAAAAATGAAGATTTTATTTAAGTTTATGATTTACTTGTCATTGTAGTAAAACCAATGATATATCAATTTTTACAGAAATTATAAAATCTTAATAAGAGGATGACACAAATAAAGTTAAATATTAAAAATTACTTTAACGAATGAAATTGAGCTATATTTTTTCACACTTACAAGTAAACGAAAATTGCTGGCATAACTAATAAGGAGGTGAACACATAGTAGAAACTTGGAAATATCTTCATCGTAAGCTTATAAATAATGCCATATAATGTTTTATAAATTACTGGTGACACTGTTTGTATGACAACAATAATTGACGACACTTGGCCTAAAATTACAATTAAGTTAATTAAAAATAGTTTCTGACTATACAGAGTGTTCAAAAAGAAAGGAATTAGGTTAATATGTATAAACAATGTGAACAAAAGAAACCTATTTCCTTACTGAACATTCTATAAAATTTTTTACACACCAATTTCGTCTTGTGGTACAATTTTTGAAATTATAGCTCTTGGAGCAATATATGACGCAGAAAACATCATTTCAACAAACGCTCCTAAAAATTACATATTATTAATTTTATATAATAATAAACTAAAATTTAACGATAATTGCACAATTCAAATGACAATCTGCGTAATATATAGATCAATGTCTAAACAAATTTAATGTCTTAGAGTAGTTGTAATGATACTTTATTAGTACGATTATAATAAACTACCTATATATATATATATATATATATATATATATATGTATTATAACAAACGTAGTTTCTATAAACTTTTATACTCGTACTATTTCTATGTTAAATTTATTGTATTTAAGTACATAGTTTGATTATTATTATAAAGTTATTATTTTTTTTTAATTTGGAAAATTATTTGTTCTGTTCATTTTTAAGTAACAAGTTGTCTAATCCAGTTGTAGATTTTTAGACCTCTTAAATATAATTTTATTACAGATTTTTAAAAACAATATCTAACAAATTTTTTTAACATAATTATACTTACCAAAGTAAAACATATACTCTGTAGAGGCAAATGAAAATATAAAACCTCCGATCACTTTACAAGTAACAGCAATCAGTCCTATTAATGAATCCTCCATTTTTAATATTTTGGTGAGTACGCTGATTGTTAACAAGATACCTTTAACATTTTTTAATTATAGTTATTTAATTGAATAATTGTTTTTTAATAACACAAACCTGTTATATTTATTAGGAATACACTTGTTGAAAATAAACTATAGTCGACCTCATCCCATTTAAATCTTAATTGAGTGTACATGTATTCAACTGCAATGATTCCTGAAACAATTAAATATTTCATATAAAAAAAAACCTGATTGAGGTATAGGTAATAAATTATAGATATAGATACTTATGAGGTGAAAATATGCCAATAAAAATATATTCTAACGAATAAAATTACGTAAATTTTCTATTGAAACATTATAAGATTAAATAGTTACAAAGCTTTGAATATTTGATGTACCCATCAAATGTAAAACAAATTTAAAAAATAATGCAAATTTTTTACCACGTAAACTAAAAATCAATTGAGTTATAAAAATTTCTGATATTTCGTGATGAATAAAAAAAGTAAAAATTATACTATTTTTATATATAGTAAATAGCTTTAAAATTGTTTAAACAACAGTTTATTTTTAAATGAAATACTAAACTTAAATAAGTTAATGAATGTATTTTTAAACTATCATGTTTAAATAAAAATATTTGTTATTGATAGTTTTTATTCGTTTAAAACTATTTTTATGTGATATACTTATGTCCTTGACCATATAAAGTCAAGGACAGGTTCTGGAGAAATCTTATGCTATTTCATGGAATCTTACTAAATTAAAAAAACTAAAAATCATAATATCTACTATTGATTCCAAGAAGTTTATGTAAAAATAATTGTACTTGTCTAAAAATTTAAATAAGACAAGCGAAAAAATAACATCAAGTTCGTTTACATTTGAATTTTATCATTTGTTATGAATATCATCACATTAAAAACACAAAGGTTCTACATGAAAAAAATGTATTGTAAATATATTCATTTACTTTCAAAAAAGTTGTAAAAATATTAAATTATAATAATTCTGCTAATTATTTAAGAAGAAAAGCTGATACTTTTTAAATATGTAATTAATTTTTTTTTCGTAGTTGAAGTAATAGTTATGTATTTATAAATTACTTTTTATGGCTATATTTTATTTAAATTTTGGTTACTCTATACTAACCTTGTATAGGACCATCCACAATTAAGAAAAGTATAAGTAACATAATAATTTTAGCTTTTCTCGAGTTTGGTCCTTTCTTAAATGTAACATTCCAAGCAGTTTTTATGTGTTTAACATTGAAAAAATCTACAAAGTCCAACATACACATTTGTTTCTTTTCGATAAGCTTGTTATTTTTTGAACTTTTTGGTTGGTCGTTAACAAGTGAAAATCCAGTAATAAGACCTATCATGAATAATATTGAAGATAAGCCATACACAGCATAAAAACCAAATTTATGGTATATGATCCCAGAAAGAGCAGCACCAACTGGCCATGCAGTTCCAAAAGATATATTTAAAAGTCCAACTCTAAGAGTTCTATTTTTTACCTAAAATGAATTTCAAAATATATAACTATAATATTAAAAAATATATATTTTAAACGTTTCAGATAATTTCGATCTATTTGAAAAAGATGAAATCAATACAATAATTAAAAATTATATTGATTACTCGTTTTTTTTAACGAAAAGACAAAGATTAACTATAATTAGTTTTCGAATTTTTGATGTGTAAAACAATTTTCCCAGCTCTTAAAGTTTATGTATGTATAATTAAATGTATAAATGTTTACTCACAGTACTAATATCTATAACGTGGGAAAATGCAGCTAAGTATAAAACAGACATTCCTCCCGAAAAAGCCATTGGTATTGATTCAACCAGGCCTGCTATTTCCATCGGTAATTCATAGAAAAAGTATACACACAAAATTAATCCAATGTTTCTTATTAATTCTCCAATAATTGGTATTAAGATGAAAGGTTTTCGTTTTTTATGCCGGTCACTCCAGGAACCAATAAATATCACTAGTACACATGGTACGCTGCATTGTATTATAGTTTGCCATATTAGCATATTTGTTACCAATTGTTGTACTTCGAGTTCTTCATTTTTATAAAAAGTTGTATTTTTAATTTCTATAGCGGTACATATTTCATCGCTGTAATTTAAATTCACTCGACATGCTTTTTGTAGATTTAAATTTTGAGTGGTTAAACTTGTCAATATTGATGAAGCCTGGACAAGTAACAGCACAGGTTCTACAGTAATATTATTTAAAACATAACCGATTTTAGAGCTGAAATCCTTTTTTGAACTGGCGTATTCTATTTTACACGGATCCAACATATTTTCACAAGCTTCATCTTTTTGTTCCATATTATTTACTAATTAATTAATACTAAAATAAAATCTAACGTTTACTTTGACGAAGTCACCACTGAATTAAACAGTAAAATAATTTTAGGTGCATCTATGGTATATTTGTAACGTAATACACCCCTCTACTTCTTGAACAGCTATGGAAGGTATACCGTTGGAAATAACAGGTTATAAAATGTTATGAATATCCTACAATACGATTAGTACTTAACGCCAAGAATTAAAACCAGTTCCAGGACTTAATGTTAAGTGGACTTTTTTTTAATTTTTCGCTTTTGAGTTTAAAGAAATGTGTTCATACTGGCTATATTGATTTATGCAAAATGAGCTAATGTACTAGTATTCAGAAAAAAATCGGCTAAATATTATTTAATATTAAAATTCTTATTATATTACACATCAATTAATCGGCATAACTTGGGAATTTGGTCTGCTCTAATAATTTGAGTGAATATCTAATAAATTTAAGTGAAGGCAAGGGTAAATTTTTGGCAGATTAAATTAATTTTTGGGCATAACCACGGCTGAAGATGTGAAAGAAAGATACCTTTTTTATCATAATCCATCCAATTACTTACAAAATAAAAATAATATCGGAAATATATAATATTTATAATTTCATTGAATTTTGCCATTTTTTAGTCATATTTTCATTGGAAACAATTACATAATTGCTACTTAAATATTTAAGTAGTATATAAAATAGGAAATAACTGGTCAATAACACATATTGGAACTTGTTTAGCAATTTGAACATAAAGCCTGAATGTGAGAAACAGGTGTTCCTTATCTTTATTATAACACATTTCATGATCATATTCGTACTCCTGTCTAGGTATAAAAATGTTAATAATTTCAGAAGTATTGGACCAAATGTTTTTACTAACAAGTCATTTTTTTGATTAGATAATTTTTTATTTTATATGGTAGTTAAATATTTATGTTTCGATTCAAAAAAATAAAATTAACACTCTTATAATGTTTAAAGGGTGAACTAAAAAAGTACTTGATAATTGATAGATCAAAAAATAAATGTAACTAAAAAATTGTTCCAAAATTATTATTTTTTTTTTGTAATTAGTAGTGACTATAATAAACAGATGAACCTATATAGATAAAAAATATAAAATAATAGTAAATAAAAATTTTAATTATTAATACTCATAAAAAAACTTTAAAAAATAATTAGAATATTCATAAAATTGTTGGTTGGTAGATGTTTTTAATAGTATTCTATAACACTAGTTCATTTATTAAATTATTCTAATTAAGATATTTTAAAGGGTTCTCTTAAGTTGGTAAAGTACTTATAAGCTATCTTTAACAAATTTTAATCATTAATACATCATACATTTTTTAATTGTATGGTGTAATGTATTGACCTTAAATAGAAATTTATCTTTATTATGATTTTCATAATATGAAATGCAACAATAATTTGTTTAAATAAGCTATAATTTTTATCAATATTATTCATGCTATTGTAAGTAGAAAAATGATATCAAGAATTGTCAATAACTTATATGACAACATGAAGAAATTATGACTAATTTTTTTCTACAATGGGATTAATAAAAAATATTTAACTACATATTAGTGTAGCTTTTTCGAATCGAACAATATTTTTTTTTTTTAAAAAAATTAAAAATATTTAAGTTTTTGAATAAATGAGTTTTAATCGATTACTCTGTATAATATGTAATTTATAATTTACTGCTTATGTAATTTACACTAGCAACTCAATTTCTCTCAAAGTTTTTTGAATTTTTTTTGTTAGTTACATATGGAATTACCAATTATCTATAATAAAATAATTATTGGTCCACCCTTATATCTTATATGGGTTTTAATTAAATTTTCTAGTGTGTAATAACAATTTATTGAACGTATTAATTTATATTAGTGTAATAAATAAAAATAAATGTAAGGCAGGGGGTTATTATTATAATTGACAATAAACAAAATTATGATATTGGATTTTGGTGATGTTATCTCTGGGTTTGAAATGTATAATATATCTATTTATTACTAAGTAACGGCAATGAGGGCAGAAAAATTAATATACACAAATAATAATACAAAAATTACACGAAAAATAAAATAAATTTAGTCAAATAGTTATTTGTTCCGCTCTACAGTGTCGAATTTCCGCATATTGTTTAATAAATACTCAATAACGAAAAATGTTTTCGCTGACTACAGTAAAGTTCTAAGTGTATCAACAATTATTTAGGTCAAGTTGGGTGCGACGGTTTGTGCCGCCGTTTTTGTCAACAATGAACATGTATGATAATATAATTACACGGCCAAATCAAATTTTAATTGATCAACGTATTTTGAATCAACTACAAAGTGAAAATGAATCATTAAGAAAAATGGTAGTAGAGCTCCAAATTAGCATTGAGCAGTTGAAAACTCAACAAGTTAATCAGCGTGTAAGTAACATACATGATAATAATGAAAATAAAAATTTTATTAGTGATAAACCAGGCTGTAGCTCAGATGCTTCACGTAATTCATAAAAAAAACAAGTAAAAGAAATAGAAAAAATTTTATTAAAACTTGCGCCAAAAATTTATAAACCACCTCCAATAACTGCCAGTGGTGTTAAAAATATCAACGATTTAATTTCTAATTTAACTCGCGAAGAAGCCATTGGTCATGAGCAACATTTAAAAACTATTGCTAATGGCGATATTAAAATTATGACTGGCGATGAACACCAGTTCAGACGTACTTTAAAAGTACTTGACAAAAATAAAATTGAGTATCACAGATATCAATTAATAACAGAAAAAAAGTTGTAATCAGAGGATTACACTCTGACACTGAAGTATGTGAAATTAAAAGAGCCCTAGCAGATAATGGTCATTATGCAAGTGATGTCACTAACATCCATATTAGGCAAAAAATAAATCCTAGTGACAAAAATAGTGAAAAAACAATAATAAAATTACCGTTATTTTTTGTAGACCTTGATCCTTGAGATAACAATAAAGATATATACGACTTAAATAGTTTATGTTATCATAAAATAAATGTAGAACCTCCGAAGACAAAAGAAGGCGTGCTACAGTATAAAAACTGCCAAGCCTTTAGACATACTCAAAATTATTGTCACAAAAAATCTATCTGTGTAAAATGTGGTGAAGAACATAAAACAGGAGATTGTCTAAAAACGAAAAAATCGAAATCGAAATGCGCCAATTGCGGAGAAGCCCACAGCTCAAATTGGAAAGGCTGTTCAGCTTACAAGAAAGCAGAAAAAAAAATCCACCAAAAAAAAACATCCGCAGTGCAACGTCAACAGAAACCTGCTAAAATTGTTACATTGGATGTTTCCTATGCTAAAATAGTTAGTAGTTCTAATGGAAATAACGTTATTCTTAAAAAACAACCAATACAGTCGGTCGAAAGTGATAACTCAGCTCTAATGGAAATTTTATCAGCCCTTACAAGTATAACAAAATCTTTAACAAATATGACAAGTAGACTTGATAAGTCTAAGTCCAACAATCAAAACAAAAAGAAGAAATGAATCATACATAACGTATCATAGCTTGGAACGCCAATGGGCTAGTACAGCGTAAACATGAACTTGAAGACTTCTTAATTAATGAGAACATTAACATAGCTCTTATTTCGGAAATACATTTCACCCCATGGACTTTTTTAAAAATAAAAAATTACAATATCTATACTACCTTACATCCAAGCAGTAGAGCACGTGCTGGTACAGCAGTTATTATAAAACAATGCATTTTGAGCTTGAACAGTATTCAACAATGCACATACAAGCAACAAATGTCAGAGTCATTAATGAGAGTAATTATTTCTCAGTTTCGGCAATTTATTGTCCACCTCAAGGTGGCGTTGACTTTAATAAATTCAATGAGTTTTTCCAAACTCTAGTCATCTGTTTTATCGTAGGTGGCCATTATAACGCCAAATATACTCATTGGGGATCAAGACTTATTACCCCTAAAGGACGTACATTATTAAGATCAGCTAATTACAACAAAGCTAAGTTTATTTCTACTAGAAAACCAACTTACTGGCCAAGTGACTCAAATAAAATTCCTGATCTTTTAGACTTCTTCGTAATTAAAGGTATCTCTTCTAATTATGTTCAAGCAGAAGAGCTGGTAGACTTATCGTCTGATCACATTCCTGTGTTATTAACAATAAGTTCGAATGCCATATTAAAAAAGTGGAAAATTTTTCTCACAAATAAACAAACAGACTGGGATCTTTTCACAATGGGAAAAAACTATCACACTTTCCGTACAGTTAAAACAGCAAGTGACATAGAAACAGTAGTACATAAACTAACTAATGATATTGTCTAAGCGGCAAAAAAAGTTACTCCAGAAACTTGTATAGACAGATAATGTGAGACAACCTATCCAGCAGAGATAAAAGAACTTATTCGGCAAAAACGCCGATAAAACTGAATGGAATCGCCTATGCAAAGCGCTTCGAGAGAAAATTAAAGAAGTTAAAAACGAAACATTTAAGTTATATTTAAGCAGACTATCTACTACAGTATCTAGCGATTATTCTCTATGGGAAGCTACAAGAAAAATGAAAAGACCTGGAGCTTATATACCTCCTATTCGTAAAGAAAATGGTACGTGGGCGCGTACTGATAGGGACAAAGCAGAAGCATATACACTTCATTTAGAATATGTTTTTCAACCGTACGACATAAATTCAGAACTTGACCAATAATGAGATTAGAAAACCATGAAAATATAGCGGCAATTCAACTATTGGACAATTCCAATGACCTAAGACGTTTAAAACGCGTCAAGCCATATGACTTAGTTTAAATTTATAAATATTTATTTTACAATTTTAATATTAGTTATTATTATTAGACTAAGTTAGGGACCACTTCACTTATTATCGTCTCAATAAAAAGTACCGTAAGGTAGTTAAAAAAAAAAAAAAAAAAATAGATATATGTTATACATTAATGATTTTATACATGAAATATTAAAATTATAAACATCTAAATAAGTTAACTTATTACAAAATGAGAACATACGGAATAAGAGGGTGGATTTGCCATAGTTTTGTGAATGACTGTTAGTGTGGAATGGTATAACTGATGGCTGAGTTTTAAAATGGTACGTTAGAAAATATTTTTTCCAAAATCTCGAGGAAATTAGTCTTATTATTTTTAATAAAAATGAAACATCAAACAATTATAATACCAATAATTTAAACGACTAGTCGTTTTTTTTTCAGTCGCGACTGAACAAAATCATCATCTTGTTTATTACGTGATATTTTGAAAAGTAAAACGTATAAATAAATAACCACAATACTTTCTTTATTTTATTCTTTATTTCTTTTCATAGTTATTTGAATTGATCTTGTATTAACTTTTCAATTCAGTAATAACAATCGTTTGTAGGATATTACGTTTATTCGATTACTTAGATTTATGTGTACATATATTAGATCTTAATCATTAATATTCACTTTAATTCCTCGACAATATTCATCTTTCATAATATACGCACTTATAAGATTCTCTCCGATGGGATGACCTGCGTCTTTTATGATTTATAATCTTTTTATACTCCTCAAACTATTTTCGTATTATCTGGTTTTTACTAATAATATTTTCGATAAACTTCCTATATGCGATATCGATATTCATAATCCTCACTAGGAACTTGTCAAAATAAAATTATGAGAATATGTCTAATCCAAAATATAATAATCAAGACTATAACGACCCAGCGTTTTTTAGCGTAAAGCCTTTACTGGCGCTGTCACAGTTAACCTTGTATGTTAAAAATTATTAAAATACATCTCTTAATATCCTATGCGTCAATAGCTTATACGTCACCAAAAAGGTACAACAAAGCCGAGAGTACGCACGCAAATGATATTTCTAAGGTTCCTTGTGTACAATATGTATATTTAGTAATGATCTATAGACTACTAGTTCTAGAAATGACTTGTCAATGGAAGTAGCGCACTGCAAAATATATTATAATTGAAACACATTTTCGTGTCTTCAGGATTACTCTTTACCTCAAATGCTTATGCGTTAACCATAACCATGTCTTATCAAAAGGTATGACATGTCCTTTAGACTAGCGTTACATGGGGACATAGAGTACTACTGCTATATTAACTAATATAAATTACAATAGTTTGTTTCTTCACTCTGTTCGGTAAATTTAAGGCTGTCGATGAGCTAAAAATTGTTAGAGAATAAGACTATTATATCTGAATAAATAAAATTATAGTTCCTTCACTTTGCTCGGCTCAATTAAGACTGTTCGTGATAAAGCCACAATAATTTTTAAATCTGTTTACTAAAAATATGACTATTATATCTGAATAAATACTATTATGCTTCATCACTTTATTCTGTACATTTAAGGCTGTCCAGAAATGAAGGGCACAAAAATATTTTAAATGATTATATAAAATAAAATAATATTGATTTCTTATGAGAATATTTAGATGAAAATAAAACTTATTCTTGGCTAAAATATTTTCAATCATCTAAAAACAATGTTCATAATTTAGGATAATATGAAAGAAAAAAATAAGTTTTAGAATTAAAATATTTTATATTTTACCAGTGATCTTTAGTGAAATTCCTGATTTCGTTTAAAATTACTTGTGATTGAGTGCATGTTATAAAAATCCTAGTGGAGGTATCCTTAAGTTGTAAGGGACTAGTTTGAAATATTTGTTAATAAATAGTTATTTTGTGTATTTTAAAAGGGAACATTCTCATCTAATATTTAGTACACGTGTTAAAATATTGACATAGTTTTTACTAATAAATAATTTATTCAAGAAATTAAATTGATGTAATAAAAAATAAGAAATTTAAAAAATTCATTTAGAGTTATCATCAAAAATTTAATGCAACCTGGGTCTTAATTTTTGTCAAGCAATGCGTCACCTTGACTAATGATCCTTATTGGAATTTTCTGTTTATATATTTATATATTTTATTATTTTTATAATATGTTATTTATGAAAGAAAAAAGATGTCAAATATTTAATGTATTTATGTCAGTTTATTTATTTGTATTGAAATTTTTCGTTGAATTATTAAAATCACTTAATAAAGAATTGTTCTATACACGTATTTTTTTATTTATGGAATGACTAAGAATATGCGTCATATGACCATTCATAGCGTTTATTAGTGAATACAAATGATAAAAAACTTAATGAACTTATTATGGATAGTTTGTTTTATATTTTTATGATAATTAAATCAATGAATGGATAGTCATAATGGGTTTTACAAATATTATGATTAATCATTCACCAGTTATGGTCATTAACCATTCCAGAATATACATTTTTTAATATAAAATAATTTATATTGTTCGAATTAACATATAAATTATAATATGTGTAAAGATAATATTATAGATGTCAACTAGTCCATATGAATAGGATAAATTTCATTGCTATAGCTGTCGAGCTAAACAAACTTGAATTGACTGGGACAACTTGATTTACATAGAAATACTAAATAACTATGTAAATATTGATTTTAAACTGTAAAAACTAGTAGAGTGTGTGGTATTTCAATAACAAATATAAATCTTAGACTACTTTACTAGTAAAATGAAATATATAGGTGTAAATTTAAAAGCTCTTGAATAGATGAATAGATTAGGTCGACTATGTTTTGTTAGCAAAGTAATTTATAAAATGATAGATGATATCTGATTTATAACCTGTTTTGAAATATTTTTTAAAGTTATGAACGTTATATTCCATTAGTTGTATCCTGGAGTCCATCATATAGATTACTACAATGATGTAATAGAATGTAACAATTAAATATTCTACGCATTTTACTGCACACATGACATAACTGGTAGTATTTGCATGTTTAAAAATATACATTAAAACGGGTTCTATGATCATCATCGTTATAATTGGATTTAAAATGAATACTTATTGAATTGGATTTATTCATGCAATGATTTCGTTAATATCATTATATTATAAAAAATATATGATATTACTCTACAATTTAAATATATGTATTGTATAACCTTAAATTTTGAAATATAGTAAAATAATTCTATATTTCATATTTTAGTGAAAATGACATTATTTAAATCAAAAATTATAACTGTTGTTTTGTTAGTAATTTTAACTTTTTTATAAGTAATTAATCAACATTGCTGCTTTAATTAGGTTAGTTCTGTTTATCATTAATAATTATATATGAGATTTATCTAATTAAATGAAATAATTAATAAGATAGAATGATATTTAATTTTTGATTATACCATTTAACCAAACCATTTTTCATAAATGAATATTATATTTTGAGTAAATTGAAATAAAATGTTTTTATATCTAACTAATTAAATTTGAAGAAAAAAATTAATGTTTTTCATTTTTTTATATCATAAAGTTAATTAAATATTTGAACGCAATGTTTTTTTATATTTTACGTTATTTCATTTTAAATTTAATGTTTGATGAAATGATTTTATTGGATTTTAGCATTTTTTATATTTTATTATTTAATAGGTTTTTGTATTTATTTTATTAAATATTTTTTTACGTAAAATTGAATTTTAACATAATTTTTTATGTTGTTTTAAATGCTATAATAAATTGGTTTGAAAATAAAATATTTAACAAAATACAAAACAAATCACATGCTAGTCTTAGGCTTTTATAACATTTAAGGAAAGATTATTAATGTTATCATTAATTTTATTATAATGTTATATTAACATTAAAATTATAAAAATAATTTTAATACTAAACGTTATGGTAAGTTCAGCAGTAAAAAATTTTATTGTTTCAAGTTTTTCAATTTTAAACGGAATTTTCCTTTTTTTTAACACAATTTTATTTTTGCTTTTCATTTTTAATTATAAAGTTATAACATTTTTTAAATCTAATTTTAAAAAATTACAAAATATTTATATTATTTCGTTGTTTATATTTAAATCCACCAGTTTTTGTACTGATGATTATTATATTATGAAAAGTAGTATTTTTGGTTACGATATAATGACAACAACAATAATGAAAAAAGTAATTATAATTATATTATTGACCAAAATAAATTACGGTGAACATTCATTTTTTTTTATGGAATATGTTAATTAAAAGATTATACAAAAATAATTATTATTATACTATTACATATTATTATTAAAACACTAAAATATTACTATTAAAATATTATTAATGAATTAAATTATTATTAATTTTTTTTTTAGTAGTTTGATTAATACGATCTAGACAGATACATTTTTTTCTTATTTGATAATTTTCAATGTTATGTAAATTTTTATTTATATTTACTTGGCAGATTGAAATAATAATATTTTATAAAATGTATGTGTTCCAATTGTTCAACAGTATGAATGTGTACTTATTTATTTGTATAATATTGAAATAATATTATATACTTAAAGGTGAACGGAGAATTCGGTAAAAGTGGTTACTATTGTATTAATAGTATTAACTACTGTATTCTTTGCCGTGCGCTTAAATCGTTAACTATTTTTTTTAATACCAAAATTCTTAGTTGATACAAGACTGTTATTCTTCGTGGATTGCATTTTGCGTGGATTCTATAATGGCGACAAACTTAAATTATTCATGATTTCATCCACAAAATGTAATAACTTTAAAATTTATATTACACTTTTTATTATATAAGTTTACTTCACCTTATTCAGCATTTGTGTTTTCTATTTTGTGTGACATTTTTAAATAAGATGCCTACAATTTTCACCCATTAGTTGTGAAATAGAATGTAGTAATTAAATTAGTATATATTTTATACTAACTGATGGATTACAGTATGCGTTTTATAATTTTAAACTAAAAAATTATATAAATTTACATATTTATCCAATATTTATGTACATTTTAGTATATAAAGTAGAATGCGTATTTAAATAAGTAGATTTAAATACAAGTTTAAACTAATTGAGTATGTTTTAAATCGTTTTTTTTTTTTAACCAATGATCTAAAAATATTCATTTTACGCCTTCAATTTACACACCTTATTTATTTAAAGAGTAGAAGTATTTTGTTGTGAGAAATCAATATAAATAAAGTTATCATAATTTTGTTGATATATTAGTTTCCATATAAGGTATTATTATGTATTTTAATGTAATACTATCAGTCATGGGTAGATTTAAAAGATTGTCCATAAGTGTTTGTTTTTATAGGAAAAAATGTTCTTTATTTACTGCAAAACTATTTCGTAAATTAATAATTATATGTTTATGTAATATAATATTATTATACTAGCAGGGCTCTACATTCACTGATAAATTACTTAAATAGTCTTAAGTCCAATGTTGTAATAAAAAAAAATATTTACTCCACACTAAATTTCATCTTTATCGGTTATTAAATGGTAAAATATAGAGGGTTTGATGCATTTGCGGATTATCTGTAAAAAATCATCAAGTTTTGGTTTGACATCAGAAGTATAAAAATCAAGTAGATTATAGTGATGACGAATCAAAGTTTAAAGTAGTATAAATGTAAGTATTACTATAATAATAATATTAAATACTACAATAATAGTATATATTATAATATTATTAGTATTTTATAATAATTTGATGGATTCGGTACATTTTTTTTTCGGATAGACTATTTTAAATTGCGTGGGCCGCCCTGAAGTAATACCTAACGGTAGTTCCAGGGCGGTCCACAATCAAGCCGATCGGAGAAAAAAAAAAAAAAAGACTATTTTAAATTGAAACAGAATCTGAACTTTTTTTAATATAGCTTTATAGCCATATTTAATTTTAATAATTTAATTATATTGTTAGAAGTACTTCGTCAAAAAAAAAATATATATATATATGCAGAAAATATTTAATGACATTAAAATTAGAACATTTTATAATTTTAAACTTCAACGGATTGAATTACTGTTGAAAAAGTTGTCAACATTTTTTTGTTTTATTCAACTTTAAAAACATTAAAATGTATATAATTAAAAGTAAAAAATATATTGTGACAGAGTAGGAAAAATAGTAATATTATGAAGAAATAATGAAGTAAAATGAATAGCTAGATTAAGAGGTTGAGAAAAGGTTGAATGATGTAAATATAAAATCATTTCTTTTAATTCAAAATTTATTAAAAAACAAAAACAGCAAATAATCATCTACTACAATGCAAACAATTGTTATCATCAATAAAAATGATAAAAAAATAAAAAGCAAGCTAAACTGATAGGAGAGTTAAAACTTTGGACGTGTATCTTCGAAGAGACAGTTCTCTACAAATATAAATTCTTCAATGTCTTAATATTATGATTTATTTTTCAGCCAAATTTTTGTTTGTAAAATTTCCCTTCAGTTTCTGTATTTTAATTCTTGACAATTTTCGCTTACTTTCATTATTTTAACATGATCAATGTATTGTACAACCTATTTATTATTTCAGGCTAACTTAATAGTTCGAATTAAATTTTTATACCAGACAAATTGCTTTTATGTTTCATACCAAACACGGCATTTAGTTCAAATAATTATCTTTATAAATTATTAGTTTTAATTAGTTACTTTTACTTGACTAATACAAAAAGTTAGTTCCAATAAATTTTTTATAAATTTATTTTACTATATTGTTTATAAATATATGTAAATTATTATTTTGAATGATTTTTGGTTATTTATAAATATTATTTTCAATAGAATGTTGCAATTCTTTTGGGGCATTATGTCGGAGTTTTTTACACTATTAATTAACTATTAATTTAAAATTATTCATACTTCCATAATTAAATTTAACACTAAACAATTAAATAACATTTATTTGTAATTATTATTTATTACAACGCCTAACTAGGGCTCCACTCCAGACCCAGGGACCTTCGGGCCACCCTAACGGGTAGGCCACTTATTCAGGTTCTAGCATCCGACTAGGCCCAACACGTTAATTGTTTTGCACCAAAAATATTACTTCAGAATCAGTGTAACAAAAATATAATATAATTTTAATTAATAAAATAATGACACATGAGGTCCGTAGGAACCCCGTAGAGATAGGCAAAGTTTAATATTAAATAATAGATAGTAAAATAATGTTCAAAATTCATACATTTTTTTTATTCAGCTAATTTTATATTCATATGAATTCATTATTTACAATATAATCTTATTATTATGATAAATTATACTATTGTACGTTGATGTAATATAATTATATTTAAAATATAATATAATAAAATTTCAATATAATGAGTTTCTTAAACTTATTAATATAAAATTTATTTTTAATAGGTTTTAATTAAATAATTATTTGAAGAAATATTAATAATATCATGTCTATTGAAATATTAAAATATACAGATGTATGTACAATTATACAAAACAATAACCGACTGCAAATTATTTAAAACCATAGTTTTGCAAAAAATAATTGTGTAATCATTAAAATATAATTTGTAAATACCGCGTTTTTGTTTATTCTGTTGAAGTATCATAAAATATACTCAATATATTGCAATCGTATCCTAATAAAACCTATAAGCGTGGAGATCGTTATGTAACTTTTCAAGAATTGGTAAAATTTTCAATGTTTTATTATATAATAAGATTATTGATTTATAATTATTTTTAATAGATTATTTTTACATTAGTTCATTATTTTATAAAAAATAGTGACTGTTAGCTATTGTTTTTTTATCTTTAATATACTTGGGTTGTATTAAATTTAAATTCAAAACAACAGAGCTTAAAAATTAAATACGTTGCTTTTTAACCTAACTATTTTTTTTTAAATTATTGCTATGAATTAAATTTAAAAAAATATAAACTAGTTTTTTTTTTTGTAACATATTTCAATGTTAAATTTAAGTATTTTATATGAAGCTGAACGTTATGCGTATCATCAAACTTCAAGGTCTCCAATTTTTTGTCACTAAAATATAGAAAAATACTTTGTTCTGTAAAGTTGGTGATCAAGAAATCGTTGACATTTTATAGTCCAGTTACGCTGAATTAAGTTAAAAAAAATTTCTTTTGCCTAACGCGTAATTACACTAACTTCAAAAACGTGATTATGGAGTTCTTATATTTTATTCAAGCTGATCAAAATTTGGTAAAACACTCATTTTCTCACAAAACTATTCAAAATTTTTAATTTTATAAAAGAAATAAATATTAAGTCTCACCGAAAATGCTATTTGAGGATATTATTCTTTAAATATTATAATAATTTTTGAAGTTAAAATGAATTCATCAATTATAGAATTATTTACAGAGAATATTATAAATTAAGTAAGTGGGCACATTATTATTAAAACAAAATTTTAGATTACACAAGTTGTTCGTAAGAAATAATGTTAAACGTCACATAAAGGTAATTACAAGAAAATTATTCTGGTTTAACAAATCGTTTATTAGGTTAGGTAAGTAGAAAAAAATAAATTAAAATCGATTTTAACAACATAATACTCCCAATTATTTCTTATGCTACTACACCAGTAAATTTAAGTGGATAGACTTATACACATACACACACACATATATATACATATTAATTTGTCAATAATGTGTAGCCAGGAGCATTGTTTAACGCAGTGGCCACACTAATAAGAACATTTTGATTTTAGTTTAGTAAATTCATTTTTGCTTTTAAAAATCTGGGATGTTTTTATATAAAAAGTTAGCTAGAGAGTTTTACTTTTGATTATCTATATGCTTTCTAATGTAGTTAAATTTATATCTATGCTATTCAAATAAAATAAAATATTTAAAGAGTAGTTGTATAAAAACTATAGTAGTTAGTTTTTAAATTATTTTTCACGGTATAATACCAATATTTTACAAATAATCTTAGAAGCAACTAGAGGACTACCCTATATCATTAGATAAAGTATTAGCCCCACTAATATTTGGAAAATTATACAATTGTTAAATAAAATATTTGTTTAGAATGAATAATATATATTTTTAGTCTTTTAAAAATGTTATTCGCTTATGTGATTAATGAATTTCCAATACTCTTGGAATGAAGTCTTATTACACTAAGATAAATAGAGTTTAAATACTATTGTAATAATTTGTATCCCAAATTTATATATATTGTTTATAATCTTATTCTGTCCTATTCGGCCGCCTTTATTTTAAAAGGAAATCAGCTAACAATTTGCTGCTTATAAATACAAAAAATGTATCTATATTATTTTACAGAATAAATAACAAAGAAATGTTTAATACATTTTATCATAATATAGAAAAGTGAATAATTAATAAAATATCTTTTAAATGGTATAACTAAAATATATATTTGTTGTGTTGGTTATTTTAAAACAACTACAAAAATATTATTTTTTGTTAAAATTGTATAATTATCTTTATATTTGTTTTATCTAATTCTAGCAGACTAAAAAAGTTATTAGATCGTTTACTTTGTAAACTATTGTTTACATTTACATCAAACAAAAAAATTGTTCAAAACAACAAATAAAATATTTTTATTAATTCCTAATAAAATAAATGTAGTCTTAGCAGATAAAAAAATAAAAGGCAATAATAAATATTTATTCATAGAATTTGGATTCCCAAATAAAAAACTGTTAAAATATATAGTATCGACACGAGAAATTGAGGTTTGCGTAATTTTATATACATAAATAAAAATTTTATAAATAAATATAACATTAAACCCAACCAAAAATAACCCACTAGTAAAATAATTAAAACTATTGAATGAATCATTATTTATTGTTATTTTAGCCATTAGTTTTGTAAGAAGAATTTAAAAATGTATAAAATGAACAAGAATTTTGTTAAATTAATAAAAAAAAAAGTATAATCAATAAAAATTATTTGATTTATTTAGTTTTTTAGTGTACTAAGATCAGTTATATTTTTACAAAATGATTTATTATGACTAAAACTGATATTCAGAACTCCCCAGGGCAAAATAAAACAAGAATAAAAAGTATACACTACTATACATGCGCGAGTTGTAATTATTGTATTTATTTTACATTACTATTTAAAAATAGTTGCAACAAGATGAATTAATATCAGAATAACAACTGAAATCTGTTTTAAACTAGAAAAAATAACTAATTATAATTAATATATCTATGTTAAAAATATAAACTATAATTTAGTAAATTATCTATTTTTATAGTCATTGAATATCCACAATAACAAACATCAAGATTAATTCACAATAATTTAAAATTGTTAAGAGTATTATTTAAAAATACCTCAATTAGTAAAAAACAAGTTGTAATTACTATACAACAGAAATAGTTAAGTTTATCATATAATTTTTATAAAATAATATGAATGAATTAAATTTTATATAATTTTACTATTATTTTTAACTACATTTTTACTATATATAATTTTTAATATTTTTTTTTATTAAATATATTTTATAATTATTTTTATACTGCCTAATAATAAAACGAATTATTAAAATCAAATAAAGTTACAAATTTTTCTCTAAAAATATTAAAACTGTATTTATATGGATGAATGTTTGTTAACTTTGTTTACTGATTGAATTGTTGGTTTTCATTTGTAAAAAATATGAAACCTATTTCTTTGAATTAATTTTTAAATAATTGTAATAATAAGTAAGATCTGAAATGTTTAAATATTCTAAAATGCTAAGTGTTACATACAATTTTCTATTTAATGATTAAAAAATATATAAATATTAATATATTATCCGGCTTTTAATATTAAAAGCCTGATATAAAGGTTAATGATAAATTAAAATAGTCATAATATTTGATAATAGCTTAACAATTAAGGCAAAATCATTATTTAACACTCGTTATAATCAGTTAATGAGTGGTTAATTAACAATTCAGTGATTCTTGTGAAATACTTTCTAGGTCAAAAATATA
>NW_026099572.1:4312701-4335695 GCF_025091365.1 Daktulosphaira vitifoliae
TATATAAAAATAATTTTGTACATGATTTAAAAAAATTATTTGTTTGTATTGATGTAAAAATATAATTCATTTGCCAGTTATATCATATTCTACTAGAGGTATTTTATAACTCAAGTAATTTTATCAATATAATCAAATTATTTTTTTAATTATGGATAACTTATACTCATTTTTTTACACTTTAACTTAGGTAGTTTTTCACGAGCACGATCGAATTGACTTAGCCAATTATAAAAACTTCCGGTTAACTACCTTCTTTGGAACTTATTAACATTTTAATACTAGAAGGAGAAGGTACTATGACTAAGTGATCCCAAGAAATTTGTAATGATAAAAATAATTGAATCCGCGTCTCACCTACAGTAATTATTTTGTTAAATTGTTAATTGTTTAGTTCAGGAATATTTTTTTCTAAAAGTTGTTACTAACTAGTCATTCTTTTTAATTAAATTATTATCTCATCAACAAGCTAGTTAATTAAGTATGTTATCAATTGAAAAATTACTTCATGATTGATAAGTATACAAATATGTCACTATAAAAAAAAAATTCATTTTAGTTTTTGATTAAATAATTGGATCATGATATTATACAATTTATATATATATATAAATATTAAAAAAATAAAAAATATTTCAATAATAAGGCGAAAATTACCAATCCTAATACATTGTGAGATAAATTGACTAATAATATGGATGAACATTAAAATTCTGCTAATAATAAAAATTATAATCTAAAGATTCATCACTGTTTGCTGAATAATTATTAAAAAGTTTTTTCAAAAAGGGGATAGCTTCATCCCACCGTTCAAATCATGTTACATAGCATCTACTGTATCCTATTAAATTTTCATTGGAATATATCTATTAAACACAAGGGAAACGTTTAATGAATGTCATAATGAAATCTAACTTGATATGTTTTTTGAAAAAAGTAATCTAATATTTCATGCTTAATACCACTTAGGTTATATGCAACATAGCTCGCGATGTTATTTTGCAATACACGTCTTCTCATTGCAATTAATTTCCGGAAGAAACTAAACTATTTTTTAATCTATAGGAATACATGTTTTTCTATAAATAGTGCAGCTTTTGTTGTTGCAATACGCCATTGCGTACACATTACTCAATATTGCATAGACGTCACACTAATGGAATAAGGATAGCCAGGAAAAACCTTTTTTTAAACAGAGATACATTACTTTTGAACCCCAATAACAATACAATGAATTTTGGTGATGCATTCTCGCATCGCATTTTCTCTTGAACTGTGACAGTGTGTTAAATAAACGTTATTATAAAAGAAAGAAAATTCACTTTAATAATAATTAAAAAAATACTTATATCTAAAAAAGTTAGTAAAAATTATAGAATTATTAATTGTACTATAGTATTACAAGCCAAAATAACCTGGCCACTTAAGGAAAGTAGTAACAATTAAAATTATAATAGTAAAATTTAATATTTCAGTCTATACTGATTTTTTTTCTTATAGATTGTATTGAATGTTGCATAAAACTGCCATTAAATCAATGAGAATTAGAGTATAATAATGAATTAATATTCTCGCTATATTTTGAGGTATGACACAGAAAAATCCAGATTGTTCATTTTATTGACAATGAAAATAGAAAAGTTTTCTTAAGAAATAGTTTCAAAAATTAAATATAGACACATAGTTAAGTAGAAGATAAATAAAGTAATTTATAGCTGATTATAATTAACCGCGTAAGGTACCTACGTAAGGTATCAATAAATATCATAGTATTAAAGATCTAATTTTAAAAACATAATACAACACTAATAATTAAATTAGTTGAAAGCTGAGATATTATTTAACTAACTCACAGTGCTCCTTATAAATTTTTACAAAAGACCGTTTTTAAATAACGACATTTGACATGGATTTATTTACTTTTATTATTAACTGTTTATTATATATTCTACCTATGTTAAATTTAAACAAATCAACATTTGTATAAATCTTAAAAAAAATTTATATTCTTTAATATAATAGTTACATTAAAGAATAAAAATATGAACACTTAATATTTATGTTTAAAAATAAACAACTACAAAGTTGGTTACCAAGGTCATTGTTCTGCATAGGCCTATAAACTAACTTAGATTATAGGCTTATGTTGTTATGACCCTGTCAGTGGTGCAACTAGCGTGAAAGTTGGCAAAGTGATACTTATTGGTCCAAGGTTTTTTTTTTTGCTATAATAATATAAAAAATGTTATAAATTTGTACTAAAAAAAGACCGTTAATATTTATAGATAAGTCATTTTCAAATTGAGATAGTTTCTTTGGGCCCCATTAAAAATTATGCCACTGGAGCCAATAGATTACTTGAATAAATGTTCTTATGAAAAGAGATCTCATTAAATTTAACAAAATGTATTATTTTAGCTGATAATGTCATTAACGTTAACAATAATGTTGAAAGAATTTTTGTATAACAATATCAAGACATCAACGGTTCATGTTTTAACAAACTATATAATAATGAAATGACAAGTTTCATTTAGCATCACAAAATGTAAATGATTATTTAAAATAACACAATTATTTATATTATAATATATATCGTAATTTTTTGTTTAGAATTTTAGTATTATGAAATATGCACAAAATATTTCAACAAACTATTATACTAATTTAAAAATTAACACTGATTTAAGAAAAATGAATGAATAGTATTTTTATTTCTAAAGAAATTATTTGTCGATCAACCACAGTGTTTTTTAATTCATGCGGATTCTTATCACATATGTACTAAGAATTAAAAAAAAAAAAAATTATTCACGAAACTTAACTTTTAATTAAATAAGAAGAGTGATAAATACATAGAAAAATAATGATTTATTAAGGTTGAATATATTTCTGTCGAACGATTACAATTCCATAAATCAGAAAAATATCTAATTGTTCAAAAAGAAAATTTGAAAAAATTGTAAAATACATTATCTTCCTCAGATTCTTTTTAAATGGAGATGAGTCCAGTAAAACAAATGTTATGTTTGTGCCTATCAGGAACAATAATTCCATTTTAATACGATTTAACCATTCAGTGTTAAAATTATTTTTTTATGTTTCTGAATAATTATTTTACTACTAGTTATTTATTAGTATACATGTTTGTTTTTATTAAGTTTAAATTAATCAATACTTTTTAATTTACAATATGATAAAATAAATGGTTGAACATAAATTTAAAACAAAAATAAGGGTCAAATAGATAATTTTAATAAAAGTCCGGTAGTTTCATTTTCTAAAAACTGGGGGGACGATTTAGTTCAAAATTACACAAACTTGTTTTTTCCGCTGAAGAAACTGAAATATTGAAGTTGGGTCTTAAAACAAGTTTTTTACCAAAAAAATGTCCAATGGAAGATCTACTAGTAGGCATTGAAATGGGGGTTAAAAGTGTTGATTTTAATAATCAAGACTTAGCAAGAAGGAAGTGTTTAAATTTTCTACAAAAAAATTCTGTTATAAATAAAGGGGGTTTAGGAAAAAATGAAAAACATTCACGACTCATAAAAGACTTAAAAAATAAAAACTGTTTTTATTTAAAGGCAGATAAGGGGAATTCTGTTGTAATACTAAAGAAAGAAGATTATTATGAAAGAGTATCAAGAATGATTCAAGAGGGTCCTTATAAAGAAATTAAAAAGAATCCATTAAGTAAAATGATAAGGGAGGCTACAAACGTCATAAATAGTTCAAAATTAATAATCGAAGAAAAGTTCAGGTTTCTTATTAAAATTTCAAACCCTCAAATACCTTAACAATATGCTTTGCCAAAAATACATAAGTCAGGAAGTACTATGAGACCTATTGTGTCGAATATTAATGCTTCGACTTACAATTTGGCTAAACACCTAGTAAGTTAAAAATAATATTGACTTAGTTAAACAATTATCTCGTTATATCATTCAAAATAATGACAGTTTAATTTCTTTTGACGTAGTAGCCTTATTTCCGAATATTCCAATAAATATAACAATTGATTTTCTTAAAGACTGGCTAAAGAAACAAAACATTGAACAGGATAAAATAAATGAGCTTATTAATTTAACAAAGTTATGTATGAGTCAAAATGTTTTTCAGTTTCAAAATAAATTTTATGAGCAAACTGAGGGCACAGCAATGGGAAATCCGCTATCACCATTTTTAGCAGAACTTTTCATGAGTAGGTTTGAAACAAATTTAAAATACACTTACGGTGATTTTCCAAAAATTTGGGTTAGGTATGTAGATGATATTTTTGCAGTTATAAATAAAGATTTTAATATGGGGTTTTTCATACAACATTAAGAACAGAGGGCNTTGCCTTTTTTGGATTTATTAGTTAAAAGAACAGAGGGGGAACTAAATTTTGAAATTTATCGGAAAAACACACACACGTTCAGATACATTCCGAACACATCGAACCACACCTGGCAACACAAATTGTCAGCTTTTAATAGTATGGTTTACAAATTAATTAATATTCCGATGAATAAAATAGATTTTGATAAAGAATTGGTGGTTTTAAAAGAAATAGCTAAATTTAATGGGTATAACGAAAACATAATTTCAAAATTAGTACGAACACAAAAGTGGAAAAAGGAAAAGAGGGCAGCTAGTATACTCACCAGCGAGGGGGAACAAAAAGTAACTAGATCACCAATATTATATTATCCGGGCATCTCAAATGGATCAACTAAAATATTTAAGAATTTTGGTATTACTTTGGTAACATCTAAGAGTAATAATTTAAGAGATTTATTAGGTAACCCTAAAGATAAGGTAGATGAAGGGGGGAAATCAGGCATTTATAAAATACAATGTGAAAGTTGTAATAAATGTTACGTAGGACAAACAAAAAGAAATATAGGGGTCAGGTTTAAAGAGCACTTAAGAAATATTAAAAATCAAGAAGTTGAGAAATCTCCAGTGGCTGAACATTTATTGATACATAATCACTCCATTAAAACCATAAAACTAATTAAAAACGTTAAATAATTACAAAGAACTTAATATCAGAGAAGCAATAGAAATGTTTAAAAATTTTTTTAAATTAATAATGTTTTTAATATAGTTTTAATTTTACTTAATTAATTAGCCACAAGTGATCAAATTTTATTATATTTTACAATATGATTTTTTAAGAATACAATTTACTTATACATGTTATTTTTCTAAGTTTTATAGGTTTAGTATTTATTTGTTATATATATAAACATTGTATTCTTTTTTAATTCCACTTTTTTACATACCTAATATTTCAAGAATGTTGTTGGTACTTAAGGATGATAACTTTGGTAATGTATTACTATAATGAATACGGAATTTTTATTTTTTTTTAATTTACTCATTTTAAAGTAATGTTTTATTAATGATTTACTCATTTATTTATACAACATTACGTTGCAATATTGCATAAATTGATAACAAATTTATGTTTTATAACATTACTCATAAACACAACTGCAAGGCTACTTCTTTAGGTAATTATAATGTTTTACTAAAAATTAGTTTGTGGTATTAAGTTACATAGAAATGAAAATTAAGGGTTCTTTAAATGTTTAGGTAACTGAAATAATTCACAAATTATAATACTCTGTGTTTCCATAAGCACATTGCATAAACGGTGGGAATTTTCTATTTTTAACAAAATCATATACAAAACTTGATATTTTCATATAATACAATAGTGTTTGTAATTTTATTTTTATAATTGCTTTACAACAAAAGCATGTAAATATTATTTTAAATACTAAATAAAAGAAAATTTTTTTTATAGCACTCATGTTTTAATAAAAATAATTTATTTAAGACTTTCAAATCAAAATTCACCAAAGTCAAGCTTCTCTCTTTTCTTAGCAAACACTTCAATTATTATTTTACGAATTTGTTTGCAAATTTGATCGTTTATTTTCTAAATACAGTTTCCTACAAAAAAGAAATCGTAAAACTTAAAATATAGTTCATAGTTTTTATTTTAAAAAATGCCTTTGTTTAAAACAATTGAATGAGTTCTTTTTCTCTTTTTTAATGGTTTCCTTAAATAAAAGATTTTTACTGACAGATTATTTGATTTAAATCTAGTAATCATATTTAAAATTAAAAAATTAAACAAATACTGGATATTATATAATATTATCCAGTATTTGTTTAACGTTAATGATTATAATAAAGTTGTCAAATTCGTATTTATATGGTATATTATGATAGATTTTAGCGACTTTTAGAATTTAATATTTTAAATTATTTTTTATTGATTTAATAATAATTTTGAAATTTTAATAGTATTTGCCACAAGTAATCGTAAAATTTAGGTAATTAATTTGAACACTTACAAGTAAATAAAAAATGCAGGTATAAGCAATATAGAGGTAAATATAAAAAAAAAACCAGGAAATATTTCCATTGATATTTTGTAAATTGCACTATATAATGGTATGTATATTACAGGAACCAGAGTTTGTATGATTGCGATTATTGAGCAAACTTGTCCTAAAGAATTTTTTAGTTTAACAAGGTGTAATACAAATTTTTAAATTAAATTCAAATTACTTACCAATTTCATGTGGAGGAACAATTTTAGATAAAATAGAGCGCATAATTATGTGTGACGATGTAAAAATAATCTCAACGATAACACCTAAAATAATAAATATATTCAATAAATTGTATTCATAAGCAAAGTGAAAAATATAATATAATACAAAGATAGATTGTTTTTTAATTGTAAAACATTAGTGAAGTCATAATTAAACTCAAATTATTACATAATAATTAAAATAATTGACAGTTAAATTATTCGTTTCATACAAACTTAAAATCATAAAGTTTACACACTTTTTCTACATTAAAAATATATTGCAAATTTATGTTTATATGTAGTTAAAAGTTTGCATTAAGTATCAGTTATCATCTTATTATTACTTAATAAAATTGACTTTCACTATTTTCAAATGAATAATAATAAGCTTACCGAAGTAGAAAAAAAATTTAGAGGTAGCAAATGCAAATATAAATCCCGCTGATAACTTGCTCGTTACAGCAATTAACCCAATTGTTGAATCATCGAAATCCAATAATTTACTGAAAATTCCTAGAGCAATTCCAATACCTAAAATAATGTTTACCAAGATATTTTTATTATTATTATCATCGGTTTATGTTAAGATTCTTGAGTTGTGGTTACACACCAAAGAGCGTAAAACATCCTAACAACAATAATTGTTTAATAACTAATTCATCCCCAGTGCAATCTGTAATTATTACAGGTCATGAATTAGTTGTCAACTGTGTTAGACCAACTTTTTATTTAATTCGAAACAATATGTTTGTTAATATTAAGTAAAACAAAATTTTAAAAAATTGAAAATAACTATTTTTACCTAGTAAATTAATAATGGTGGAAAATGTTGAAAATATGCTGTAGTCGACTTCATCCCATCCAAATTTCAACCGAGTAAACATGTACTCAACCGAGCTTTGCCCTAGTGTAATTAAAATAGTTGTCATTATTATGTTATTATAGGAAACATTCTTAGATTTTAATATTAAACATTTTGTAGATGCTTATTAATTTAGTTCAGAAATAAAAATAAACCCTTTCAAACCATACATTAACTAATATTTTACATCGTTATCTCCATAAAAAAAGAACATAAACAGTTTAATTCGTATAGTAACCCATTGTATCACTCACAAAATCTGTAACTCAGAACAAGACTAACATGAGTTATATTTAGTTCATTTTTCATAAAAGCACAAAAACTTGTCTGTATTTAAACAATTACATGTTTAATATATGATTAGTTTTTAGCTTCAATATGAATTTGAAAAGATATTAATTTTATGCTGATGTGTTTTTTTCTTTGACTATAAAAACTCTCAGTTCTCAATAGACCAAGTTTAATGATTTATAAGTCATACGAATCTGATTTTAATCTGGCTGAACTTAGTAGCACCAAAATTATATTTGGTGTAAAATGTAAAACATTTGTTTCAAAGTTATTATTGTTTTAAACAAAATAAATTTTAAATTGTTAATAACAAGTAAAATATTTTATAAAAAAAAAAAATTATGGTATAATAAAATCTGATTCTGTTTTCTAAGATATGATTAACTTTCAGATTATACACTTGCAGAGAGATCTCAAACAGATATATAATTCAGCAGTAGTAAATGTAATAATCAAAAAGCATAACTTTTAATCAAAAAATATATTTTATTCCCTAATCGAAAAATAATAATACAATAAAATTAGTTAGGTTTGTAATTAATAATTTATTAACTAATTAATTATTAAAATAATAAATCTAGTAAAATTATCTTACTTGGCATAAAAGTTAAACTTTTAATTTTTTTTTTTTTTAAATAATCGTTTTCCAAAGAATAAAATGAAAATATATAAATAAAAAGAAGCAAAATCAGTTATAATGCATTTTTAAGACTTTTACATGTTTTTTACTATATGTAATGTTTTTGTAGGCTATTTATTAAGAAAACAACATTAAGGTTATTATTTTTTTAATTTCTTGTAAAATTTCCTTTACCTGATTTTTATTTTCATAATTCTAAGTTAAGCAAAAAGAAAGTTATAAGTCATGGATTAGTTATTTCTATTAAATTTGCCTCTTCAACTAAACTTAATAGGTCCGTGGGCACAAATTAACCTTAACGGATCGGTCCAAATTTTTCACAGCTCATTTTTTTGAGCATTAAAAAAATTAAGGGATAGCGTTAAAAAATAGACATTCGATTTTTGAGGGTCCCCTTAATGCATCATTAGAAAAAAATAAATTTTAAATTGTTTTTTGTCGATTTATCTTCACATAGATAACTTCAATTTATTTATCAATTAATAACCTAGTTCAAAAAATGAAAACATTTTTATAACAATAACTTTTATATTTACTATGGTTTGTAAAAATAAATGACATTTTCATCTGTATATTTTAAGAACAAATTATTATTTAACGAAAAAATGGGGGTTATTTTCTCAGTAAATCACGTTGTGTATTTATAAAGTAGCCCAGCTTGTTCTTGCGACTTTAATAACTTTTTATCCAGTTGATATTTTTTAGAACATTTACAAAAAGAGCGATGAATTTTCATTATCAATTCGCATTAATCAAGGGATCGAAACATTTTGCAAATAATTGATTGACACAAAGAGAATCAAAGAAAGCGCAATAGATATAGTATAATGAAATACAGAAATGAACTTTAGATAATAGGAATAAATAATAATCAATTTTACCGGACAAAAAATTAGTCAAGAAGATATAATAAAATGTAAACGACGATGTAAAGGGCGCATGGATAGGATAATAATAAATGAGAAGTATGTAGAGTATTTAGAAGAATAGAGGCTGTTCAAAAAAAATTGCGTTGAACTCTTTTAATAAAATAATGTCTATAATAGTTGTTGGGAGCCATATGAAATAACCATAAACCAAAATAGAACGCATTAGTGAACAATAGATTATTTTTAAATAATATTTTGATTTAAATTTATGAAGTGTAAAAATAAAAACGCCTAATGTTCTAAGTATTTTACAGTAAATAAATTCAAAATGAAGTTTATAAAAAAAGGTAGGAGTAAACCAAAAACTAAAATCATAGACAAAAGAAGTGGATAAGAGAAAAATAGTTGCTGATATTATATAGTTGAAATTAATTGTATCAAAGAGGTGGGGAAAGGTAAACTGTTTGGATTTAGAGATGTTCTAAACATCTCTAAATCCAAACAGTAAATTCCTAATGTATCTCCTAAAGCAATAAGGCTATTAAGGCTATTGAAGGAGTGAACAGTCATCTTGATTATGAATTCCCTTAAACAATTTCATGTCATCGGCAAATATTAATAGCTGAGAATTTTTTAAAACGTGGGCGAAAGTAATGTGTTGATCCTCTAAAAAATAAATTAGGAAAAATTATACAACTATGAACCAGTGATTACATTGTTGTAATATTCATGCATATTATTTTTAAATAATTCTTAAAATATTTGGATGTAAATTATAAGGAAAGTACAATGTTATAAAAATTGTATTACGTGCCAAACTAATATCATAAAAATGTTTGTTATCTAAATATATATATTGTCATTTATTAATCATCTAAATCATATTTAATGTGCAATAAATAATAAAATTATAGCAATATTATAATAGTCTAAAAAGGCGTACGGCATTCGAAATTATCATAAAATAAGAGATGGAGACTTATCAACTATATGAAGTAAAAAGGCTAAAGTAGCAGCCTCTATTTTTTCCTTTGTAGTGCAGTAGTTACTAGATATAGTAGAATAGCTAAGAACAGTATTAAATATAGTAGTGGAGTTAGCTAGTCACTTAGCTATTTAGCACAACACGATGGAAAATGAATAAGAAACAATCTAGTTTGACGTAAACTTCGTGACACTTATCAATATTTGTTCAAATTATTTCTACCTGAATATAATTTATTTTAAGAGCTTAGATAAAAACAACAAAAAGGTAAGTCAATTTTACTAACCCTCGTCATAGATTTTAATTACTAAAAGAATATTGATTGTTTTTAAATAATAATATTTTATGAGTAGTTCAAATCATTATCATAAATATATAAGTAATTAATTTAATCGTATTGTAAGAATACACGGTGTGCACATATATAAGTCCTAGGAGCGAGGCGTCCGTGCTGTTGCCGGCGCCACTCGAGAAAGAAGTCTCCGGAGCGAGACTATGTTAACGCACATTCTACTCAGGTTTACTTGACATACATGAAACCATACTTTTTGGAATTTAACAAATCAACAGAATAATCTCATAATGTAAATTATTTAAATAACCTTATTATTTTTGAACACTTGAACCAGATAAAATATAATAATTAATCATATGTAATAATTTAAATATGGTATTCTACCATATTTAGCAGTTTCATATAAGACTATTAATTTTACATTTTAGTATCATAATAATAACAAAACCTTTGGACTAACATCAAACATGAAAAGATAGTGATGAATATCAGTAACAGAATAGAAGACACTGTTAGCAGGCATTATAAACATAACTATCCCACGGTGTCAAAAACTGAGTGTGTTACCCTACTTGACATCCTAATCGTAAAATCTCTTTGTATACAATCAATAGTATAAATTAATAGTAAATATTTTAATGAGAACATCATCTCAAATTTCATCTTTTAAATTAAAGATGATCAGTTTATCATAACCCACTCAATTACTTGCAAAGTAAGTAGAAATTGAAAAAAAATTATATTTTTTTAGTTACATATATTTCTTGATATATTAATTCATTTTTAGCATTATTCCTTACAATTTATTTACTGTCAACTTTATTATATAAGCTAGATAAAAATGTATGATTTAATTTTAAAAAAATTATTTAATATCTATATTTTATAAGGAATGATGCTAAAAAACAATTAATATCTGATAAGTCAAGAAATATTTGTAACTAAAAAAACCAAAAACTTTTGTTTTAATATTGTACTTTTTTGTCGGAAATAAAATAGTTTATAATATACTCTGAAATATGTGATAATTACCTTTTACTGGACCTTCAACAGTAAAATATAGAATTATAATCATAATAATTTTAAGCGTTCTTCTGTGTGGTTCTTTTTTAAATGTTACTTTAATTGAAGACTTGAAATGATTCATACTAAAGAAGTCCATTATTTGAAACATACATGTTTCATCTGACTTTATTAAGACTTCTCTTTTATGTGTATTATGTTTTTCTCTTACACGTACAAGTGCAATAATAAAGGCTAGTAAAAATAGTAAAGTAGATGCATAATAAACACCATAAAATCCAAATTTTTGAAAAATAACTCCAGAAAAAGCTGTTCCAATAGACCATGCTGTTCCATAAGCTATGTTTAAAAGACCAATTCTCATAGTTCTATTTTTTATCTATAAAAAGATAATTGAAGTTATTAAACATTATTTATGATAAAATATTTTTGTTTATGATTGGTTGATTATTTGTTCAAAAACTATTATAAGTTAATGTTTTTTCATTATTAATCTTTTTTTTAAATAAAATATTCATTCTTACATATTTACATTGAAAATAATAACAGTTTTTTTTATGAAGTGCTTGAAGTTTATAGAGTATAATACATTCTTTTTTAAATGTATAACGATACATGGGTTGTATCTATGCAAATTTAAATAATTTCTATGTAAATAATTTGAAATAATTGACGATGTTTGATCTATTACAATATCTTCAAATATTTAAAAAGAAATAATAATTAATTGAGAAATTACCTTTCAAATATTAACGATAACAGAAAAGTTATATTTTCAAAACTAAAGTACTCAAAAATTATGAAATTATTTTTAATAAATAAATTATGTATTTATTAAGAATTTTAATAACATAATAACGCCATGCAAATAAATTGAACTTTTATAAATAATTAATAAACCGAAGAAACTATAACATAAATTATAGCTTCAAAGCTAAGCTGAGAAAATATTGGATTCGTGATGAAGTGTTGTTTTTATGTATTTTTTCTTATAACTGACAAAACTTTTTTAAAAATGAACAAATCAACATACATTTTTTTCATAAGTACCTTAGGTACCTGCTCTCAATGTTTATAACAATTTACCTGTTTTATTACTTAATGAACACTCTGTATATCATAAATTAAAGATTATGTCACATATTTTATACTTTAGCTGTATTCAATAATATATTTTTTTGAAAAAATTCTTGATATTATATTTTACATTTTTTAACATTATGTTGCCTTAATTTTTTACAAAATTCATGAATCAAAACAATTTATAATTACTATATACAGAGTGTTCAGTAAGTCAGGAAACGGGTTTCTATTGTTCTCATTGTTACAAACAATGAGAACAATAGAAACCCGTTCCCTGACTTACTGAACACCCTGTATATACTTCCTTCATTCGACATACTTTTTTTTTTTAATTGGACCACATACAGAGGGGGTTTAAAACATTAAACATGCGTATAGAAAATATAACTTTATTAACTTAACTTTTAAAAATGTTCTGGAAATACTGACAATTTTATATATACCTTAAATTAAAGCTTGTGTAATATCCTTTAAATTAAACAAAAAATTGACCTCTGGACTTGTCTTCGTAGTAAAAATGGCTATCGTATTCAAAAATGTGCAATAACTTTTTTATATTAAAAGACCTCATAAGGATTTGTCATAATAATGAGTCCACCGATTTTTATAATAGTTACATGAATCTAACTTAAATTGAATAAAAAATTTAAACCTATTTTAAATATTTTGCTGTCTATCGTAAGAAAAATGACTGAATTTCTGTACTAGCATAAATATTTTATTTTTATCTTCCATTTATGTATGATGTACGATTGTCTAGTCGGTTACATTTCAGTCTTTTACACTCGGGGTACAAGGTTCATATCTCGCCCGTGGAAATAATCTATTACATTTTTTTTCTAAATTCTTTTTGAGTTATTCAAAAAAATTAAAAATTTGTTTGATTTTTATCTCATTTATATGGAATAACTTCATTGAATATCAAGGACTCCATCACTATTGTTTCCCCTTGTAAAAAAGAATTTCTTATTCATATTAAAACAATTTACTATGTGGTTTCCTTTAATATCTGTCATTCATTTTTTTCAAGTCTCATTGGACAAACTTTTTCAACGATACGACAAATGATCACAACTAATATCTAGTTAAAGATATTAAAAAAATATATTTATATTCAAAAATTGAAAAAATTTTCCCTTTTATCAAATAAAAATCTGTTTAACCAAATTTGTTCATATAGAAAATTAAAATCATTCATTTCTAATGTATTTATTGTCGAATGAGATTTAATATGATAATAGAATTCAATTACAATGATAAATAATTTTATTTTGTTATTTATTTATTTTTTAACTCCATTGTGTGTTTCACTACTAGTCTGTAATATTCTAAATGTTTTGATAACATGTTATGTAAAAATTATTTAAAAAAAAATAATTTTGATTTCACATGTATTTAACAATGGATATTTGCAATTACAATCAATTTTTATAATACACTATATTGAGTAGATTTTTTTAACAACTTTATGATTGATTTTTATGTATGTCCATAAAAAATCTCAACCCTTATTGGATCAATTTTGATAATCAATATGTCAAAAGAACCGATTTTAATCATCAAATATTGAAAAAACCCTTAATTTTAGAAATTTAGACAAATATATGCTGTAAAAAATAGCAACTTCAAAATAAAATTTTTTTTTAATATATATCTTAACAAATAATAAGAGTATAAAATTTGTTTTTATACTAAATTACACAGTAAAATTACATCACTAAAATGAAACATTTTTTAATCAACATAAACCAAATTGTACTTTGCTTAACGTTTTTAGACTGATTTTAAATATGCAGTATGATTTTTTTCATCACCTATTTTTTTTTGAGATTATTAATAATTTAATAATCTCAATTAAGAATAAGTATTTACATTTAAATATGTTAAAAATAACTGTGCAAAACTTCCATTCAAAATGAAATGTCAAATCTAATTTTTTAGTCTTTTAAAGTTGATTTTTATGAAAGTTTATTATTTAATAATGTGGAACTTATAACCTTTTTTTAGTTCAACTTGCAAGTTTGAAGTTGATATCATTAAATAGAAAATTTTATGAAGATTAAAAAATGGTATTGTTAAGATTGATATATGATCAGGAACTTTTATAATTACTATTAACAGTAAATTTATGAAAAAAGCCCAAATTTCGTTAAAATCACTTATGATATTTTGTGTGTTTATATTGTAATAAAACATTTCAATATAAACTCTTATCATTTTTATGTAACTCTTGATATTTAAATAGATGCTATAAAACTATAATCCCTATAGTTATATGTGGTGATGTGGAATTTAATTGCAGATTTGAAATCAGCTCAAAAAATTGATCAATAAAAGTATATTTTTGTCTCTGATGAAAAAACCCAACCCAACAATTATCTTCTAAACAATTTTGTATCAAATCTTTCAATTTGTATACGTGTTTCTCATATTAGTAACAAAATTTTTATAATTTCTCCGTAAAAATTACAACACTAAGTTATTAAATATCAATTTCATACTATATTTAATTGCTATAATATTTATTTATTTATTATACTTCTAAATCACAGAACTATTAATTAGAAATAATGAAGTAAATAGAAGTTAATTTTGCTTTTGGAATAATCCACCAATTTCTTAGAATTAAACACTATCTACAGGTTTGCATCGAATCGTTTCTTCTGATAGTGTATTTAATCACTGTCAGATATCATCTATACTTGTCTACACTGTGCCTCGGCCCCATTGTGCTACCGTTTTTTTATAATATAATTTACTTTGAATTTTCAGCTAAATATTGAAGTTTTTTATTAATAATATAAATTTCAAGAAAATAAATAAGTTTTATTTAAATTTCCTTCGTGTAAAATGAAAGTCGAACAAATCTTTGACGAAATTTTTTTTGTTCAAAACTTGGTAAAGAGGTCCAAACATTGAAATGACGCCACTTATTTAACAAGCATTTAATTTTGCAAGAAATTTAAAATGATATTTATTGTAAAATTACAAACATATAAATGTGAAATTTAACAGATTAGTATCAAAATGTTTTTATGATAGTGATGTTTATCACTGTATGATATTATATATAACACTATCACAAATATATCGTGTCCCCATTATATTTTTTAAACTCAAATATCTAATACGTAAATAGATGTTTTTAATAATAACGATTAAAAATATGTTAAAATACTCACAGAAGTTATGTCAGTTATGTATGAAAATGCGGCCATATAGAACACTGGCAAACTACCCATTATTGAAGATGGTAAAGACTCAACAAGACCAACTACTTCCAATGGTAATTCGTAAAAGAAATATACACATAATATTAAGCCGGTATTTCGGATTAATTCACCAAATATTGGTAACAATAGAAAAGGTTTTCGTTTTTTGTGACGGTCACTCCAAGAACCAATAAATATAACTAATATACATGGAATACTGTTTTGTATTACTGTTTGCCAAATTAACATATTTGCTACTAATGTTTGTACGACGATTTCTTCATTTTTAAATAAAGTAGCGTTTTTGTTTTCTAATGCAAAACATATCTCTTCAGTATAATTTAAATTCACTCTACATACTTTTCGTAAGTTTAAATTCTGCGTCGTTAAATTTGACATTAGTGATGATATTTGAAAAAATAGTAACACAGGTTCAACTGTTATATTGCTAAAAAAACACTTTACTTTTAAATTAAATTCTTTAGGACTAATTTCTTTTTCATGTTTTTCTCTGTATAAATCTAGCATAGATTTGTTTTCTTCATTATCTTCAATTTTATCCATTCTTTATTATTCCAAAGAAAGTCAATTATTATAATACTTATTTAAATATAAAAAAAATTTACACTAATTGGTATATAACATGTACTAAAAAATGTTCACTACTGTACTGTTACTAAGTTTCATGACTGACAAAAATTTTATGAAATTTAACCATTGTAATGACTTCCCCCACTGATGCTACATTAGGCTCAAAAGATAGTTATTATCAATCGTTTTCGCTTTGTAAAGAAAAACTGGTTTAAAAAAACTACATTCATTCAATCATTTACCAAGTACAGGGAAAATGATTATTTTCTTGTTCAAAAGAAATAATTAATTAAATAAATATTTCCATATTTATTCATATAATTATGTAATTATAATTATTTATATTATTGTATGAAAAACGTAATACCATAAAATAGGGCTATTTTTCACCTTAAATAAAACATTTCACAAAAAAAAAAACGCTTAGTATAAAAACTGTAGTAATAGAGTTGGGTTAGGTTTAATAAGCTAAAAACTTCTCTTCTAGTTCACTACTTAAACAATACTCTTTTGGTGAAGTGTTATATTTAAGAGGCAAAGTAGACCTATTTTATGGTATTTATATTTTTAATTTTATAAATGAGTTTAGAGTTTTCTATCTGCAAATATGAAATGAAATTTTTATATGAGACAAATCTATTTTGGCAATCGTTTATCTTATTTAATATTTATATTTATTGAGAGATAAAAAATGCCAATTTAAGTTAGATCAAAATTTTAAAGTCCATTTTGTCGTCTTAACAAAGACAACCATTTAAAATAAGTTAAACTTTACATTCAATATAAGTTTAATTCATATAACTCTTATGTAAATTGGTGACCTAATCACTGGGGCTTCCACTTGTATCATCCAATTGTACAGTTATTTAGAAATTAATAACGCTGTAAAATTGAAATAGAAAAAAATGTGTACAAAGTACAAATTTGATTTTTTTTAGCGAAGGATATTGATACCCTAAAATATTATTCATGACTTCGGAAAACGCATAAAATTAAAAAATAAATAAATTCTTTTTAAAAAAGTTTAAAGTCAAAATAAATATTTTCGAAAAATAAAATTAGGGGCATTAGTGCCCTAACCACCCATTTCTTAATTGTCCAATGCACTTTACACTAATTTCTTTAAAAAACTTTTAAACCATTTTTGTATTACAATGTATTATATTTTTTGAATTTTGTAATTTTTACACAAAAAACATGGTATTAAAGTCAAAGAAAAAATATTAATATCCGTCTTTACAACGGCGACAAGTCCATAGGTATATATAAAATATTTGTTGGGTTGGGTTTTATGATTTATTTTTCAAAAACTTATGGTGATAAAAAGTAAAAAATTTTAAATTGAGAATTTTAACATAAAAATAGCATATTTAATTTTATATTGCCATTAATTTTATAATTACCTCTTATCCATGTTTAATCTAAATGAGAGGTCAGATCAAGGAGTTTAAACTGTGTTCCATGAAAGCTTCTATTATGCTCTAATATCAAATTTGTCCAATTAATAGGATTTGTGAAAATTCTGAATAAAAAATTAATGCGCAACCTTATCCTATATACTTAGTAAACAAGCATATTTTCAAAAAAATTTATTTTTTGAGAAAATACCCTAACTAATATCCTGTACATTTTAAAAATGTTTTTGTAAAAGTTAGTAGTTAAATAAACTTAAGTTGAGAAATTGCATTACCAAAAAACAGATATCCCATGTTTCCTTATTAGAGACTAAAATTTTTATTCAATTAGTATTTATTTAGAACATAAATTATTCATACAACTTATTTTCACATTAATTCTAAGGTTTTAAAATTATTGATAATACGATTTCTATTCACATGATGAACAAAAAGTTGAATTATTATTGTAAAACTATATTTATGATATTTAAGTATAAATTAATGGTCATTGGTTATTAAATAACGAAAAAATATTTGTTAGTTTTAGATTTCATAAAAGTGTTTTTTAATTATATACAAAATTATGTATGGTTATACAAATATTTTAATAATTTTTTCACAAATGGTAGAATGCTCATTTGTAGCAAGAAAATTATATTTATAATATTTTAGTATTAACAATGTTTTATCTTTCTTAGAATACATTTTTACAATATACTCTAATAATTTAATTTTCATTACACTTTAATTATTAAATTACTTACCAGAATATTTAAATTAAGTAATATATTAGTTTTTCTCCCACTATTTTCAGTTTCAATATTTACCAAAATCTGCTCACAAGATGAATTTCAGTTTTGTCATAATTAAAAAATTGTAAAATCAGAATTTTACTTGATCAAAATTCGTGTAAAATAATTTATTAATTACATACTTATAAAGTTAAGACTAAAGATAAATTAGGCTTAAAATAATAGAGATAAAAATAATGACACCTCACATGTACAACAATCTATCAAAGATAAGGCATTCAAAATGTCATAGCTTGTTGTGACAAATTCTATTATCTTTGATTCTTTGAATAATTTTAGTACTATCCTTTTTAAAATCTTGTTTGAGTGTAGAACTCATAAAATAAAATATACATATCAACGTGGTTTGCCACTTGCATAAAGACTAGTTATGGTAGCAAGGATCGCCACCACCTAGGTGAGGTGTCACACCTACCAGATATGATTACTGGACCATAGGTGGAATTTAATTTTAAGTTAATTAATAGTTTAATTTAAGTAAATATGCCGTTACATTTATAAATGATTAGAATACCTCGTGGCTTATTAACCACAACTGTGATAATTGAAATTGTAAATGATTGATATGTAAAAAATACCGTAGCCCGTGTCTAGATTAAGGAACAAGGATAATATACACGAGAGTACTTAAGTTATACGCGCAATAAAATAAATCTTACCGTTAAAATTAATAAGGAAATTTAATTTAATTGTTGAAAAAAAAAAAAAGAAAATTAAGTTAAACATGGACAAAAATACAAGTGTATCAAAAACCATGTCTGCAAAGAAAGGCAGCAAAAATAAAATAAAATATTTCAACAAAAAAAATAATATTATAAACATCACGGACGGTATTGGAACACATCCGTTAATGTTAATGGGAAATTAATGAAAAATACCAGGAGTGGTCTGGTTACTCGCTTCTTAGCGTTGGCTAGAAGGAATAGGAAAACACGTACATTCCACATATAAACAAAATTAAGTTAATTTATAATAAAATAAAAATGAAATAAAATAATTAATAAAATACAGCTCTTCACATAAATATATTCATAAAAAAAGAAAACGATACCCGGTCTCCAAAGAGACCCATCCGATGGTTTAGATGCTTCGTCTAATAGACCTGGCCGTTCGCCGTGAGCGCCTCTAGTCCATGATTGAAAATGCAGTTATAATAAAAAAACAAACGTGTGCCATCTAGCCCGGTCAATTACAGAAGCAAGAATGGAGAAGAGCCAAAACCGATCTAACGGCAACTTTAAATAAATAACGGCCAGTCTTTTTGGGAGAGATCAATACCGATAACAATTCGAGTTTAATTATATTTATTCTCTTTTGTCACATTATCTAGCGGTCAGCGACAAAAATAATAAGTTGTTGACACCGCTGCACCAGAAAAATGATCATTCGCGCAATTTTTTGCGTGATAAAGAATAAGTAAACATAACAAAATTATAAACAGTTCACCTTAGAAACCCAACCAAACGAAATTTAGTAAAATATCCTTACAAGTTGTCGTAATTCTGATTACACTAGTTAGAGCACAATTTTCTCCCAAATATTATTAGAGTTATCGATGCTCAAGAATGGAAAGGTTCTAATGCAAAAAACATGATTTAAAAAAATTAAATTATGATACTATTATATGAAACTTTAAATATCTAATTCAAGTTAACGCACTACATAATGAATGAAATAACTTCATTTATTATTTAAAAGATGAGTTGTAGTTCTTCAATGAACTTATTAAAATTTGTTTTTCAAAATTACATAAGAACCTATCTATTCAAAAGTGACGAAAAAATTAATAAAAACATTTACGGGCCGATATATAATAAATAACACATCATTGTCATGGAATATTTCATAAAAAACACTCTTGTTCTTATTTTATGAAAAATGTATTCAGTATTAAAATGACTGATAATTTGGTATTTGCAATCTGGAGATAAATTTCGCTAAATATTTTTAGATAATAAGTACTAAGAACTTTGACAATGATACGTATTATCACACTTAGTTCTATAAGATATTAGTGATTCACTAACAAAAATTAAGTAAAGAAATTGGTCCAGTCGTTCGCAGTTAGATTTTTTATGATGTATGGACACACATATTAATAATCAAATTAATAAAAAAAGAGACTAATAGTTCTGTTAAAAATTTCGAAAAATTAACTCAAATTAAAAAAATACTCATTGTTTTATTTTGTTGCACTCCGTGAAAATTTAAGTGCAATAGAAAACTTTAAGTAAGCCCCTCTTTGATTTATTTTTTAAAAAACAAAATAATTTACTAGGATATTTATTTAAAATAAATCATTTGAAAGGAATGGCGTGATAAGCTCAAGTCTGGGTAAGTAAATGATTTTTTTTCTTTAAAATTAAGGTAATTGATAGTTGAATTAATAAAGTTAAAAGTTGAGTTCATAAAATATTAACTTGACTAGTTAATTTAATGCCAGAAATAGTAAACATATTCTAAGAGTAAGATAGTAAAAAATGTTTCGAGTGGGTTTATACAATTTTTCACTTCCTGATTTATTTTTATACAACAAAATATGTTTCAAAGTTTTTGGAGAATAACAAAACGTATTTACCACTTAACCAGACTAATAAATAGTGCGATTGTCTTATTTATTAAAACAATTAGTGTTCCTAATAGTATGCCGGTTATTTATTAAACATCTTCTGTAGACGATAACGTTGAAAAATATTTGTTAATAGAATTTATCCATAAGAATACTTGTAAGCAGGGTTGTTACTCTTTAATCACTGCTTGTTTAAAACACAAAAATGCCCTATTTTACATTGACCTTATGGGACGTTTTAAATTATTTTAAACAGATTTTTTTAACATGTTTTTTAACAACCCTGTCTGTATGACACTGACCGACCGGCAACTGGTCCGAGAATTTGTTTATTTATAGTATTGATTTTATGTAACAGGAAACTGTAAAATGGATTGAACATATATATTATTCGGTGAACATATCAAATGTTGAAAACACATATTTTTAAAAAGTGCGTTAATTTCAGTTAAATGAACAAAACATAAATTAAGTAAACATATAGTTTACATAAAATCTAAATATTTCCATTAAACTATAAAATTTAATTTAACCCTAATTTATTTACTCGTTTATGTCTAATCTTGGATAAACTTAAATTTAGAGTTGCTAGAGATTTTCATTTAAAACAAATTGCTATGACGATTTTGAAATGAAACTTAAAAATAATTTTTGTAAGCTGAATATTAACTTATTCAGTCAGACCATCTTTTAACCCAAATAAAAACTATTTTTCTTCATTATGTTTCTTCTATCGTGATGTTTTAGTTAGATTACTCGAATTGGTTAAAAATTTATTTTATATCATAAGTCTGTGTAAGTTAGTTACTAGCTGATATCCTTTTTACGCCATTAATGTTAACCATTTCAGAAATAAGAGTTCCATATGTCTGCTGTTAATCAAATATAAAAAAAGACCAAATGATAGATAAAGACATGCATCTATATAAAAAAAAAAATTATACTGATTTGGTCATTTTTGATAAAGTTTAATAGTTAACAAAGTTATAACTTTTATACACTGTACTACAAGGAACTTTCATCAGGAACAAAAATATAATATTCTAAATCAACATTTCGCGATGTTTTCAAATGTGCAATTAGACTATTTCTATCACTTTTAAGTTTTAATATTATTAAAAAATAGTATTTAGATATAAAAAAAAATAATTCAGAACAAAAAAAATTGTTTTAAATTAATACTGATTTTGATTATTAATATGTTAAAAATAAGGAAAATGACATATTTAACCTATTTTTTTAATCGTTTAAAGTTGATTGTTGTAAATGTTTATAGTAAAAATTAATAGTAAAAGCAATCAAATTTAAATAAATTTAACTTTATATTATATGTCAATTAGATTGATATAATATTAATTAAAACCAATGTACTCCCCTTATATGGTATTTTAATATAGTTTAAAATACAATACCAAGAATTTTAACACAATAATAGCATATTTTTCAATTCGGTAGCCATTTTCATTATAAAGACAATGTAAATTACGACATTTTTTTTTCATAGTAAAGTATATTACATAAGCTTTAATTTAAGGTATATATAAAAGTGTCAGTCTTTCCGGAACATTTTCAAAAGTTAAGTTAAAAAAGTTAATTTTTTGTAAAATAGTTACCAATTTGAAACCCCTTCCTGTGGGCTTGTCAAGGGTCAAATGTTAAAAAAAAAATATAAAATAATAGGTAAATATCTAAGGTATCTATAAAAAAAAAATTATATTGATTCGGTCATTTTTAAAAAAGTTATGTCAATTTTAAGTAAAAAAA
>NW_026099572.1:4335850-4337111 GCF_025091365.1 Daktulosphaira vitifoliae
CCTATAATTAAAACTATTTTAGTGAATATTTAGAAAACAAAATTAGAAACAATGTGTACATTATTTAAAAATTAATCATCAAAACAAAAATCAATCTGTGAAAAACAAAAGAGTACAAAATGTTGCTTACAGAGCAATAAGATTCTATAGATAAAACTTTTTAGTTTTTAATATTATTGATTTTAATAGTTAGAACTTTTAAAAAAAATATATAAATAAATATTGCATACTTAGTAACTTTGAAAGTAATATCAACATTATAAGTCAAGTACTAAATTAATTACATAATGAATTATTTATGTAGAAAAGTAGTGGTTAATCCAGTAATATATGTCCANAAAGTAGTGGTTAATCCAGTAACATATGTCCGGTGTAAAGAAGAGTATGTGATATTTTTCCTAACACGACAACCTTGTTAAAAATGTTAATGTTTGTTAAAAAGAAATTAAACCACAGGAATTAAAAACTCTCTATAAAAAATGTAGCACAACATGACAATAATACAATAGTTATTATAAATAATAATTTCTCAAATTGATTAATTTTTACAGAAAATTATAAAAAATTAAATAAAATAAAGAGTCAACTTGAAAATATCTGACACAGAACCTTTAAATTTTCGTGCCGCAAAATGATAAAGCCGTTAAAATCATTTTGACGAATAACAACATACAATTGGGTTATTGACTAAAATATTTAATTTGATAACACACATGTTTTTCAACAACTATCTACTTTCACTTGTAAACGTGAAAAAAATGCAATCGTAAATCATATTTTTATTGATATTTAATTCAAGATCAATTTAACAATATTTATTGATCGTTTCATGCTCAAGTACGATCATTAAGATAAACCAAGCAACAATAATCAGGCNAATTTAACAATATTTATTGATCGTTTCATGCTCAAGTACGATCATTAAGATAAACCAAGCAACAATAATCAGGCAATTTATGATTATTATGTCTACGGAATTACACATTGATTAGTTTTTACTGTGGCAAAATGTGCTTCCAAACTCAAAATTGATGCTTTTAAACAACAAAATCTCAAAAATGACTTTTCCAATTTTAAAATTTAAAAAGTATTTTTATTTTAAATAAAATTTTCTAAACGAAAATTTAAAAAAAAGTAATGGTTGTCATTTAAATTTCTCAAGTTAGGGTAGATTTCTACACTTTTGCATTAGGGTTGAACTTAAATTTTAATCGTAAAAGATGCATTTAATTATTCAATTAGCCTCTAAAAAAAAAGATTA
>NW_026099572.1:4337211-4337985 GCF_025091365.1 Daktulosphaira vitifoliae
AAAGGAAAATGACACAAAATATATTAACCTTTCATTTCTCTTCCATTAATTTAGTGTTGTAAACAACCAAAGTTAATTTTCAAAAATATGGGGGCATATTTTTTTTTTTTTTTTGTAACATAGGCTATACATGGCAACATCACCATTCTTTATTTTAAAAAATTGAAAAAAAAAGGGTCAAATGTATTCCTTAATTAAATCACTTTTTATAATATAAAATTATTTAATACGATAATTTTGTTTGCAAAAAGTAATGATTAGCCCATATTTCAGAACGGTAGGTGGGTGGTACGGTATTTGTAAACATATCGTAATTGTCTTACAGTGGTCGAAATTCGGTGAATCGTATAATTATAGAAAAAACTCTTGTGTTTTTTTAGCCGTTTCGTCCGCTTAAGATCCGTTTGGATTCACGGTTAATAATTTGATGCCTTAGCGTACTGTTGTATGGGCTATCCAAAAAATTATATCTAAAAATATCGCTAGTTATTAAATGACCACACGCTTTTCACGGATACGTTTTATTAAAAAAAAAAAAATGTACACATATATTGATAATAACAAATTACATATATCATAATAAATATACAATTTTCAATTAGAAAGAAAAATATTTCACACAAGAAAACAAACAAATATACAACGAAAAAATACTGTATAACAAAATAATATTGCACATATATATGAAAAAAAATAACAATTATTAATAAATTTGCATGTACAAAAGAGGTACTATCATAAAGTTATTGTACACGAATTTAATAAAAAAAAAAA
>NW_026099572.1:4342174-4386548 GCF_025091365.1 Daktulosphaira vitifoliae
TATCTACGAATTTACCACTGAATTTTTATCATTTTTTTCAAAATGTCAGAAAAAATTCAGAGTTTTACGTAAAATACACCAATAAAAAATAAATTTATCAACAATAATTTTAATAGACGTTATACTCTAATACATAACAAAGAAAATGATATATTATTTTGTAAAATTCATTAAAAAAATGAAGAAGTTATGCGCGATTGAAAAATAAAACAAATTTCCTAATATCAGAGTTTTTTAATTTGATGCTTTTATTTTGTAAAATATAGACAAATTACTCACAATATTACTTTTCAAAACAAAATTTCGATTTTTTAAATAACCTAAGGTTATTTCCTTCAAAATGAAATTTAGAATTACGAACAAAAAAACTTCGCCTTGGCCTCACTGCTCATCACTAATTGGTAGGACTGTACCTTTTGAAATAAAACGGATAAATTTATTTTGGTCATATTTTATATTCTATTAATATATTCATTTTTTCTAAGATATTTAAATAATTCATATAACAAGTTTAAAACTAATGTTAGTCTTACAGTCGGCATGATTACTTGATTCGGGCGATTCACTATATTCTTATATAGTCAAGCAGAAGTAGCAATCAAGAAGCGTATCGTTTTTACTTTAATATTTCTCCAGAGAACTTAAGTGAATCGTGGACGCCAAATGTCTTTTGTAACACGTGCAAAACTGGATTAACAATGTGGATGACTGCGCAAAGTAAAAAAAAAAATATAGATTTTTAGAATTTTTTTTATTATTTATGTATAAAATAACTAAAATCTTAAAAATATTCATTCGCTTTAGACGATACTTATCATTTGATGTATTTTATATATTTTTATATAGTCAAGCAGAAGTAGCAATCAACATCGTGACACATAGGCTGTCGCCAAATTGTTGGTACATCAAATGATAAGTATCGTCTAAAGCGAATGAAAATTTTTAAGATTTTAGTTATTTTATACATAAATAAAAAAAAATATATAGATTTTTAAAATTTTTTTTATTATTTATGTCATAGAAGCGTTCTATATTCTATTAATATATTCGTTTTTTCTATGATATTTAAATAATTCATATAACTATTTTACGTTTATTCTTAATAAAGATAAAAATGAGTTCGAATAAACGTCAATATAAGTGTAAGAATAACCCCAATAAATTTTGTCATGCGTGTATAATAATAAATTACAGATATATGTTAATAAATGTTTACAAATAACATTCACAAAATCTAAATCTTTTATTCATAACGAATATGTAATTGATGGTTGCAATCTGTTGTAACTCAAAAAAGAGACGAAAGGAATAATATAAAATAATTAAGTTAAAAGAACAAGAATAATATATAATATATAATATTATGTATAGATGCGTTGGTTGAGCAGATATTGAAATAATTGAGACTCTTATGGTCTTAAGCTTAATTCCTTATTATTATTTTTTTTTTGTTACTTTTTATATCGGGGTCAGTGTTTCGAGGGTTTTTCTTTCTTTTTTTTACTAATAAAACTCCAAAGAAAAAGGAATATTACCATTCATATGTATATGTAAATTTTAATTTGCTAAAAATCCAGAGCAATCGCCAACCGTAAAATAACAGCTCAAACGAAATCTGCTCTATATGGATTTTATTCTACCAAAAGTACTTAGCTTAATTTATACCTTGAATCGAGAGCAATCGCCAACCGTAAAATAACAGCTCAAACGAAGTCTGCTCTATATAGATTCAGTTTTACCAAAAGTACTTATTTACTTTATTATTTATATTAAAATTTTATGTTCAGCATTTCTGCTTACCTTTGAATAAGTATTCTTTTTTTTTCTTTTTTAAAATGTGTCTTTTCACACCGATGATGTTGATGAACTAACTGACATTCAGAGATTCTAAGTGCAAGTGAATTTTGTATGCCACGTTAACCCGTCTTTTATACTTTTCTTTTAATTCAATTAGGGATCAACATCATTAATGTTTCCAGATATTTTTATTGACATATAATTTAATTGTGATCAAAGTTTACAATATTTTCTTTAAATACACAATAATATGAGTAATAAGATGATAACATAATTTTTGTCACGTTAATACTATTATTACAACAAATCTTAGTGTACATTATTTTAATATTTACAATATTTTTGTAGCATTAGTTAGTCTAGTGTCTACTATTGCAGAATAAACACTATAATTGTAAAACATATTCTAATATTTGCAGTGTTATTATGACAGTTTACTTTATATATATACATTTATATTAATCTTATATAAGAAACGCTTCGATGCAAATCTGTAGATAGTGTTTCCTTTAGAGAAATTGGTGAAATATTTTAAAAGCAACATGAACTCTTATTTCTTTAATTATATCCTGATTAGCAGTTCTTTGATTTTAAAATATAATATATGAATAAATACTAATTATAGTTTTTAAATTTAGTATGAAATTGTGTGGCCAGCTATGATGTATGGTTCATAGTGTTGGGCGGTTGATAAGAAAGTAGAGCAGAGAATAAGTGTAGCAGAGATGAGAATGCTTAGTTGGATGAGTGGAGTGACTAGAGAAGATAGGATAAGGAACGAGCATATAAGAGGAAGTATAGGTGTTGCGTCAATCGTGGATAAGATGACAGAAAATAGACTTAGATTGTTTAGTCATGGTATGAGGAAAGAAGAATCGAAAGCTGTAAGAACAGTTATAGAAATGAATGTTGAAGGAAGAAGAGATAGAGGAAGACCAAAAAAGAGATGGAGGGATGCTATTGAATGCGATTTGAGGACAGCTGATGTGAGCGTAGAAGATGTGGGAGATCGTGTCAAGTGGAAGCTTAGGATAAGGGTGGCCGACCCCAAGTAGTTGGGATTAAGGCAAAGAAAAAGAAAAATATTACCAGATATTCCGGTGGCAATTGACATAATATGATTGTTATTTCGGAATGTACAATTTAGCGTTTAGTTGGGTTTAAATAATATAGCGTCAAATCAATTACCTACTCTATCGGTTGTATCTCAATATACACTACACTTTAATGATACAATAAATAAATAAACTCACACATACACACATATGCATTTATAACATTGTGTCTAATGTAAGTATAACATGATAAAAAGTAACCGTAAAATGAAAAAAATGGAATATAAATTTTATTACTCATATTAAATGTAATGTAACTCGAAAAATATTTGTTTAAATGAAAAAATATAAGATTATATTTTTATTTATAATTGTCTTTTAAACAACTTTTGTGCGAAACTTTTTTTTGTAAGTTAAATATTTTTTTTTGAGAAAATTAAGAAAGCTCATATTTTTGAACTTTTGCGAGGATTTAAAAAAAAAGCTCAATTCCAATCTTGAGGACTATTAGTATGTCATTATACATATTTTAATTCAACTTTTAAAAAAACAAAATTTTTTCCGCAATTTTTCCTTTGTTGACAGGCCTAGATGTCAATTTTAAACTTGTAATTGAGCTAAAAGTTATGGTAATATATTCAATTTATTTTACTATAAACTTTCATAAATCTTTATCAAAAATTTTTCATCAACTTTAAAGAACCAAAAAAATAGGTTAAAATTGAAAATTTGGACTGATTATTTTTAACATATTAAAAATCAAATCAGTAATAATTTGAAAACAAATTTTTTTTTCTTTTAATTATTATTTTATATATATAATTAGTAATAATATAAAAAATTAGAAGTGATAGAAATAGTCTACTTGCAGATTTGAAAACAACGCGAAAATTTGATTTAGAAAAGTATATTTTTGCTTCTGATGAAAGTTCCTTGTAGTCCAGTGCATTTTTTTATAGTAACAAACAGTTTTTATTGAAAATTATTGTATCAAGCCCTTTAAATTTTTATACACGTAAAAGTAAAGCAAAATATAACTTCTTTATTATTTTTATAATTTCTCCGTTTAAATTACAATATTAAATATCAATTTCATACTAAATTTAATAATTATAATTAGTATATATTCATATATTATATTTTAAAATCAAAGAACTACTAATCATGATATAATTAAAGAAATAAGAGTTGATGTTGCTTTTGGAATAATCCACCAATTGCCTAATTAAAACAAAAAAAAAAAAAGTTTGTTGGGAATTTTTTCTGCTATTCTGCAAAATTACTCCTTCGTTGACTAGAATGAATCATTAAATAGAAAATTTTATGAGAATTAAAACAATGTTATTTTTAAGATTAATATGCAGTCAGAAAGTTTTATAATTATTATTTATTGTAAATTTATCAGAAAAACTCATTATTTTTTGCATTTTTATCGTAATAGAACACTTAAATAGAAATCATAGTAATCATTTCTAAGTAATTTTTGATATTTAAAAAGATTCTACTATTGAAATATCCAGAACTGAATTAATTTTAATGATTTACTTTAACTAAAAAAAAAAAAGTTAATATTTTGAATCCCTCTTGTGGGCAGGTAAAGGGTTAGATTTATAAAAAAAACCAAATGATAGATAAAGACATGCATCTAAATAAAAAAAAATATACTGATTTGGTCATTTTTGATAAAGTTATAACAATTAACAAAGTTATAAGTTTTATACACTGGACTACAAGGAACTTCCATCAGAAACAAAAATATACTATTCTAAATCAACTTTTCGCGATGTTTTAAAATGTGCAATTAGACTTTTTCTATAACTTCTAAGTTTTAATATTATTAAAAAATAGTTTTTACATATAAAAAAAAATAATTAAGAACAAAAAAAATTGTTTTAAATTAATACTGATTTGATATAATATTTAATATTAATTTGATTATTAATAAGTTAAAAATAAGGAAAATGACATATTTAACCTATTTTGTTAATCGTTTAAAGTTGATTGTTGTAAATGTTTATAATAAAAAAAAAAAATTTATTTTACCATAACTTTTAGCTCAATTGGTAAGTTTGACATTGACATAATTAAATAGAAAATTTTATGACAATTAAAAAAATTGTATCGTTAAGATCAATATGCAGTCAGAAAGTTTTATAATTACTATTTATTGTAAATTTATCAGAAAAGCTCAATATTTTTTTGCATTTTTATGGTAATAGATAACTTAAATAGAAGTAATAGTAATAATTTCCTAGGAACTTTTGTTGTTTGTTGAAAAGATTCTATAATTGAAATATTGAGAACTTAATTAATTTTAATGATTTACTTTAACTAAATGTACCAATCAAAACAAAGTTGTTAAAAAGATTTACTCAATTGAGTGTATTATAAAATTTGATTATATTTGTAAAAATCAATTGTTAATACAGGAGAAAAAACAATCATTTTTTTAAGAAATGATTTATATGGCAACATGTTACAAAAAAAATTTGTAATATTATAGTCTAGTAGTAGCACACACAAATACAGTAAAAAATTTATTAAATTACAAAGTAAAATGATTTAATTTTGTAGTTGAAACCTATCATATCAAACTTCATTCGTTAATAAATATTTTGAAAACAATAGAAATTAATGATTTTAATTGTCTTTATGGAGAACATGTAATAACTAACTGTTTAATTGATAAATTAGAATTATTTTTCAATTTTTGAGGATAATATCTTCAATTAGATACGAATTGTAGTCATTTGACGTATCGTTGAAAAAAGTAGGTCAAGTTAGAGCAGAAAAAATAAATGATAGTCACAAAAAAATATCTTCTCAGCTTTGCATCGAAGCTAAAACTTAAAATATAGTAAAATAATTTTAATACGAATAAGAAATTTCTTCTTGCAAGGGGCGACTAAAGTGATGGGATCCTTGATCTTTATTGAAGTTATTGAATCTAAATGAGATAAAAATCAAACGAGTTAAAAATTTATACTAACTAAAAAGAATTAAGAAAAAATGCAAAAAATTCATTGCCANAAATGCAAAAAGTTCAATGCCATACGCGGGTTGGAACCTTGCACCCCAAGCGTGTAAAACATAAATTTTACCAACTCGGCAACCGTACTTTGCTACCGACAATTGAAAGAATTAGGTATTTAAGCTAGTTCAAATTTCAAAGTAATTTTTCTCGACTTAAAAGAAGCAAACAAATTTAAATAAGTTTAACTTTCTATGATATATTAATATTTTATTTATATAATATTTATGAAAATCTGTACTCTCCTTATCAGGTATTTTAAAATAATATAAAATACAAAACCCAGAATTTTAACACAAAAATAGCAAATTTTTGAATACGGTAGTCATTTTTACCGTGAAGACAAATCCAGAGGTCACATTTTTTTTTTTAAATTAAAGTATATTATATAAGCTTTAATTTAAGATATATATAAAAGTGTCAGTATTTTTGGAACATTTTCAAAAATTAAATTGAAAATGTCCTAGTAACAATACGCATGTTTAAAGTTTTGACCCCCCTTGTTAAAGGGGTATGATCCGATTTACAAAAAAAGCGTGCCAGATGAAGGGGGTATATAAATATTTATTATAAAAAAATAATAATATTGATCCATACATTTTTCCAAAAGTTACATAAAATATAAATTAAATAATATAACATATAAAATCGAGATTTTTTCCACGGAAATCGTACGTTTTTCTTTAACTTTGATGTCCGTTTTCACCATGAAGACAAGTCCAGAGGTCAATTTTTTTTTTTCAAATTAAAGTATATTACATAAGCTTTAATTTAAGATATATATAAAAGTGTCAGTCTTTCCGGAACATTTTCAAAAGTTAAGTTGAAAAAGTTCTACTTTCTATACGCATTTTAAAAGGTTTGCACCCCCCCTGTATAAAGGGAAATGGTCCGATTTTAAAAAAAAGTATGTCGAATGAAAGAAGTATATATAAAGTATTTATCATTAAAGAATAAAGTTGATTCATGCATTTTTTAAAAAGTTATAGCAACATAATGTTAAAAAATGTAAAATATAATATCAAGAATTTTTTCACAAAAATAGCATATTTTTGCATACGGTAGTCATTTTCACCATGAAGACAAGTCCAGAGGTCAATTTTTTTTTTTTCAAATTAAAGTATATTATATATAATTTTAATTTAACATATATATAAAAGTGTCAGTCTTTCCGGAACATTTTCAAAAGTTAAGTTGAAAAAGTTAATTTTTTGTAAAAAAGTTACCATTTTGAAACCCCATCCTGTGGGCTGTTAAAGGGTCAAATGTTCATAAAAATATATATAATGATAGGTAATTATCTAAGGTATTTATAAAAAAAAAATCATATTGATTCGGTCATTTTTAAAAAAGTTATGGCAATTTTAAGTAAAAAAAATTGAAAAAATTTCGAAAATGTAACTTAATGTAAATCTTATAATACATTATAATATCTATAATTATAATGCATTGCTTTGAAAGTGTTGAATTCATAACTTTACTCATAATCACTACCTCATATACACATATTGAAGGACTCTGTACGGATTACTCCATTGGGATTCCAGACAGTAACACGAACAACAAATAAATATTAAATTCCCTCAGGCGAGACATCCAGATCCGTCACAATTGCATATATATATATGCCATCGAAAACTACGGATATTTATTTATTTATTTCATCATAATGGATGATTACGCCTGTGAGGTAAATAGTACAGATAATAACATAGAAAAAAAACAAATACAATATAAAATAGTACATAGTGATATTAATTTAATAATTAAATGATTATAAAAATTCAATAATACTAAATACGTTACAAACAAGTTAGCTAAAAAAGTGTATATAATTATGGTATTATGAATTAAATGTTTTACAACAAATAGACCATAATGATAAAAATCAAAATTATTTATTTTATTACATAAATTCAACATTCGATTTACCGGAGCGTTTCTACTATAGTTTTGTGTATGAATGGATATATAAAACATTGGATAGGAACGGAGAGATACTTGAGGAACGTTCATCGGTATTAAGTTTAAAATTTCGGGACAATTGATTTTATTATTTAGTAGATTATAAATCCATATAACATCTAAACAAATTCTTCTACACAAAAGAGAATACATTTTTAGATTTTCAAGTAACTTTTTATGATTAATTTCATTATTTTTAATTTTAGAAGGGATTACGTTTAAAAAACGATGTTGAATGGATTCAATCTTATTTATATCACTCTACACTCTTGAGAAACCTGAATTTAAATCAATTTGACTATTCTTGAATGGAAGGAACTCGAAAAACCCCTTGCAATAAAGGAGTGTACAAAACAAAAAAAACATTTAATTCATCTGGCTAACAATTTCAACGGGCACACGGTGTGTTTATCGTGATATTCTAAATTACCCTGTGACAATGATTTTTATGAAATTTTTCCTTAATTTTTTTTGAGTTAAAAAAAAATGTTCAATTAATGATGTGTTTTTGTTTATTTATTTATTTTATTTTTGTGTCTGTTACCACTTTTTCTCAGCTCTCATCGAACCGATTTCTTTCAACAATACGTCAAAAGATCAAAAATCGTACCTAGTCGAAGACATTGCCCTTAAAAATTAAAAAATTTTCTCTCGTTCCCCGTAAATGGGGAAAATCTTCAAAAACATTACAAATCTAAAAATCGGTAATTTTCGAAATTTTTAAAAATTTTTTTACTTAAAACTGCCATAATTTTTTCAAAATTTAACAAATCAATATAATTTTTTTTCAATAGATGCCTAATGTTATTACTTATCATTCAAAATATTTTTTTATCAATATGACCCTTTACCTGCCCACAGGGAGCGATTAAAAATGACAACTATTTCACAAAAATTAACTTTTTCAACTTAACTTTTTAAAGTGTTCCTTAAATACTGACACTTTTATGTATACCTTAAATTAAAGCTTATGTAATATACTTTATTATGGGAAAAAAAAAAATTTCGGATTTAATTTTATCCTCACAGTGAAAATGGCTACCGAATGCTATTTTTGTGTTAAAATTCTCGATCCTATATTTTACATTTTTAACTTTAAAATGCTACAACTTTTTTAAGAGAAATAATATTTATATATTTCTTTCAATCGACATATTTTTTTTTTAAATCAGACCAGTTACATTTTTGCACGGCGGGTTCAAAACTTAAAGTAAAACTTTTTCAACTTAACTTTTGTAATTGTTTTGGAAATACTGACACTTTTATATCACTTTTATCTAAAATTAAAGGTATGTAATATACTTTATTATGAAAAAAAAAAAAATGTTCATGGTAAAAACAAACATTAAAGTCAATAAAAAAAAATTCGATTATTTAAAAAAAATTCTTTTTTATATTCTTAACTTTATAATGCTATAACTTTTTGAATAATGTATGGATCATTATATTTATTTTGAGATAGGTACTATTCATATTTATATATTAATAATATATATAAATTTATTTATTCATATATTACACTTATTAATCATACAACTTTTAATCAAAATATAAATAATAAAATAGGAGGTCCTATAGCTTTTGGAATAATCCATTAATTTTTATAAATTAAACACTATCTACAGATTTGCATCGAATCGTTTTTTATGATAGTGATTTTAATCACTGTCAGATATCTTCTATGCTGGACTCAATTATGCCACGAAATACTGTGCCTCAACCCCACTGTGCTGGGTTTATTTTAAATAATGTACCTATTAAAAATAATAATAAATTATAAAAAATAATTAATAACTATGCGTGGGTATAAAAATTTTTATAATTTACTATTATATAATAGTAAATATACTATATTTATAATTTTTTATTATTTTACATAAAAATATTTTAATACAAAAGATTATAAAGTTTTAATTAATTTAAAGTCATAAAAGTCAATAGATATTTATTCATATTTCTGGAAAAAAAAATATAGGGAGTTCAAATATTTTTGTGTAAATGATAAATTATTATTCGTTATTGCATTTCCAGTTAATTGTAAAATAATTATTATACTTATAATTTAGACCCCTTGCAATAAAGGAGTGTACAAAACAAAAAAAAAAACATTTAATTCATCTGTCATAACAAATACGATGTTCAACACAATTTCTTATTATTTGTATATATATTTCAATTTATCAATTGTTAAATATAATATCTCAATATAATAATTATGTAATGTATAATTAAATACAATAAACTAAAAAGATCACTAAAAGCGCTGACAACAATATCCCTGGATAGGGGGTACTATCATTTTACTATAAAAAGCACTGAAATCCTTTCAGACTCTGAGGAGAGAAGAAGGAGTGACAACGAGCAAGAGAGTTCGTTTTCTCCGGATTGAAATAAGAATAAAAAGAAATAATTATCAGTCACAGCCCTGTGTTGTTGTCGGCTGACTTTTACGCGATTTATTTATACATGAAAATAACTTGTTTTAATTATTTATCTTTTGACGAAGAGCGAATTAAATACTTTTAAACATATATAAACATATCGAGATAACATATTTATCAAATCATTTTACAGCAGTTTGCAAGAATAAAAGAAGTAAGTAATTTTATATATATATGCCATCGAAAACTACGGATATATGTGATTTATTATTATTTTTCTAGTGAAGTTATTAATTTAAGAATTTAATGTTCATTATTGAAAAAAAACATTTAACTCATCTGGCTGATAATTTCAACGGGCACGCGGTGTGTTTATCGTGATACTGTATACTGTATTAATTTATATTTACTTTTGTGTGAATTTGCTTGGATACCAAATAAACGCACTTTAAGTAAATAATTTTGAACGAATTACGGCGATTTTTGTGTTATGGAAAGCAATTGAAATTTTTAAAATCTTCGCAAAAGCTTACGAGTTCTCTGTGTACAGACATTGCCGTCGTGTATTGAATCCTTTTCGGCAGACGAAAATCACGATATGTATAGAAACACCGTATTGGCCACCGATCGGTCAAAAACGACCAACGCTAGAGTGCCCTACAACGTCAAAATACTAACCGTGAATCCAAACGGATCTTCCGCGGACAAGATTGCTACCAAACCGAAATATATCGCCAACACTGACACGATTACGATATCAAAGCCATCGGCTATCGGACTGATAAAAAACAAACGAAACGGTATTACCGATTGTGACTTTACGTTTACAAAAATGAAACGGCTTTCGTGGGTCACCCCATATTCTTGCATGTCCAATAAACGAAAGCTCACTACGAATACCGAATACTATGCGACAAAAAAAATGAAGCAGACGACTGACGACGACATCGATAAACCCAACGGATTGGTCTTGAAAGTCTGGAAGCTCAACGAGACATCAACGTTTTCCCTCGATACGAAAACATCGCCTCGAGTATACAGTTCGAATAACGCGAGCACAACAACTGAATCAATCGACATAGACTCGGCCGAGAGCGATAACGATGGTCCTTCCTTATACGGTAAAAAAGACAAGTCCATTAACTAGACTTAAATAAACGCCCGTTGCGCTGCGTTACAGTGTCGGTGTGATCGGGCTCTACGGGGCTACGAAACGTCGTCACGAACGCAGTTTCCCTAGCTCGGGGAATCGGGCGCGTCCTCAGGTTGCGGATAGAGGAACGGCCTGCAGATATGCAGGTTAGCCGCGAAATAAGCAGTCCATTAATTTGGACTGACGAATAAGCGGTCGCTGACAGCGAGCCGCCCAAACGCTTGTTAATCCTGTAGATATACAGGATAGCCGTGAAATAAGCCTTTATAAGGACGAATAAGCGGTAGCGTTTGGGTGCGAACGGAGTTAAACGGCAACGCAACCAGTGAAGTTAGCCGCTCACTGGCCGGAGGGACTGGCTATGAGGGCAGCCCCCTCAAATCATATCACATTTATGAAAATGGAATCGAAAGGAGTAAATGTTACTGCATCAGGGGATTCGGATGCCCCAGTGCCGGCGGTTGGTGGGGGGCGTACCCACCAGGTGTCGTCATCAATCGAATACGCACCAAATGCAGGAGTGTTGAGGCAGGCTCCTGCAGCCAACCACGGGGTTGGTACTGCAACTGCAGGGAGTGGTGGTGACCAAGCCACTCCCACCGGTGAAATAGCCGGGAGGTCATTGGCAACGGTATGTTTGGATTCTGGTACGATATTGACGACGGCCAACTCCCTAGATGCGTCTCCTAAAATCTCTATATTGGAGAGATTGCGGTGCGCATCTAAGGGTGGTTCGACAAGGGTGGGACAAGGGTGGGTCACCCCATATTCTTGCATGTCCAATAAACGAAAGCTCACTACGAATACCGAATACTATGCGACAAAAAAAATGAAGCAGACGACTGACGACGACATCGATAAACCCAACGGATTGGTCTTGAAAGTCTGGAAGCTCAACGAGACACCAACGTTTTCCCTCGATACGAAAACATCGCCTCGAGTATACAGTTCGAATAACGCGAGCACAACAACTGAATCAATCGACATAGACTCGGCCGAGAGCGATAACGATGGTCCTTCCTTATACGGTAAAAAAGACAAGTCCATTAACTAGACTTAAATAAACGGCATTAGATATATAATAGTATTTAAAACTAGATAAATTATTTAAACGAGAGTTAAGCGATCGGATTAAAAAATAAAAAATTTTGCTTTCAGACGTGCCGCCGCGAGATTTGAACGAGAAAAAGAAGAACCCGCCCTCGTACGATTCATTTCTCACTGCGACGACGTGGTACAGCGGCGACACAATCAACGCGTATTTAAGTCTGATTGCATCGCGTTCGCAAGGCAAAGTGCACTACCTGAACACCGATTTTATGGAGGCGCTTTCCCGACGCGGATACGCTGGCGTGAAAAGATGGATCAAAATCGATATACACTCTTTAAAACTCCTGTTGGTGCCCATGCACGTGAACGGCAACCATTGGACCATGACTGTAGTCGATGTACCCGAAAAGACAATAACGTTTTTCGACAGTCTCAACTCCTACAATGGCCCTTACCCGTCGTTATTTAGACAATTTCTAATCGAATGGGAGATCGAAAACTACGGATATTCTTCCCAATGGACTTTACGGTACGGAAAAGCTGTGCAACAACGCAACGGTTATGATTGCGGACCGTTATCTTTGGAGTTGGCCGAGAAGATGTCCAGAGACGACGGCACGCCGATCAACCCGCTCGCAATGCCTTATGTCCGGTTGAGGCATAAGTACGAACTAGAAGCCGGCACATTATTCCAATTTTGACGTAAATATAATATATTTGCCCATCATCAAGATTCACGTTTACCAATCACGACTTTATACGACACACCGATTTCGACTAATACCGACCTACTCATCAATACCAATTGAAATATGTAATATTCGCCTTATAACTCTATTTTTTCTGCCCCAGACGCTGTACTTACAATTTAAACGGCCGTGTTTAATCGAAGTACACGCCGGGGATGGCTTTTTCTTCATTGGAAACACGTTTTCTACAATATTCTACAATGCGCAACATTGAGTTTCCAATGTCGAGTGACACATCAGTTCGATGTTATTTGATTCCGTTAGAAATATTGTACATTTTGTATTTTTTTTTTTATTAAATTCGTGTACAATAACTTTATGATAGTACCTCTTTTGTACATGCAAATTTATTAATAATTGTTATTTTTTTTCATCTATATGTCAATATTATTTTGTTATATAGTATTTTTAGTAGTATTATAGTATTATAGTATTTTTTCGTTGTATATTTGTTTATTTTCTTGTGTGAAATATTTTTCTTTCTAATTGGAAATTGTATATTTATTATGATATATGTAATTTGTTATTATCAATATATGTGTACATTTTTTTTTTTTAATAAAACATATCCGTGAAAAGCGTGTGGTCATTTAATAACTAGCGTTATTTNTTATCCGTGAAAAGCGTGTGGTCATTTAATAACTAGCGATATTTTTAGATATAATTTTTTGTATAGCCCATACAACAGTACGCTAAGGCATCAAATTATTAACCGTGAATCCAAACGGATCTTAAGCGGACGAAATGGCTAAAAAAACACAAGAGTTTTTTCTATAATTATACGATTCACTGAATTTCGACCACTGTAAGACAATTACGATATGTTTACAAATACCGTACCACCCACCTACCGTTCTGAAATATGGGCTAATCATTACTTTTTGCAAACAAAATTATCGTATTAAATAATTTTATATTATAAAAAATGATTTAATTAAGGAAAATACTAGTTGATAACGAAAAATAAAATATAATAAATAATAAAAAAAAAAAAATATGCCCCCATATTTTTGAAAATTAACTTTGGTTGTTTACAACACTAAATTAATGGAAGAGAAATGAAAGGTTAATATATTTTGTGTCATTTTCCTTTTAGAAATGATCACATCATTTCATTAATTTTTTTTGATATATATTTATATTTTTTTTTTTTATATTTAACTCTTTAATTATATTTCTTTTTTTTCTCTTTTTTTCCCCCAATGTCTTATGTGTCTAGAAAAACAATGTAATAAAAGTTTTTTTTTATTTTTTTTTTTATCGTACCTCTTATGTATTTTTTTTTTTTTTTTTTGTGGTACTTAGTAGCATACTATAATGTAATGAGTATTAGTTTGTGTGTTGTACCAGAGTTCATTTTTTTTTCCCAAAAAGAAATAAAATAATAATAGTAAAGTTTATATCCCAATATTTTGAATGCTACCTAACTATATTTTCCTTTAATTTCCTATATCTAATTATTCCCTTAATCAAAATACATAATTATAATACATATCTGTTTCGTTGTCAATTACTGTTATTTCTTCTATACTTTTTTGAATGGCTTCTTGTTCTTTCCGGTTAGCTTCTAGTTCGTACAATAGCCTTTCCACTTGTTTTGCTAATTTTTTTCCCCCATAAACTATTATTACTAGAATTTCTGAATTGTTAAAAATTGCCCTGTGAATGAAATCGTGGTTAAGTGTGTCATTTATTGCGAATTGGCTATCAAGTAGTTCTGCTAAGAGAGGGTAGGCCTTTTCTTATTTTCCTTCGAATATTTTCAATACCCCACTTACAAAAGGCGAACAGAGACTTTTCGTTAATAGTTGAGTGTATTTTCTACCCATTAATAATGGTGTCCCTTCTAATTTTATTACTTGATCTTTGTGTAAACTACCCGATATGGCCCCACTTACTAAGACAATGTCATGTCTCCTAAACATTCCAAAATCAAAATCTATAATATAAAATTTGTAATTCCTATCCATATTGTAAAAAGTTGTAGTAAAAATATCAAGAAGTCAGTCAAAATTACAAGTTAGTTTTATGAGTTTTACCTGTAAAAGATAAAATTTATTAGCTTAAATTAATATTAGTGTAGTTTGTATGTTTCATATGAGCATTAAGTTAATATAAGATAAGTATTTAGAATTGTTTCCTTGGAACTGGAGGTGACACTAAAATCATATCCATTTTTATTATTATAGGATATATTTTGCAACACATAAAAATTTAATTTATAATAATTAAAAGAATATACATAAAAATAACCCACCACAGTGGAGGTCGCGGTACAGTGGTGACGTGGCATAGTTGGATCAAGTATAATGATATCTGACAGTCATTAAAATCACTATAAAAAAAACGCTTCGATGCAAATCTTTAGATAGTGTTTAATTTTAAAAAATTGGTCGATTTTTCCAAAAGATACATGATCTGCTAGTTCCTTATTAATATCCTGATTAAGAAAAGTATGTCGAATGAAAAAGGGATTATTAAAAAATACTATTCCTAATAAAAAAATTGTGTTGATCCATACACTTTTCAATAAGTTATAGCATTATAAAGTTAAAAATATAAAATATAAAATCGAGAGTTTTCACACAAAAATAGCATTCGGTATCCATTGTCACCATGAAGATAATATAAAGTCCGAAATTTTTTTTTTCCATGATAAAGTATATTACATTAGCTTTAATTTAATATATATATATGTGTCAGACTTTCCGGAACACTTTCAAAATTTAAGTTGAAAAAATTAATTTTTTGTGAAAGGTTTGAAAATTAATAGTGTAGTTTGTATGTTTCATATGAGTATTAAGTTAATATAAGATAAGTATTTAGAATTGTTTCCTTGGAACTGGAGGTGGCACTAAAATCATATCCATTATTATTATTATAGGATATATTTTGCAACACATAAAAATTATGACCAGTGATAATATTGTCAGCCATGATAGATATATTATATCCCCAAGAAATTCATCTATAAAAGGTTGTGATATTTGTTTTAAAATGATGTCATTAAAGTACTTCTCTGGATTTGGTATTTGTTTTGTAATATGAAAATTTGGTATTTTATTTATCCAGTCTCTGTCTAAAATTTCTGTTAAGTTGGCAAAATATTTTTTCCCTCTGTTCCTCATGCTGTATTTTAAGTCCATGATATCGGAATTACACGTCTAATTAATAATTTACCTACATTATTTATTTCGCATGGGTACAATTTGGGTATAAGTATTTCATCATTTTTTAATAATTCTTGATTACATGGTAAGGTTAGTTTTATTAGACCAGGGTAGTTGTAATTTAGTGTTAAGTTAGTTAGAGTAATGTTATTAGTGTTAAATGGTCGAATTTTTAAAATTGAGAGAGGATTAGTTATTGCAAATGTATTTATTCCTATTTGTTTAATTATTACAGATTCGACTTCTTGTTGATTAACACACTGGGAATAACAATATTTATTAAGTTTATTAAGCGAAAAATTTTTGAAAATAGCTTCTACGCATTTTGGTGTTAAAGTAATNTAAATTTTTGAAAATAGCTTCTACGTATTTTGGTGTTAAAGTAATATCAGTTGAAAATTTTGGAATGAAACAAAGTACTGTTACGGGCGGATCGCAGTCTCTTAAGGATAGGCCTGATATCAAACGGTGTTCGTAGTTAACTGAATTGACTGCGATATAAGTTTTTTCTGAATAGATGAGACATATAGAATCGTTAAATTTGAAATGAGCAGGTATATATTGGAATAATTTCCAATCTACAAAGCTCTCTTGTATAGGAATTTGTATTTTTACTAATATTTGATTTTCTGAAAATTGACATTCTGTAATAGGTAAATTGTAATAAACTGATAAGTTACTTATAGGAATTACTAACGCATAACCATCTTTTTTAATAACTTTTTCGAGTTTTATGAGATCAGTATAAAGGATTTCAGAGTTGATTATTCTAGGTGGAATTTTGTGTAATTTACAGTGCAGATGAGTGCTTGAGTCCCTTTCGTTGTTAGTTAAACTTAGTAAGGCTATTAATATATCATGGACAACCTCCTGAATACCTAAAAATTTATTTTCAGTTTTGGTGGTTTCTATTAAGTTGTTATTATTGCTTTCATGTTTAATCAATTCCTTAAACGAATCTCTTAACATATCAAGTTTTGAATTAGTACTCTTTGCGTAAGAATTTAGTTCTGAAGTTATGTTTGTTAAGTCAGAATGGTCGGAGATAAACGCGTCTTTAAATGTATTAATTTGTTCTTTTAGTGCTAATTCATTAGTATAAAATTGTTTAAGTTGTTTGTCAGTAGCCACATTACAACAAAAGTGAAAGAAATTTCCAAAAACTTGTATACCTCTTTTTTTTCTTTTGTTAATATTATTAGTAATTTTATTAAATTTTTCAAAAATGTCTAAACTGTTTTCCTTAATGTTTTTGCCTACTAGTTTTAATATTTTTAGAGACTTGTCCATAATATGACAGTAATTAGAATCTTTACTTTCACAATATTTTTCGATTAAATAATTATTTTGTTCATTTTCATTCGTTTTACTTATCTTTTGGATATAAATTAAAGGAATACTTTTGTCGTATAAAATTGTATCTGGTATTTCATCGAAAAAGGCGCCAGAAGAAATAGTTACAGCAAGATTTGCTTCAAGTGATTTTTGAATTTTGATTATTAGTAATATAATTGCAAACAGGAATTTCATCTAAAAGATAAAAATAGAATAACAATGTGCCCCTATAGTTTTTTTTTTAAAAATCGGCCATTTCCTATTTTATTTACTGCTATATTATTATTATACATTATAATTAAATTTTTTTTATGAATTAAATCGAACTTCAAATATTTACAATGAGGTATAAATGCTTATAATTAATTTTTTATTCTTTGTTATCTGTATCGCGTTCATGGCAAGGTTTGAGTCTTAGTACATGTACTGTGTCAATGACTTCTTTACCATTTAGAATTAAAGCTACTTTATAATTTACATCAGATTTCTTTTCTATTATTTTAAAAGGTCCCCTGTATTTATAAGCTAATTTTTTTGAATTACCTGGTGTTTGAAAACTAAACTTGACAAAGACTTTTTGTCTAGGTAAATAATTTACAGTTTTATGAGTCTTATCGTAGTATTGTTTTTGTTTGTTTTGCTCTATTTCTACTAATTTAGGAATTTCATCTCTTATAGATTGTAACTGTTTCAAGGACTCTAACCTGTTAAAGTTCAATTCTTCGGGCCAAATTTTATTATCTAACGGCTGAGTAGCTTCTACTCCAAACATAAGATAATATGGTGAATATCCTAACCTAGAGTGTGGACAAGTGTTATACGCGAACACTACCATTTTATAATATAATGCCCAATTCTTTTGGTCGTTATTTACATAGTGCGTTAAACTATTGCATATTATTTTATTCATCAACTCTGTACTCCCATTACTTTGGGGGTGGTATGCTGAACTAAAACTTTGTTTTATTCCTAGTTTCTCACACACTAATTCTACTTCCTTATTCCTAAATGGAGTCCCTCTGTCGCTAACAAAAATGGAGGGGGTACCATAAGATGTTATTATATCCATTAAAAAGTCTATTGTGGCTGCTCCATCGGCATTAACTACTGCCTTTGCAAAAGCCATTTTTGTCGAATTGCAAGTCGCTACGATCAAATATTTTTTCCCTTTTGATATAGGTAACGGACCTAGATAATCGAAGCAAAGACGAAAAATTGATTTTGTTGATTCTAACTGAATAGGTTGTAATAGTCCGGGTTTTTTACCTGTAGGGTTTTTAATAAGCTGACAAGACATACAAGATTTAATGAATTTAGTTGTGTCCTGTATCATAGTCGGCCAGTAATATTTGGTTTTTAATCGGAGTAAGGTTTTACTAATGCCGAAATGTCCGGAAAGAACTGACTCGTGATACGATTTTAATACAACATTAACTAAAGTTGTTGGTATTCCTAATAAATTCTTTATTCCTTTGGTTGACCACTCTTTGAAAAATAATAATTCATTTTTAAAACAATATTTTCTAGATTTTCTTTTGTATTTTGAGTCATTTTCCCCTTTAATTGCTGAAATTATTCCCCCACAAAATTCATCTTTTAATTGTTCCTCTTTAATTAAGTCAAGATTTAAAGTGTCAAAGTTAATGTTGTCATTATTATCGTTTTCTAGAATATCAGTGATTTTTAAAGTGTCTATCGGGTAACGCGATAAACAATCTGCTGCTTTATTCCAAGATCCCGGTTTGTGTTTAATTNATATTCCAAGATCCCGGTATGTGTTTAATTTCTAAATTGAATTCAAGTAGTTTAAATATAAACTTTGTAACTCTTGTTGAAGGATTTTTCATTGTTTTGTAAAATTTAAGGCTGGAGTGGTCACTATAAACTACGGGTTTCCTACCTACGAGAAATTCTCTAAAATAGTTTAAAGCAAAAACTACAGCTGACATTTCGAGTTCGGTTGTTAAGAAATTTTTCTCGCCACCTTTGAGTTTGCGGGATGCGATAGCTATTGGGTGCCTTTTACCATCAGGACCTTCTTGTTCTAATATCCCCGAGAGCCCCTCTAAAGATGCGTCTGTCGTTACAAACACAGGATAATCATCGTTAAAATGAGCTAGTATTGGTGTTGTAATTATAGCTTGTTTTAAAATATCAAAAGCCTCCTGGTGGTTATCCTCCCAAACAAATGTGTTTATCTATTTTTGTTAAGTCCGTTAATGGACTGGCAATTTTTGCGAAGTTTTTAATAAATTTCATGTAATAGCTCGTTAAACCGACAAAAGCTCTGACATCTTTTGTTTTATGTGGTACTGGAAATTTTTTTATTGCTTCAATATTTTTCTCTAATGGCGTAATACCTCTTTCAGAAATTTTGTGTTCTAATAACTCTATTTCTGAACTAAAAAATGAACATTTATTTGTTTTAAGTTTAAAGTTTGCCTCGTCAAGCCTAACAAAAACTTGTTCTAATCTTAACAAAGCTTCTTCAAAATCCCCACCAAAACAACATATATCATCTAAGTAGTCCATTATTGTTCTATAAAGGTAATCACTAAAAACATTATTTATTATTCTTTGAAAAATTGGGCCTGAATTTTTAAAACCTTGGGGAATTCTTTTGAATTGATAAAGTCCGAAATCTGTAATAAAACCAGTTTTGTACCTGTCTTCTTCTTTTATAGGACACTGAAAATAANTTCTTTTATTGGACACTGAAAATAATTTTGTGTTAAGTCAAAGTTATAAAAATATTTAGCTCCCTCAAAACTCCTAAAAAGATCTTGTGACCTTGGAATTGGGTATTTATCACTAATAGCTTGTTCATTTAATTTCCTATAGTCTACTAGAAATCTATACTCTCCCGTATTTCCTTTTGGTGTTAAAAATACTGCCGCCGCGTAATTACTTCTGCTCGGCTCAATAATATCAGATTTTATCATTTCGTCAATTATAGTTTTTAATTTTTCTCGTTGAGAAGGGGACACACGATATGGCGGTTGAAAAATTGGTTTGTCTGATTTTAACCTTATTTCGCACGGTTCAACATTAGCGCAGCCTATTTTAAGTGGATCTGATGTAAATAAATGTTTAAAACGCGTAATTAATTTTTTTGCTTGTTCACGCTGAAAACGATTTAAATGGTTAGATATTTTAATAACTGTACCCTGATCGTCTCTCACGTCGTCGTCTAAACCGATACCGTTTGTATTTAAAATGTTATAATTCTTAAATGCTGATGTAGCTTCTGTTTCGTTCGCGAGTAATTCTCCCATAATATAACCTTCATGTATAGTACTATGTCGATTTGAAAAATTGTAAACAGTGACCTCATTCACTTTTTGTAATATTTTAGTTTCTAGTGTCAAGCCTTTCTGCCTACCTAAGCGTTCCGGTGGTTTTATAACAGCCAAATCTGTTTTATTTTCTCGCGTCACATTAATCTTTACTTGCCTTCTGGTTTTAGGTGCTATTGTTACATTATGAGAAGAAATTAGTTTGTTTGTACACTTTTCCTTAAGGTTAAGACTAGCTATACATTCTGAATTTTTATTTTCATTAATATTACAAGTTTTATTGTAATTATATCAAATTTCGTCCATATTAACTGAATTATTTTGTTTACTAAATTCTATTTCTTTAGTTTTAAAATTAATAATTAATTGATTGTCAATATTAAAATCGTTACCCAATAATAATTTACAATTAAGCCCTACAATTACATATGCATTANCACCCTATTCCACCCTGAAGATAAAATAAAGTCCGACATTTTTTTTTTGCATAATAAAGAATATTACATTAGCTTTAATTTAAGATATATATAAAAGTGTCAGACCTGCCGGAACATTTTCAAAAGTTAAGTTGAAAAAGGAATTATATTGATATGTTCATTGTTGAAAAAGTTATGGCACTTTTAAGTAAAAAAAATTGAAAAAATTTCGAAAATTAGCGATTTTTAAATTTGTAATTTTTTTGGAGGTTTCCCCCATTTACGGGGAACGAGGGAATTTTTTTCAATTTTTGAGGGTAATGTCTTCGACTAGATACGATTTGTGATCTTTTGACGTATCATTGAAAGAAATCCGTTCGGTGAGAGCTGAGAAAAAGTGGTAACAGACACAAAAAAAAAAAAAAAAAAAAATAAACACATCTTAGTAAAACCAATACCTTTTCAGCTTCGCATCGAAGCTAAAAATTGAAATAAGTTTAACTTTATATTGTATGTCAATTAGATTTATTTAATATTCATAAAAATCAGTGTTCTCTAGTTATAAGGTATATTAAAATAAATTAACATACAATACCAAGAATTTTAACCCAAAAATAGCATATTTTTGAATATAATAACCATATCTCGAAATTTTTTTATTCATAGTAAAATATATTACATAAGATTTAATTTAAAGTATATATAATAGTGTCAATATTTTCAGAATATTTAAAAAAATTAATTGAAAAAATTTAACTTGTGTGCAGAAATTGTTATTTTGAATCCCTCCTGTGGGCAGATCAAGAATCAAATTTTCAAAAAATTTCTATGAAATGAAAGAAAAATATCACAGGTTTCAATTAAAAAAAGAATTATTTTAAATTGTTCATTTTTCAAAAAGTTATGGTTGTGTTAAGTATTAAAATATTTTATGTTATACAGTGATTTTTACATAGAAATGACATATTTTGTTAAATTTAACGGCAATTTTCACATAGAAGAAAAGTTATCAGATCAAATTTTTGTTTTTGAACTTATAGTATTTTTCATAAAATTTTATTTCTCATACATTTAAAGGTCGCAGTATTTCCGGAACATTTTCAAAAGGTAAGTTGAAAAAGTTTTACTTTTTACTCGTATTTTTAAAAATTTAAAACCCCCCCCCCTTGTATAAAGGAAAATGGTATGAATTTAAAAATTTCTATTTTTTGGAGGATTTTCACCATTAACGGGGTATGAGGACAAAATTTTCAAATTTTAGTGTAGTATTGGTTCTACTAGATCGATTTGTGATCTTTTGACGTATCGTGAGAAAAATCGTTCAAGTGAGAGTTGAGAAAAAGTAGTGAAAGATACAAAAAAATATATATGGTAAAATTAATACCTTCTCAGCTTTGCATCGAACCTAGTAATATTTAACTCATAAATCCTTAAAAAAATTACTAAAAATTCGCGAATATAATATATAATAATAATAATAATATCAAATAAATACGAAGATAACTGTAGACTTATAATTAATTAAAGCTAAGAAAAATATATTCGCGCCTATAAAAATGTATAAAAAATTTACAATATGTGCATAAGACACAGCACAAAAAAATCAGTACCGGAAGTTTCAGAGGAAAAAAAATGAACGAATATTTATCACTAAGGTGACAAAGCAGGTGGTGAGCAATGCAAATGACGTTCGAGATAGGAAAGGAACGGGGAGAGTATTTACACAAATGCCGTCCACGAACCGGTCCGAAGTAGCACACAACTGACTATCTCGCATGCGCACAAACAAAGTGCAACATCTTATCTAATGATTATGTAGGTGATAAATGTCATCGCAGCACGTATTCAGCTCAACCAAAATACAATATAAACTTACAAATGTACAAAAAAATGAAGATGCACCTTTTTGTATACGTTACAAATTATGCACAAATTGTACACAAGGAAAGTTTAAAATACATTTTTTTTATGGTAGGTTGGGAGACCACAACCACCAATTGTTTCAGTACTATAAAAAACGTACAAAATTAAAAGAAATATTCTATTCAATGAATTATAGAAGTTTTAAGTAAAATAAAAAATAGTTTTGAAAAAAAATTAGAGAACTAGTCCTTTAACTGCCCTGTTTTAATACGTAAATGAAGTTTAAAATATGTTATTAAAAACACTATAAAATGAGCATTTGTATAACAATTTATATTATAAGATTTATGAGATCGGTATAAGAACCGATCTAAATAACGAAACCAACAGTTACACGTGACAGTTTATTACAGAGATAATAATTAGTTCTCATTACATTCTAACGAATGACTTAAATCTACTGTTACCTATCACAACCTAACAACAATGATAATATATTTAGTATGACTGGCCAGTGTAGCCACCTTACAATATATTTTTCTGAATTTTGCGATTTTCAAACAAAAATAGTCCTTGTTTCTCTTACTATATATCCGCTTTTAGTACAAAGACAAGTTCTGATGAGAAATTTTTTTTCTAAATACTTTATTTAATATTACATAAGGTATAATTTAATATACATAATGATTATTTTATAATTACCATAGTAAATCATTTATAGGCTATCGTAATAGATTACTGTCGCCACGTTGGCAGCAATAATGCCGATTGCAAAGCCACCGGTATTATAAAACCAAATTACGAATTTTACTTGACATCAAAATCTGTAATGTGTTAAACGAAAACGGTTATTCTGATAAAAAAAATTGTAATAGCAAAGTTATTTGTAATTTTTTTTCTATTATAAATTAAAGTTTAAATTAGAGATTCCTATTTTAGAAAATTATAAATAAGGATTTATATCCATAATTGGCATAGAAATAAAATTTAACTACATTTATAATATGTATGATTGTAGTTTTTTGATATGATATTTTTTCTTTTTACAAAAATGTAATATTTTGTTTCTGAGAAATTGAGTGTCTTAATACTTTTGAACATTCTGTATATAAATAATAAATGTATTTACTAAACTTATAGCTAAATTTCACTTTTTTATTAAAAGTAGTATTTCATAAGTGATATCCAAATTCAAAAAATAATTTATTTTAGTGTAAAATGTCAAAAATCAAAGCATAAAGGGGGATTCCTATTCTGATGTCCCAAAAATTGGATAGATTAAAAAAATAATACTAAATTTAAATTTATTTCAAATGACCTTGAAAACATATTTGCAAATGTTGTTTGAAAATGAAAGGATGTCCACTATTAAGAATTTATTCAAATACAAAATTGAAACTGAAAATATCAAAATTGGTTGTTTTGACTATTGTATTTTTTTGCCATATTTTACTTTATTGTAGTTATTGTGGGGAATTGTTTGCAAACATTACGTTTATAACTTTAACTAAATACGACACGTGATATTTTAACATGTCATTGTGCAATATGGATTGAGTAAAGCAAAGTAGCTATATGAATAAAATAAATAAACATAATAGAAAAAATCTATTAACTTTTCAGTTATGTATCATGACTAAAAATAAAAAATTTTAAACCCATTAAAAAACAAAATTATATTTTTCACATCTATTATGATGATTTCTTAAATAGTATGTTTACAAGAATCAGTCATCAGAAGAAACTGTCTTCTATCCAACGACTTGATAAAGAGAATAAAACGTGTAACTCTATACATTGATATTTTACTTTTTTGAAAGATATATACTTAAAAATTATATCTAAGCCAATGATGGACGTAATGGATATTATGTTTGTCTTGCACTAGAAACCAAACACCATCAATGACAAAATCACAAGAAAAAATTTGTTGGCACCCTGGACACCTTAACCCGGGACCCCGTTCTTCGAAACATACGTTTCTTATCATTAGGCCAGGCCCTTATACTTACAAATTTCAAGCATTTTTAAATAATAAATGAAATAAACAATATAATTTGGAAAAATGGTGTTTTAAAGAATTTTTATGTTAGCAGTACAATAAAGGTGTTTTTTTCCTTATTCTTCAATAATTTAAAAAAAAAGTGCATAGTTTTGATATGAAGTCGATGATAATGTATGTTTAAACATAAAAAATATGACATTAGGTTTTGTCACGAAGTATGAAATATGTTCTATACCTTTCAATTAAAACATATCTACATACTGAAACGCTTACTGTTTGTATTATTAATACTCTTTTCGCCAAATTATATTACTAACTGAAGAACATAAATTATTTATTATTTAGATAAATTAATTAAATTATATTCATTCAAATTGAAAATTTACTAGGTTTGAAGCAAAATCAGTTAAAAATGAGTCCTTAAATAAACAAATAAATTGTAATTTTTGACATTTAATCTAAATCGATCCCATTAAAATGAGAAGCTTAGAAAACTCAAAATGTAACTTTGATTGAATGTAAACAATGAAGCATTAATTAAAGTTGATCAATATTCAATTAATATATAGTTAGTGATAACTCTTACTTAAAACAGAATTGTATTTGTTTACAATTATTACGGCATTGTTTTGATAATACGGTTATTATAACCAGACAACGAATATCTGTCTTTTTTAACGACTTGATAAAGTGTATAAGTTGATACGATTTAAATATTAAAAACACGAGAATGGAACCAACTGAAACTCAAAAAAATATTCTTTATTTTGCAATTAAAACATACTATTATAATATAAAGCTTATAGTTCGTATCAGTAATACACCTCATGTCATATATTATTAAGGAAATTAAACACATTATTGTACAAACAGATTTCTTTTACTCTTCAAAACTAAATGATTATCAATTATTACTAATAAGATATTAAATATAACTGTGGTTTCTTGATAATTTAGACTCCTATATCAATTAAAAATAATTTTAATTAAGCAAACAAATAGCACGTTATAATAGTTAAAGTTAATCTACATCAATCGCCTTAAATCTAGTGCTTAGGCAACACAATATGTCACATTAATAGTTTTTAAACAATATAATAAACTTATATAAAATAATAATATTAGAGGTAAGTGGGACAAGTTGATCTCCTCAAGTTTGAGTTAATTCTCTAAAGAAAATAATGGTCATATTATCTTAGAATTTGGTAGAAATACTCTTTGATATATTGAGAACAAATTGTCATAAACTTATTGTTAAATATTAACAGATTAAGTAATTAGATAAATTTAATTTGTCGTCTAGTCCCACTCTGGAGTTGTTTAAAAGAATATATCATAACAAAATTTAATATATAAGCGTGAATGACGCAATACAGAGCTACGATTAAAAAAAAGCTTTTACTTAGGGACACATTTTTGTTGCTTTAATTTATTTAAGTATAATAAAAAATTAAAAAATCATTAAAATGAATTATATTTGAAATGATAAATAATTTTAAGTTTAAATACTTGCAATAAAATAAAAATTTTGATAAGATTCACAAGAACGCTTTGCAGTTTTGTTGAACAGTTATTAGAGTAATTGTTTTAATTAAGTTTCCACTTATTATTTCCTTGAAAAACTTGAACAAAAATTGATTAATGACTGTGTCATTCCACTAAATATGTGATTGTTTCGAACGTTTATTTTCTAGGTAATGCCATCTAAAATAATAATTATATTAGATAATACTTATTGAACATTAAAAATAATCTCCGTCAAGTAAAATATGTATATAAATTCATGAATAAGAGGAATATGTATAGTTTTAAAATGTTTTTGTTTAATTTAATATTCATACAGCATAAAATATCACATAAAAGCAGTGGCGTATTTAAGGAGAAGTCAAATGTAATTTTACCACATCATTTATTTTGCGCCTTTTTTTAATAATCTCATATGACACAAAAATAGAATACAAGATTAGCCAAGAAAAGTAAAGAGAAAAGTGTTTTTAAAGTGTACCAGAAAGTTAGAAGACTATATTTAAAAGGAAAGTTTGTTTTATGCATTCAAAAAATTGATAAAATTTGTGCATCATTTGGAAATGTAGTCACATTATTGAAATATCTATAAAATGATTATTGAAGTAAAACAAATAAAATAGTAAATTTGTTATTTCAAATTTTCTTTCAAGAAGTATTTATTTAAAATTAACGATTTGACTTGCACGTTATCGACACTAAAAATATATAATATGTTTAGAATGTAGGTTTCAACTTATACTTTTAATCAAATTATAGCTAAAGCTACAATCGTGAATGGAGAACCTGCAAATTATAAAGTGAAGAAAAAAATTAATTTATATGTTTTTAGGATATTCGATTTTTATATGTTCCAAGAACATACTAGAATTTCTTATATGTTTACATTATTTTGTGTCTGCCGCTTTTAGAATTATGTAGACACTTTATAACTAATTAACTTCTATTATTTTGTCTTATAGTTATAATGTATTTTAGTATATTACTTACAAATAAATGAAAAAAGCTGGTATGAGCAGTACAAAACTAAATATAAAAAAAAAACAGGAAACATTTCTAATGTTAGATTGTAAATAGCATTGTATAATGGCTTATAAATTACAGGTATTAATGTTTGTAAGATTGCTAGAATTGAACAAATTTGACCTAAATTAACAATAATAGCAATTATAGTGATCTTCAAAGTCATACTTTTAATAAAATACCCATTTCATGTCGAGGAACAACTTTTGATGATATAAAACGTAAATAATATATGACGAGGAAAATAAGATTTCAATTACAGCACCTAAAAATATAAAAATGTTTGCTAATTATTGCTATTTTACTATATCTATTATTTAACTGACCAAAATAAAAAATTGAGCATGATAAAGCAAATGCATAAACAAAACCAGAAAAAATTTTACTTGTTACTGCAATTAACCCAATCATTAAATCCGTCTACATAAAACAATTCCAAGACATATTCCCATACCTATAAATTATGTAAAAATAATTAAAACTACTCAGTGTTATCAATTAATAGGCATGATTGCGTACCAGTTGTCATCATTATAAATAAAACTATTGAAAATATACTATAATCTATCTCATTCCAATCAAATTTTAATTAGGTGAACATGTATTCAACTGAACCTTGTCCTAGTGTATTGAAGAAAATTTATTTGATAAGAATATTTAAAATAGCAATAATAGTACATCTTGAGTTATGATATAAATAATAGTATCTATGATAGGATTTAACCATGGCAAAGTCATTTTTTACAACTTTAAAAAATAATAGAGTACCTGGGTTTTGCTTAGATTACCCAATTTTTTTATATAATATTCCATTGAATAAGAATTTTATAAACTTATCATTTTTTTATAGTAGATTAATTAATTTAATTTGAGAGAGGACATATTTTATGGAACTTAATACATCTTATTACAAAAATTTATGAAAGTTATTTAATTAAACTTGAGATAAAATGCGCATTTTTTTCCACTGAATTTAAATTGTAAGATATGATAGTTATACACATTTTATATTTTTTAAAGCTAGACAAACTATAAATAAATACAAATTAGTTACTAACAGATAAGAGTCCAATTAGTATTGAGTAAGTTTTAAGGAGCAAATAAATAAATGTTTAATCAGATATTTTGTATTTAAAATAAAAAATAATGACAACATTTATTAAATTTAGTAATTTTGGAATTCAATAGCATAAAATTGTAATAAAAATATCAGTATTATGCCTTGTTGAAACACTAATACTAGGATTATCATCGTTTTTAGAATGAAAAAGCCTTAAGGCAAAATAGATTACTTAAAAATAAAATTACTGTTGCGGCATAGTTGAAATGTCGTTAGCTAGTCAGACGTGCACGGTGGCTAATACCGAATAAAATGAAGTTGTCAATTTTATTATGTTGTTGGTATAGCCACTATACCATAGTGTATATGAAGTGATCAAAATACACCAAAGTTTTAAGTAAAATTTAGAATTTTTATCTCGTTAATCATAGAAACTTATAAAGTTATATTGTGAAATAATTGTGTAGTTTTCGTGCGATTGTTTATCAATTTTTATTATTGTTACAAATTGATTTAATTGAGTACATAATTATATGCTAAGGAGATAACTATTGTACAAATTAACCAAAGTTATTTTTAATTATTTTTGGTATAGCTTTATTAAATTAAATTTGTAAATTTATGATACTTGTGTGATTTTACAGTGTACTGTAATTTTATATCGCTATAAAGAAAATATTTAGTATTTATGAATTTTATTGAAGTTTAACGAAAATACATTAAATATGAAATAAGATTTAATATAATATTACACCAAATTAATAAATTACTATAATTGGTATTGAAACGACTTACGTCGCAAAAATGTGGTCGACACTGGTTAGAGACCCGTGGGCCGTTTATTAACGAACAACAGGTTATTTTAACAAAAAAAATAAAACAAACCGAAAAGATGAACACAATAATAATAATCTTCGCATAATATCTTGGCACTTATGCTGGCGTCGACAACGCGATGTCCGGTGTGATCCTCAGGCGACAAAAGGTTAGCAGCGTTGATGGCGACGGTGCGCGGGTGCGGATTGGTTCGTCGGCATTGTCACTTTCACAAAGGGAAGAAGACTTCCGTATCATTTGCGGTGGGTCGTCGTCGGCCGTGCGACACTTGCTGGACTTTGCACCGTAGCGTATGACACGCGGTGTTGGTCAGTCAAAACTCATAGTAGGGCGACGGCTGATAAAGAAGACACGAGTCGCGGGGCATTCTGTATAATGAAGCGACGCGGGCCGTGTCAGTATAAATCTCATATACACTTGATACCACTTATATTTATAAGTGTTTTAATTTATACTATTTATACAACCCACTTGAGTACAAAATGGTCAACCTTCAGTGACAATTATAAATCATAAGATATCTTTAAGGATTTATACGTCGTCAAAAATATAAATAAACAAATAAATATATTCAACATTAGCATTTATATCAAAGACTGTATTTATATATGAAAAAACCCAGCACAGTGGAGATGTGGCATAGTTGGGTCAAGTATAAAGATATCTGACAGTGATTAAAATCACTATCATAAGAAACGCTTCGTTGCAAATCTGTAGATAGTATTTAATTTAAAAAAAGTTATGGACTATTCCAATAGCAACACAATCTCCTATTTCCTTATTTATAATCTGATTACAAGTTTTATGATTTACAATAATGTAATAACAATGTAATATATAAATATATAAAGGGTATTTTTGAGGGTAATGTCTTCGACTAAATACGATTAGTGATCTTTTGACGTATCGTCAAAAGAAATCGATTCGGTGAGAGCTGAGAAAAAGTGGAAACAGACAAAAAAAACACATAATAGTAAAACTAATACCTTCTCAGCTACGCATCAAAACTAAAACAATAAATAAATATACATTGTATTATCAATGACGAAATATTGAAAATTCACGTTTATTTATTAAATACACATGCAATTTAGCTGCATGTTTTCCGTGTACATGTGTAATTAAAATACATATTGAAAATTGTATGCAATAATTATACATCATACATGATAAATTATTGTGAAAAAAATTCATAAAAGAATAAAACATTTATACAGTTTTATTTTGTATTTAAATTAACACTATATATTCTATTGAATTTTAAAAGTTATTTTAAATGAAACACCTATAAAATTGTACATACTATCAATTAACATCATTCTTTGATTCATGAATCTAGTAGTAACTGACCTCTAAACATTGTTTTAATAGTCTTAAAGAACAAATATACATATATATGTTTAGGAAGGGGTCAATTAAATTCTCTACTCAATATTGGTTGTATTTTTGCTAAAATAAACTTTTAAAGGTTGAGGAATTCAGATTGCTTTACTCCAAAATATCTTATCATACTTATATTTTAAACTAACATCCTATTGGGATTATTTTTACATTAGCATAAATAATTGATTAATTTAATTCCAGAATAAAAGATGGTGACTCAAATACTGTATTAACCAATTACCACGAAAACATAGATGAGAATATAACCCTTTATATGCTTTGGGAATATTTGCTTTGTAAATTGAACAACTCTCCTTTAAGTCACGAAAAAAATTATGAAGAGATAGTACAATCAGGATTTAATACACGTATGGAAAATTGTGTAGTAAAATTAACCGAATTTTAAAATGTGGAAACTGAATGTCAATGAATAGAAATATATTTCCTTAATTCGCTATTTATTAACTTTCATTTGTAATGCAATGTTATAACTATGTCGAAATTTCCAAATTTACTACTTATTCATGGCTGTATTTTCAGAGCTCGCAATAACAGAATTATTCTGATACCAAATTGCACAAATTAGCCGAATTAAATTAGGTATAACTTAAAAATGTTTATTTAAATTTCATCATTATTTTATTTTTAGTACAGCTGAATTTTTTTTATTAAATATCCAAACATTGATTTTTAAATACTAAAGCTAATACAATTTCAATATTAATAATAGCTGTTTTTTACCTTTTAAAAAGAAATTTTAAAGGTAATCTCATTAACATTGACATCGGTCATGACAGTAAAAGGATATCCGAAAGTATCGGATATAGATATAGATTTATTTAAAGCTTTATCATTAATAAAACTATATGTTTGACATGAAATTTAGATCAAAATAATTCTTTCACCAACTGTTTTGGAGTGTTCACATGGCTAACGTTGCGCTAGGGAATAGTATTATTACACTTGACCGACGCCGACGCCACCTCGCCGGATGTAGTTCGGTTTGCTTACTCTGAACTGTGCCGGTCTGCTAGTGTGTGGTAGACAATGGCTTGTGTTAGTTCGTCAGCCGACTCTATACGTTAAAACGGTTAGTTGTCACGTGCGTTTCAACCGTGTGCATCGTCACCACAATAATTTTAACAGTTTTTTTTTGGCACTTTTAAAATAAAAATTCTATTTGATCATTGATGTTTACACGAACTTGAATGAATAAAAAATATATTTTTCATGATCGTGACGGAGTGCTTAAGTTTTTCTTAAATAGTGTTAAAAGCCAAATTCATATAATTAGTGCGAAATTTTCCAGAATTATAGGAGATAATGTCCAAGCCACAGCGGTGGTCGCCGCATTCATCCCTTAAGTGTGACGTTACTACAAAGGGATTTTTAACATTAGTGTACAGGATCGCAGTAGTGTTCTGTTTAACTATCACACAATTTAAAAAAATTGGTAATTATATATGTATACATCTTTTTTTCTAAATAAATATTATTGAGTAATGAGGAGTATTTTTTTTTCAAAAATACTCTTTTAAATACTAATTTTAACACTTCTTTATTAAAATTATCAATATATTATACTTATTAATTATATTGTTATATTTGTCCATTTAATTATCTAATATTGGATTATGGTGCTATATTCATTGAAAAATAGTATAATTTTAAAATTGAATACTTACTTTTCCATGTTATACTTAAAAAAAATATACATTTAATTCATTTTACTATAACTTATAACATCAAAATGAAAAATTTATTACTACCACGTATGCTTATTGATCATGTACTATAACTTATTGAAATAAATTTTAAATGAATATTAGGTTGGAGTAGAGAAATTTAAACAAATAGGGTAATACTTAATACATTATTTCTTTTAGATTCTACTTTTACTTTATTTTGCAGGCATTACTTTGATTTTAAAATTTAACTCTTATAATATAGAGTTGTTAGTATATTTAAAAAATAAAAACATTTATTTTTTCTTTACACAATTTATTTACAATTAACTCATTAATATACATATACTATATTATCCTATTTAAGTTAGAAGATTTAAAATAGTGAACAAAAGTAATATGGAATGCTTAAACTACTAGTGGTATAAATGAAATATTTAAATATTTTTAGGTAATTGAGTTCAAAGTTATCTTTTTCAAATATTATTATGTACAAGTAAATACATTTTTAATGACTTTTATGTTTTTTTTTCTATTGCTTCAAGATAATTATTTTCAATCCGTCTTTTTAACCAAATTAATTATAAAAATTTCATTTTTACCCCTTTCATTGTATAAAAACTAATTTAACGATTTAATATTGTGATTTTTTTAAATTATAAACCACTGAGTTATAAAACATCTATTTGTTACAGCAATTAATTTATATAATTTTAGTATGTTTACACGTAAAGTCGAACTTAGGAATTGGGTGTACTCAATTCTACCGCCCGACAATGGCCTTTTTATTTACTCATCAGAAAAATTTTTCTCTGTATCAATTTTTTGTTTTTATTTTAATGAGCAAAAAAAATATGTATACAGTCTTATAATTTGTATTGCTTTATATTTCAGTGTCGTCCTAAGCATGTGTATCTATAGTGCTCTTCCATAGATGCGGTTTTATTTGCACATATATTACAAAATCTAATCTAATTAGTTTCCGAAAAAATGTGGTTGATCTCAATAAAATAAATTTTGTAAATTGATGACAACAAATGATACTACAATTTTATTTAGAAATATTAGCGTTTTTGACTAATGTAAAGAAAACGGTAGAATTTCTAGAGTGCTCTTAAAATTTTATGGAAGTAATGCGGACAACCATATAGTCTTATTTATCTAATTAATAAATCTTACATTGTTGGACAATTAATTTATCATTAAATAATTTTATATTTTCGGATTGCCTATCAATATTATGGAGTAAATGATAGTGGATCACTTCAGCGTTTTATCTATAATAGTATAGCTATTAAAGCCATGATAAAAACTATCAATTGATCCATTTGCGTATATATCTCGGTGGGTGTCGTAAAATCGTTTTGTTAGAGCAAGGATTACATTTGAGTTATTAATTTGTCCTCCTATTCAATAAACAGTTATAATACTTTGGTATTCTGGAACGATACATTGAATTATTAGCATCCCGTTTTTTACTCTTATTGTGGTAGTATTACACAAACGGGCTATTGTGCATTATCTTTAGGTCATAATAATCATCGCATCCGCAGCCGTGTTTAAATCGTCAACAGTAATGTCGCAGTTATCTTTTTAATAGTCTATGTTAGTTGTTTTTCTAAGCTTTCACATGATTTACGACTGCTTTACATGATCCACTGGGCATAACAATCCGTATTAGCCAGCGTACATTTTTTATTTTATTTTTATTGTTGCCGACACCTCAGGTATAACTTGGGTAAATAAGTAAAACGAATTCAAATAATTTATTTTATTTTGTTATTTTTAATAAGATTAAGTATTAAAAGACTAATAATATTATAATTCTGTTACTAACTGAACTATCGATTGTTTATGTTCAAATTCAACTTGATATTAAAATTTTTTTCCGAAAATTAGTCAAATTGTATATATTTCTTTTAGCCGCTCTTTGCTCTAAATTTAATAGTTACAAGGACATTTTTCATGTCGTCAATGTGACGTGCGTATAATAAATATTTGTGAAATTTATAAAAATACACTCGACTATCAAGAATGTTGTTAAAAAGTTTTCGGATCTTACAAGACAGCTGTGCTTATACGACGAAACCTACAAATTAATTTTACAAGTATTTTCAAATAGTAGTTAATTTAATAATGTTTTACAATTAGAATTTCATTGTCAAAAACAACCGTCTCATAATTGACGAAATAAAGACGATACAGTTTAGCTTTTAAGGTTAATTTAATTATAGCATAAATAACACAATTAGCTTTGAAATGACTGGGTATTAGCTTTATTTTCAATTTCACTGGAAATTAATAGAATTGTTACTGAAAATATATTTACTTCTATAAGTTATATTAAGCAAAATCTTTGCTTTATTGATATGAAACTACAAAAACTTGCTTTTATTTGATTTTTCGAAGAAAAATACGCTTGAAAAAATTACACGAATAATTATAAAACTGCTTTGATTCCTTATATTTTAATATTCTTTTGGTAATTTCTAAAAATAATTGTTACTATTTATGCTTTATTATAAACATAGAATTATATTATTACATTATATGACTTAATACTGATGCACCTTATAGAAAATTTAGAAAACGTAAAAACAATCACACTTCCAATAAATAACCTATTGAGTTAGGATGGCAGCGTCGTTAATGACATTTCTGAGGTCATCCTACTTCTTTTTTTGTCTAACTATAATTTCTGGACACTTAACTGTCTACATTTATTTATATCGTTAGTTTATCACGGTCTATGTAGTGCAAATTTACGCCAGCCATCGCCATTTTTTGGAAAATTATTTATAATTCATATGAAATTACATTTCATTTGCATAACAATTCATTATTTTCATGTTAATAAAATTTTAATGTTATGTATTTATACATTTTATTTAAAATACGCTGAATTACATAAGTACCTAATTTTTAAGAATCGCGTTAAAGAGATTAAGTAATTTTATTGCGATTTACTATTGTTTCATTTTTATTGAACGTATGTTCTTCATCTGCCAAGTTGGTCATCTCAAAAATTTACTTTTAGAAAATTATGTATATGGAAGGGATAGTCAAGGCTATATTAACAAAATGAATTTTAACAATTAAGAGCAAACCCTGGACTATAATCTTTAATTCAGCTCTGGATATAGTTAGATAGCATAGTATAAAGCTCGTTATAAAATTTCTTAATTATCGTAAGCATATTGATATGATCTTTTTTAAACATTGACAATTTAATTTTTTTTTCTAATTCATTTTTAACTATTTGTATATGATATGTTTAATATGATTGTAAATCATTGTATATTTGTTAGTACAAAAAACAATATTATAAAATATGTTATGGTCGTGTAACAACAGAAACAATTGTTTCAGTCTGATAAAAGGTAATATAGTTGACTAACAATACATTTTTTTCAACTTAAAAGCTGAACTAATGAAATTATTACCTGCCCGCCCCGGTAAATACAATTAAACAAACTTAACATACTGTTTAAGCCATAGAAACAAATTTTAACCCCTATTATGCGTGCAATTAGATATGGTCTTATAATACAGTTTTACACCCTTTGGTTAAACACCCATAAAAATGACTATGCTATATGAAATTTATTGTTTTAACTGTACATCTGCTTATTCCGTGGACAAAAGAAGTCACTGACATTAGCATAATTTAGTTTTTAGAAAACGTTCTGTACAATATTTCAATTTTTTAGTTTGCTTAAGAAAATTAAAAATAACTTAAATACAACTTCATCATTTGAATAATGAAACATTTCAATTTAAAATTAAAATTAGCAATGACAACAGTGGTTTATTTTTCGCAGAATTTTGAAAGCTTGATTTAATAAAGGGCAATGTGACTTTAATATGGATTGCATCAAAATTATTGCTCAAATAAGCGAATAAAGAAGCATAGTCCTAATGTTTTACATAAATTAATAAAATGTTGGATTGAGATGACCAACTAGAACCTTAAGTTTATTTTAAAATATCGTCTCTTTAAGCCTCAAAACGAAAAAAATTGTTGAAGCCACGTTTTTAATACTTCAGTTCAATGCAGGTTTAAGTAAATATTTACATTTTCAACTGTAGTTATTTCAAGGAAATTGCTCCCTGGTCGAAAAAGTAGATTTGACCAACGGGCAAACACAGTAGATAGACGGTCGTTATGCACACAAAAGCATATGGTGCGCGCGCGATAAATAATCGGAATTGAAGGGGACAGCAACGGACCGAGACGGTACTAAAAGAACGTTACGGCGCTTAACATGCGGGCATAATGGCTGGCATTGCGACGAGCTACGTGTGATCTTGTTTTAAACATTTTTATTATTCAGAGCGAAACGAAATTATTACCAATTTCTGTAGAATCTCTCGAATGACGTTCTTCAATTGCATCTCGTCCATGTTCATACGCAATTTTGAGTTGAATTCGAAATGTACACTGTGTAAAGGGATTAATTTGTGGTTTGCAGCGTTTAAATATTTGTTTATACACTAATGGTCATTTGAAAACTCAAAATACTTTTGCGTTACGCTAAGATCATTGACAAATAATACTTTTTGAAAGCTGATAGCAAACATTTTAAGTAATAAAATACATCATATCTAAAAGAGAAGAAAAACGAGGAGACAAAATTGTTTTAAGAAACGACTTTTACTAGAGAATTGTTTGGGCTGCGTGACACATCGTTCATATGTGTATATTGTTTGGTTGAGTAACGTTATTGTACTTGAATAATATTATATGTGATTGTTATATTGTTTGTATCGTCATCATATGCTCCTTATTGTTATTATTTTTGCGGTTTGATAACGAGCAGTCGGGGCGGAACGCGCGGCACCAACAACCGGAACAGAGTAGAGTCGGCCGTCGTTGCTGATGCTTCTCGTTGCAGAACAGTATAATAATATTATATTCTACGTGCATGTATGCTTAACGACCTCGAGAGGAATATATTCTTTGGATCCGCGTAATAGGCTTGTGCGCTTCCAGCACATGTGACGTCGGCACAGGATCAGCGAAGCGGGTCGTCGCGTTTCCGGCACAGGATAAGACACGGCGCGCGCCTTCCAGGCAGGTGTTACCGGTTGGTTCGTACGTGCCGTTGTGGCAGCAGCTACCGAACCTAAATCCAAGTGAACTCTATCTATACTATGGCACAGGCATAATTATCACATATTGTTTGTAAATTAGGTCCATGTTTTACAATGTGCCCTCACATGAAGCATTGAGAATATTATAAAAAATAAATACTATACCAATATTATAGTATTTGGTACAATTTGTTGTACAATCATCATTTCTTTTGTGATTTTTAGATCATTTAAAAAATGTAATTTTACTTGAAATTATTTGAAAATGAGAGAATTGAAAAGGCTTCTTGGATAATTTTATTGATTAGCTTGAAAACTACTGAACAATGACAACCAAAACTCAATAATGTGTTACGCCTCGTATAATCAAAAAGGATATGACTTTAAATGACTCATGCGAACCGTTTTAGGTAACGGATTGAACTGTCGACATCCATTATAAAATTAATCGAACAGTTTGGGATTACAGAACTTACTTAGAATGGAACGAATGGACCACAGTAACACAATGTTTGAATGAATTAATTGTTTCTAAGTAATAGATTTTTGAATTGTCGTCAAATTATTAGTTATAACAAAATGAAAAAACCCTCTAGTATACTTGAAGTAGCATCCAACATTATTGTTCGGTTAATCACAAATGAAGCATAAAACATAAATGAAAGGTGTATTATCATAACAAAATTAGGAGGTTATTACAAGGATTTTTTTGAAAGAGTAATTTTATCACTTATAGCATGTGTATTGAACTTTATAGGCTTAACTGTTAAAAAATCACGAATGAGTGTAACCGATAGAAAAATGCATTTTTTTTTTTCAAAATATCTGTTGTAAATAATGATGTATAAGTATAATAGACAAAAATATGCCTGTATAATTTTTTAAAACTAATGAGCCATAATATAAAAAAATATGAATTTGTTTACTGAAATATTTTATCGGTGTCATCCAATATGAATTCATTAATTTTTGTATGAAACTTTACTACTTATTATCAGAGAAATTACAACAGGATTATATTTCAAAACAGTTGCTGAAACAATTTGATATGGTAACATAATAGGCATATTTAAATAAGATATAACACTTCAATCTTCTGTTACATTTTGTACTCATTACTAAGAAAATTATTACAGAAAGGTATCAGTAAAAAATGAAATCCGTCATGCAAGGATGAAATTTCATCTATTTCTACAATTGTGAAATTTAAAATTAAATAAAAAATAAACCACAACTGTGTATTGTTCAAAATTTAGTTAATATTTTAAATCATATGAAACAAATTTCATGAATTATTAATTGTACAAGGTTTGCCAATTATTAGACGGATGTAAAATAACACTTAAAGAAAATTTCAACAATTAACTTAATATATACTTTTATCAATTGAGGTTATTTTGTGTTAATTGAATTAATTATTTATAACTAATAATTCGTTTTTACCAAATAAGTTTAAATTTACTAATTTCACCAGTTGCGAGTTTCTATTAATGAATTAAGCATTTAATTATCTAATAAAATGCGGGTACTGTATACTGTTCTATTTATTTCCACAGCGAAGATATACTTTATTCATTAATTATTCCGATTATAAACGTTTGAATTGAAGATAATTATGACGATAAAAAAAATAACTTGGTTGATTAACTTTTGACTAAATTTATTCAATCTGCAAAATTTTTATTCATTATAATGAGGTTTTAATAAACACACAATGTATTTTTCAGTTTAAAAAACACAAAAATATTTTTAGAAATTACATTGATCTTATGGGACATTTTAAACGCTTCTGTTTACCAGTGATTTAAACAGGTTTTTTTATTTAATATATTTTATAACAACCCTACTTGTAACATTGTTTACACATTATAAAGTTTTTAGTTTCAATTTATTTATAGTTTAAGTTACTCTGTAAACCGTTGTTACAGTTTTAAGTCACTTTATTAATATGATAATTTTTAAAGACATAACAGCAATGTTTGGCTAAGAAGACAAACGATTGCTTGGCGCAGATAGCATTTGCTAAAATTAAACGATGCGTTGGCCTACCAACGCTGAGATAGAAATGATGCACATCCTTTTACAAATTATATAAGATTTTAGCTGTATGTTTATTTTGCTTTTTGTTATAGATGAAGCGCATTTTTCAAGTCTAATAATAATATTTTTACAACAAGGACAGTGCAAATAGAAACTGTCTCATTACTTTAATGATTTTTTGAACTCTTTTATAAGTTAATATTTTATAGTCATGGATTTCAAGTAAACAAGTAAACATTATAATATATAAACATATTATAATCAGAACATTAAGGTAAGAGTCAATTTAATGGCTCTTTATGTGTTATTTATATTTTTTCACAATTCATTTTATTATTTAATACTATACATTTATAATATTCTGATGAAATATAAAAAAGTGAAAATGTCACCTACTGCTTTATTATTTTCTTTATGGTCATTGAAACGATTATTGTAGATATAATTTTTGGTGATGCTAATCGTAATCAATCTTTTCGCCTACTACAAAAATTTTGGTCAAACAGTTTTTCCCATTTAAAGTGTCACGATGTATTTCATATTTATAATTTATAACTATATATTTCTATGTAGGTGAATTTTGTGAAGACTTTTACGAAATCATTAAGTATTAATATGGTGCGATTCCATAAAAACATCTACGGAAGATGAAATTCTATATGGGTATATAAACCCAAACAAATGTCAAAATATTATACGATGTTGTAGGTTTTTATTATACAGAGTGTTCTGTAAATAAGGAACCAAGTCAATTGTAACAAAAAATGAGAACAATAGAAACCCGTTTCCTTACTTACTGATCACTCTTAAAAAAACTGGTGGACATGACGGCTTAAAAGTTGAAATGTTTATATATTTGTTAATAGAAAAGTTTTTATTTATTATTTAAACCAAGCCGGCGAAATGTAAATTTTATCATTGTAATGGCAAAGTACTCGATAGGTCTTTAAGTTGAATTAAATTTAGTATAATCAGGTAGCAAATATTTTATAAATAGAGTCAATAAATTTCAAGTAAATTGATGGCTTGAGTTACTAATGAAAGGGGTGGTTTAGATCTCAAGTAAAAATACATACGTGTTTAGAACTTCCGGATTTAAAGAAAACCGTCATCGGGTTAAGTTTCTCAGTGCGTAAAAAAATAGAAGGATAGCAATCTCAGTGTCGTCTTATTATTGTCACTTCGTTGTACGCGTAAACGTCAGTATTGAATTACATATTATTATACGTGTACTGCTATTTGGTTGCATGTGAGCGCGTGTGTCCACTCGTCCGGCAGTCCGTTTATTTCCATGTAATGTACTTTATTCCTGCACCCTTTCACGGCGTTGATTTTAAATCCATTGACCTCCCTAAAAATCGAACGGAAGTCTGTAGAAACCGGAAGGAAACGCATTTCATGCGTAAAAGCTCACGCAATATGTACAAATGTATACATATTTTATTTGATAGTTAATTGAGTCCTATTACCTATCCTGTTGATTGTTCACTCATATATAACCGGTTTTGTCACTATATTGGAATTTGAATATTGATGAAGGATAAAGTATTAACTCGTGTGTAAATCATCAAGTAAATTATTAATAATTAAAATTTTTCTAAATTTAACATAACTTTGTTATACGGTTTGATTATGTTTTAGATGGCTGCTATTATAAAAGAAAATTATCATTTTAGTACCCGTAGCAAAATTGTTGTTTTTCAAATTAGTTTAATATTTTATTAAAAACCGTTGAACCGCATACTTTGTATTGATTTTCTTTCCTAATTATCCTGTCAATTATTTGTAATGTATGCATTTGGAAATTGGTTGGTATATTAATGTGTACTCATTATTTTGGATCTTCAGCTATTAAACATTATTTTATTTTATGGTACAACAAAGACACTTTTGTGTTCGTTGTTGCATCATTAATTTGTGCACAGGTTGTGGTTTCAGTACTTCCTTTTAGAATTATTTGTACTAAAGCATAACAGAGAAGTAATTCTGTAGTATGTTAAATGATCCTTTAAATATTAGTAATTGGACATACTATCGATGAAAAAAATCCATACTAGTTGCTTGTATTAAGTACCCTACATTATCTTGTTTTTTCTTGTATTTATTTCAAAGAATATAATCATGTACAAAATCAGTTCTAGACTATTCTCAAACAACTTGAGAGAAATACTTTTTAAGATATTATTTTTAAATCTATGGCTAGACAAGTTAGTTATTTTTTTTAACTTGTAATTATCAAAATTAATTTAAACAAATTTACTTAATTTATAAGTTATAAATTACTAATTTTCAATAGTAAACTCAGTTAAATTATCAGTTACTTGTAATAACAAAAATACGTTTTTCAATTATGTTAATTTAGCTAGTATACATTTTTGTATTCATATAACAGGTAATTGTTTTTTTTTATAATAGAAAGAAATATAAATTAAAACTATCTACTATAGTAACTGCAACGGAACCAATTTTTAATATTTTATAGTATTAATAAAAAATACTCAAATACTACATTATTATTTAATGTTTTTTTTTAAATATAAGCAATTTTCTTAACTCCAATACCTTAAAGAGAAACAATTCATATTTTAACTTAAATGCGAAGCTGAGAAGTTATTATTTTGTGATGAATAAGGTTTTTTCATAACTGTTCATGAAAACATTACACTACTGTAAAAAAAGACATTTTAAAAAAATAAAAAATTCAGCATTTTCATATTTCTATAACTTTTTTTTTTTTATTACTGATCCAAATAAAGTGTAAATTAAATATACTAAAGACAATAAGTTACTCCTTTGGTATCCTTTTTGTGAGAATTTAATGAAAATCCTAAGTACAGGAATGGTTTGAAAGTGAACATTGACACATATACATTTTTTTTAAATTAAGAGTAATTAATTGGTTAGGAGAAAGTTATAGATTAAACGATTACAGAAATTTCCAATGCAAATATTTTGATAAAAAAATTATTTATTATTTGAGGGAATTTTAAAAGTGATGTTAATACTGTTAGATATCATTTATACTTATCACAACTATACCGCAACCCCACTTTACTGATATTTTTTTTTATAATTTTAAATTTCTTAAAAAAAGAAAAATGTATTTTGGTACAATACTAAATTGTCTATCAACCACATTACTGAATTTACTAACTTTACGTGTTATGTTACAAGTTAAGATTAGTAAAGTCTGTATTAACTTTTAAATAAAATTTTTTAACGCATTACTACCCAGCCCAGTTTAAATCTTTCTTCAGCAAATAGCAGCAGCGTGCTACACTTAAAATTAATACAAATATAATAAATATTTGTATTATTTTAAATACCGTCAATTAAAAAAACTAGTACCGCATCTTAAATTACTGATTTTGGTACTAAACCCCTTAAAAATATTTACTTATAAATAAAAACATATCACATTTGATTAAAAATTATTACTAAAAATAAAAAAAAATTAAAAACGTAAGATATACTGTTGAAATATTAAATGTAGTACATAATTAATTTCATCCTTTAAATTCCGTTATTGAGCTAGGGAAATATTTTTTATTGACTGTTGTCGTGTTTTAGTTAAACATTGTTAGTTGACGCGTAACGTTACTTATAACAATTTGAGGGCAGTGCCTATGTAATTATTATTATTATGTGTTTATTTACATTTTATTTACTGAAACCATCAATACAGTTTGGTTATATTGGGATACCGAGTCGAATTGGTGTGGTACGGGAAGATTGTTAGATTCGCACATCAATATATTATTCCACGAGCCGCATCTGTCATTATCGTTTCAAGTGCTTACGGTCTTCGCTTCCGTTTCTATTTGTTTTGTATACAAAATGTGTGCAACAGATACAGTTAGGACCGCCAGCGTTTACCGGGGCGTGTAACCGTTTTTGCTAAAAAACATATATTGCTTGAATGGTGTAATCAATAATGCTGTTTAAATGAAATGCGTGTATGTATTTTGTATACTTTACGTTTGATATGAAATTTTACAATAGATTCTTTTGCATTATTATGTGAATAACACGTGGAAGTAGAGAGTTGTTTCTTCGTTAGAATTAATAATTCATGTATAGTATTATAACATCTAATAGCGTAGGTACATCAAAAGATATTTTTTACAATGAAAAACCAAATTACGTAATTGATTTGAAATCTAAGTAACATATTACATCAATAGCAGTAATAGAGTCATAATATTCACATATTTTTATGAATTCATCATTTTCACTGATCGTAGATTTTCGATGACAAATAAAAAAACCCAGCACAGGGGGGTCGCGGCACAGTGGTGACGTGACATAGTTGGATCAAGTATAATGATATCTGATAGTGATTAAAATCACTATCAAAAATAAACGCTTCGATGCAAATCTTTAGATAGTGTTTAATTTTAAAAAAATTGGTGTTTTATTCCAAAAGCTACTTGATCTGCTGGTTCCTTATTAATATCTCGAT
>NW_026099572.1:4387251-4413258 GCF_025091365.1 Daktulosphaira vitifoliae
AAAAAAAAAAAAAAAAAAAAAAAAACACATCATAGTAAAACCAATACCTTCTCAGCTTCGCATCGAAGCTAAAATAAATTTCAAAATCAATTGCTAGCTATCATAAATACATGGTTCAAAAATGTATTTAAAACATAGAAATTATTTTAGATACCTCAAATTTAAATTATTTTTTTTACTCTTATCAGTTTTTCTATTTCTCATTCAAATCCGATTAACAAATTTCTTATGATCATTTATCTAACTCAAAATATAATATCGAAATTGTTTTGCAGAGAATGTATCAGCCGCTCCATCAACGACTTCATCTTCAAGTGGAAGTATAAAAATAATTAACTCTAACGTTCCTCCAGTAGTTAGAGCATATGATGCAGTTTCTGGAGCAGATTCTATCCTGTTGGCTTGTGTTTATACACTAAATACGGGGGGCGAAGAGGACAGTGATCAAGGAAATAGCACTAGTAGACATAGTAGACAGATAGAAGATTTAGAAGAATATCAAATGAAACATGGTATTGTAGTAAGATGGTATTTTCGTTCTAAATTAGTCGATGACGACGACGAAGTCAGTGAGAATTCAATTTTGATGAAAAATGAAGTTCAAGTGTACCAATGGATAGCCGGACATGAGCCAAAAGCAGGCAGTGCGCTTGGACCGTTCCGAGGACGTGTCATCAATGCTAGTTTACAGCCATCTCCCGCATCTTCAGAATCTACGGACAAAAATTTACTTTATCGAATTATAAAGGTAACAAAACCCACGTCCGAGCTAACTGGTGAATATCAATGTATGGTGGAAGATTGGAATAACGAGTCAAGATCTGAATGGCATCCTATGGTTGTATACAGTAAGTAAAGATAGTTTTATATTCTTACTGTACAAATAGTGAGAAATATTTAGCTTTGTAACGTCTTTCACGTCATACTTAATACGGTATACAAGGTGGTTAATTTATCATCGACCATTGAATTTCTTCTTAATTAATAATAATTTTGAGCATTTTTTTCTTTGTCTGGTTGAGTAGTATTTATATATCGATTTACAGATGGTTAAATATTTTTCAGATCTAATCTTATCTTTTATACGGGGGTACCGACTTGATTATTTTAAATAACAATATTCATATTTTTCTTGCTTATACAGTAGAAAATAATCTAAATAAGAAAATTACTGATCAATAAGAACTTTTGGAAACTATTAACACTATAATACATACTGGAGGCAAAATTTCGGGTTATGGTATTTTTATCATCTTTGTTTCACTCTACATCTCCCAATTAAGTAAAATAGTCATAACTCCTTAAAAACTGGTTCAAAATGTTATAGACTAATTATTTTTTTAATTAGAACATTTTTAAACGTTGAAGATAGTTAAAAATGTATGTTGCCGTATAAAGAAATAAAGTTTATACCCTTATAAAGTGTAAGGGATTGATCGATAAAATAATTAACTACTTATAAATCGAGAAATATATATTTCTTATCAAAGCCCATTTTTTTTAACGTTATTAATTTTTAGGAGAAATTTGATAGTCAATGATATCTTCTTCTTCTTCTTCTTTTTGTATTCGACCATTATGATCATACATTCAAATATATCTGCTGCCATTTCATCCTATCTAACGCTAGTACCTTCCAGTCGGCACTTGGGTCTATCAGTTGTACGTCCTTCCTAACTTGGTCTTCCCATCTTAGCCGGGGTCGTCCTAAGGGTCTCTTTCCTTGGGGATTCTCACATTGGACCATTCGGATTACAGTCCCTTCTTTTCTCCATGCGTGTCCTGCCCATTGGAGTCTCCTTTTTTTAATTTCTTTGATTATATCAGGTCTTTGGTACAACTGCTTAAGTTCTTCGTTTTTTCTAATTCTCCATTCCCCCGTGACCTCATCTATACACGGGCCGAAGATTCGTCTTAATATTTTTCTCTCGAATATCAGTAACCTATTTTGATCTGATATCCGTAATGTCCATACTTCACAGCCATACATTACCACTGGACGGATGAGGGTGCAATAAAGTTGTATCTTGAGATTCTTCGATAACGTTCTCGCCTTCAACAACTTACTTAGTCCGTAATAACACTTGTTACCGGATTGGAGTCTTGCTTTTATTTCTAAAAGTTCTTCGTTTTTTTGTGTCATTATAGATCCCAGATATTTGAACTCTTGCACTCTCTGAAACTTATACTGCCCAACTTCTAGAAATGGGTAAACATGATCTGCGAGCTCTTTTCTCTGCACGATCATGTACTCAGTTTTTTCCTCGTTTATTTCTAAACCTATTTTTTTTGCCGTATTTAATAGTTTTTCCGCTTGTTCCCTAAGAATTTCCTTCTTTTCCGCTAGTAATACAATGTCGTCTGCGTAGGCCAATACTCCGATTACGCAACCTCCCAATCGTACTCCGTTATCTTCAACACGGCTCTCCCTGATAACCTTTTCTAACGCTATATTAAACAGTATGGGTGACATAGCATCCCCTTGTCTCAAACCAGTCGATACGGGTATCCCTTGTGATACAATATTGCCAACTTTAATCTTGATTTCTGTGTGCAAGATGTTTGCTTTTATCAGATTAATTAATTTTTGAGGCAATTTGAACTGTTTTAGTACATTCAACAGAGATTCTCTATGTATACAATCATACGCCTTCTTGAAATCAACAAATAATACATGCACTTCTCTGTCAAACTCCCACATTTTTTGAAAAATTTGTTTCAAAACAAATATCTGATCTGTAGTAGATCTATTTTGTCTAAAACCTGCCTGATAATCTCCTAAAATATCTTCTGCCCATGGCTTAATTCTGTTTAATATACATTTGGATAGCACTTTATATGTAACGTTTAATAGCGCGATACCTCTATAATTATCACATACCTGCTTATCTCCCTTTTTGTGTATAGGATATATCAGGGCTGTTTGCCATTCCTCTGGAATAATTTCTTTTTCCCAAACTTCTTTTATTAGCTCGGACATATATTCAAGCAAACCATTTCCCATACTTTTGATCAGTTCTCCAGGAATACCATCTTCTCCGGGTGCCTTATGGTTCTTTAAGTTTCTTATTTGTTCTTGAATTTCCTCCTTACTCGGTGCTAGGCAGATTGTATCATTAGTTTCCATATTCTCAAAGTGGAATAAACTATTTGGCGTATTACAGTTCAACAGCTGCTTAAAATAGTTTGCCCATTTATTTGCTATCTCTTCCTTAGATGTGATTAGCGTTCCATCATCATTTTTTAGAAATTTCTCTGGCTGCTTATACTCCTTACTTAAGAAGTTAACCTTTTTATATAGGTCTCTCGTATTGTGACTAGCAAAATCCTGTTCTGCCTCCTTAAGTATGTTTTGTAAGTATTTTCTTTTTTCGCACCTTAATATGTTACTTGCTTCTCGTTGTCTCCTTTTGAATCTTTCTAACTTCTCCACATTCTCAGTGTCGGACAGCCATATATTTCTAGCATTTTTTCTTCTCTCTATGGCTTCCTCACAAATACTATTAAACCAGGTTTTTTTCTTTGTTTTTTGTTTTCCTATTGTTTTTTCTGCTTCTTCTTGAATAATTTTTTTGACTGTTTTCCACCTTTGTTTCACTTCTCTGCCTGGCTCACTTGCAGTCAGCTTCCTTAACTTTTCCTCTATACCTTTTTGAAAATTTTCAACTACCACTGGATTGTTAAGGTTCGTGATGTCAAACCGTCCCGTCGTTCCTCCTCTCTTTATTTCTTGTCTTCTTTTCAACTTCACTCTCAGTTTACCAGCCACAAGAAAGTGATCCGAATCGTTGTCGGCACCACGTACGGTTCTTATATCTAAAATACTGTTTTTGAATCTTTCATTTATAAGCACATGGTCTATTTGGTTTACATGTCGTCCATCTGGTGACCTCCACGTACCTTTGTGTATCTTTTTATGTGCAAACATGGTACTTTTTATCCTTAAATTTCTTCCCGTTGCCAAGTCTATAAGTCTGCACCCATTATCATTTGATAACTGGTGTAGACTATGCCCTCCTATTATCGGTTTAAAACATTCTTCACGTCCAATTTTTGCGTTAAAATCTCCCAATATGATTTGTACACAACCTCTTGGTATCTCACACAGTATGCTGTCTAACAACGAGTAGAAATCATCTTTTTCATTTTCATCTTTGTCCTCTGTAGGAGCATGCACATTTACGAAGACTACTCCAAACCATTTTGTATCCAGTGTCAACATCGTTAATCTAGAGTTTATAACTTTAAAACTTTTTACTGCTTTTAGTAGCTTGCTGTTTACCGCGAATCCACTTCCAGCTTGTCTTCTTCCGTCACAAGCACCAAAAAATAGCGTTGTATTACTGATTTGCAATGAGCCCGCATCTTTCCACCTCATTTCTTGTAGTGCCACTACTCCTAACTTGTATCTTTCTATCTCTCTAACTACTGTTCCTACTGCTCCAGGTTTAAATAAAGTGCGTACATTCCAGGTCCCAAAACGTAATGCCGATTTCCAGTTTTCCAGTCTTAAGTCCTTTAATCCACAATTCCGAGGCAAATTTATATTTGATTCCTGAACAAGAAATTTTTACAGGATAGGTTGTTAGCCTATCGCCAACTCCATTATACCCATGGAGAGGGTAGCTCGGGGCCCCGGGTTCACCAAACCCGTAGTACTAATTGCTTAGTACCCCCCTGAGGGTGATATCTACAGTAAATAATTATATTATATACTCATATATATTATAAAATAGTAAGTATTAATTTTTGAATTGTAAGAACATTTGTCACTGTTTATATTCATAACTAGAGTTAGTCGGGTTTCACATTATTATTTTGTCTAGTAGCCTTCGTTGAATTTTTTTAAAATAATAAGTATTTGTTTTTTATACAATATAGTAAAGATTATTAAAATAAGAAATTTAAAAATTAACTATATTTTGGACATTAACTTAACCAAATGGAATTGCATTTTGAATTCTATTAGCTCTGTTGCCATGCTCACTCGCAAAGAAATAGATAGGAGACGTGATGTTTAAAAATATTTCAAAAAATTAAAGCACTCAAAATTGAAACTTATAGCTTATGTATAATAAATATAAACTATAATACGATTTAAAGTTAATTTAATTTTGTAGCTTTTTATTTTCCTTTTAAAAAAATTATAAAGCGACTTTAGTTTTTTTCACATATAGAAGTAAAAATTAGAGAAAACAATTGCGGTAATATATATTTATGATTTCTTATAATTTTTATTTGTTTTTAATATCAGGAATTTATGATTTTTCATTTAAAAAAATCATATATATTATTTTAAATTCAAAGTTAGGATATTAAGCCGTTTTTATGCAAATTGATGATTTCTTAGGGATATATTAAGAAAATCATATATGATTTAGCCATCGATTTCAACTCTTGATCTTTATACTTTGAGTTGACTAATTTCTTAGAAATATATTCTACACATTTAATGTTTAGTATATCTGGAAGCAATAAAATTTTATTTTAACTTTAAAGTGAACTTAGATATGGATCGTCAATTTCAAAAATGTAAATGGTCCGAGTATTTTACAGATTTTTATTATTATTTTTAATTTTACTTGTAATTTTATTAATACCACATTATTTTTATCTTAGTATATGTCATTTTCAAAGTTCACTTCGCTTAAAAATATAATATTTTTTAACATATTTTATTAAAAAAATTCTACTAGATCGAATTTTTTATTAAGACAAAAAATTTTAATCTTGCACTACTAATGAAAGCTTTTATCGAATAAATACGTTTATATACTTTAGTTTGTCATGTTGTTTCCTAATGTAGGTATGAAATATAAACAAGGTGAAAACATATGAAATCCGCGTCCTAAATTAATCTGAATAATTCGATTTGATGTCGCCTACAAATCATGACCGTACGTGCGTAGAGATGCTTACCCGAGACAATACACGTCGACCACATCTCTATTGCTCTTATTTAAAAAAAAATCTCAGTTGTTATTGTTTCTGTTTTCATTTCTATTATAGTCGATCGTGGTTAACAATAAAAATATGTTACGTGGTGCTGTTTTAAAATAACAAGTGTGTCGTAGTGAACTAATTTAACCATGCATTCCAATATGTATTCACAAGACATGGATAAAAAAAAGTTATAATAGTCAATAGGATAGAATATTGTAATCGCCATCCGGCCACATATTAAGTACGTTATTAAAAGATATTTACTAGAACTTATGTTCATTATTATACATTATGCAGGATGGTGGGAGTGAAAATATATAGGCTGAAATTACACGAATTGGCTTAAATAAAAGTACATTTACATTTTCGATGTAAAATTTTTTTACCACATTTCGCAATTTTGTGAAAGGGTCGATTTTATTAAAAGTATAAAGAGAAAACTTATTAATATAATATTTACATTAGTTTATTTTGGCACCTATTCATTTTTTGAGAAAGCGATCAAAAAGAACTTCTTGACGTATAAATTCGCACTGGGTCATTTTATTTTTAGTGAGTCAAACTTTGGATGATTTATTTAAGCATACTCAGACGACATCTGAGAATCAGCTGGTAAATTCTGTTAGCTAGTATATTTATGTTAACCAATTTCCATAGAGTATAATTTAATTGAAAATGCAGTAAAATAGTGTTATTTGTATAAAAGTTCTCTTTAAAAATTTAATACATTATTTTAGAAACCACATAAAATTGAAAATATAATTAAGCTAAATAAAATAACTAATCTTTTAATCATTTTATAATTGTATGATAGGTGTTTAAAAAAATTTTCTTTTTAGAACTTTTCTGAAATCAATAGTAGCTTCTCTTATAAGGTAGCTTGAATCATAGTTAGGGTTATTGTTGCTTAGGGACAGGTGTAGAAGCCAAAATAGCGGGCAGCAGGTGTTGTAAAATGGAATGAAGGTTGCAAACCATGTCAATTTTAGACTTTGATAGTAATAACGTGGTTGTCACTTGTCAGTGGACCTACCGAGAAGAAACGAAGTTCTCGGCAAATCGATCAGCCATGTCGCAGATTGTCCTTAATATATAATACACTATACATGATATTACGACGTCAAATCCGTTTAGATTGATATAATATGTAAATTATATAGACTGCAACATTTATGCATACAGATTTACATAGGTATCACTATAGGACGATGCGTGTACCTAATAGATAGATGTATATAATGATATTCGCCGAGAATGCGGCGAATATATATTTCATTAGTAGACAATGAAGAAAATAAGTGCGTAGACGATGAAAAAAAGCAGTATGTGAGCAAAATAGCTTAACAGAGATGACTGAGAAAATTGGTCTGAACCGTGGCAGTAATGTAAAGTTACAGTTATGCGACGTGACGTCAACGATCATCAGTATTAAAAAAATCTTGAAAATCTTTGTATATTGGTTTTTCTTAAAAAATGGAGGAAATAATTGAATTTGGATACTAGCGCATTAATAATTTTCAAGACTAATTTAATCAAAACATGTCAAAAGTATAACTAAGTTATTTTCTTTAAAAAACGCACGAATGAACAACAACCTCTTATAATAAATTACAATAATTTAGATATAACAGTGAATTTGAATTAAAAAGGAATATCATTTGACATTTCTTACATGTTTTATCTTAAAATAATTTAAAAAGTGATATTTAAAATATATTGTCTTGTGATAACATTAGGAAAAATAATATGTAAGCCAAAGCAAAATGATAATAATTTTTACTATAATATAGTTCTGAACAACAGTAGATTATAATTAAAAACAAATATAGTTATGGCTTGTTAGTTTTTAGGACATTAGATAAGTACAAAGCAATTAGTTAAAATTGTTTAATTCAATGAAATATTAATTTATTGTTCAATATATTTCAAAATAAACATACTTAGTTCTATAATGAGAAATATTACTAATTCTATGCTCTTTTATGGCAATGCAATATTTTAGCTTTTATTTTGTAAAATAAATAATTCTGATGCATGTCATGAAGTAGTATAATTTTACAAAGGATACAATTAACTATATTTCAAGAGGCGTCTAGCTATTTTGACTGTCGAATAATATTTTAAAACTGAAATTTACTTGTTGTTATTATATACTTTATTAAGATATTGAACAATTATAAAGTATACAACTTATGTTAGATGACTAAATTTATGTCGAGTGTGATAGTATTATCTGTTATCAAAATTATATATCCAGCAAAAACAATTTGAACTATAATTAAATTTAATTTACACGAAAACAAAATAAATCATTACTATATAAATTAACAAAAATTTACATTTTATTAAAAATATTGCACTCCACGTGTACTTTTGTAAGTGGGGTTTTCGACGGCCCGTTGTAATATAACGGTTGAATTTCTGTTTTGAAATAAATATTTCAGTCAACTTGGTTTGCGTAATACGTTTGGATACTCTAAAATAATAACAATAATGAGTTACATCCAGAATAAATGTAATAAACCGTAGGAGCACGCAATTGGTATCAGAACTGTTCCCCTAAACATAACAATTCATTTTTGAATTAAAAAAAATTGATTGANAAACATAACATAACATAATATGTTCCCCTAAACATAACAATTCATTTTTGAATTAAAAAAAATTGATTGATTACATTATAGTTTGTGAAAAAAAATAGTAATGATTTGATTAAATATTNTGATTTGATTGAATATTATTATTTTAAAACTTTATACGCCACTAACGAATTATTTTAAACTAATAACATCGGTTATTAAAGTAAAAGTATTTGGCAAGCTTAAATGGCTAAATTATTGTTTATTTTTTTATGTTAATGGCACGTAAAAAATATAGAAAAAAATCAATGGTCAACTATATTAAAATATGTTCAATAAATGTTTTTCAAGAAAAATATCAATTCAACTCCATGACCATTTTTTATGTATGCAGAATTGTTTAACATGAATTATAGTTAAATAAATTTATAGAATAATTTAGTCTAGAAGAATTGGGTGAAAATAGAAAAAAATTTAAATGTTTTTTCTAAAATTTGAAAACACGAAGTTAATAGGTACACACATTTATTGACACAAGATATTATTATTTTTTAACATACTACATAGCTACTACTCAATCATTTTAAAAATTATTTTTTTTTTAATTTTTTTATAATAAAAAAATGATTTGCTGATTTAAAGTTTCTTATACCTACGGCAATTTTAAACACATTTGATAAAAATGAATTAAAATATATTTGGATAATTTATTGTTTGCGTTCTAATATGTGATTAATGACTCTGAATAAAACTAATTTTGAAATTTTAATGAAAATGTATAACAATATTTAGACATGAATTAGAATTTAAAAAAAAAAAGTAGGCATAAATGCATTTTACTATTCCATCGAGATAATTAAAAAAAAAAAATTTAATCAATTTAGTTTCCATTTTGATTAAGAATAAATACAAAAGTGTTGTTGGAGAAACATAGTTTAAAAGTATTGAACTTAAGTTTTCTACTGTCCTGCTTATTTTTTTTGTTGTTCGTTATTTACTTTTCAATGATATTATTTAATTCAGGTGTAAGAGGAATCTTTGGTGATGTAGTCACCGATTTTTATTAAATTTGTTTGTTTCTAAGAATAAATAAGTATAGTTACTTAATATGGTAGTTTCACTTTGTACCACTCATTTTAAACTATTGCCCAGTCAATCACACGTACCTAACTCAAGATATAAACTTTGCACTTCTTTATCTATAAATTAGTACTGAAATATCTACCAAATCGTAGTTTTTTTTAGCTTATTATATTATTAAGAAATCGTACCGTATTATAGGGTCTTGTTACCATAATATTACAATTACTCATCAATGCTTTTAATATAGCATCATCGTATTTCAACATTGACAAATACAGCATTGCAATGTAATTAATTTAAATATTAAATATTTAATTAATAAAAATTAATTGGGTTTTTTGGTATTACCTAATTAGTTATATCATCCTGATGTACAAATTGTATTAAAAACCCAATATTTTTATACTAGGTAAATTTAAGTCAAGAACAATATTTTAGGAAAACCACATTTTTGAGATTATTTTTGCTTTTAGATTTTTTGTTTGAGGGCTATTACGTAATAGCTATTTCATCGTCATTTCACATTATTATCATGATAAAAACAATAACAAAAAAATAAAATTTTTGAGGTGTTTTTAGTTTATCGACGCATCAACTTTAAAAATCTGTAACTTTTAAATCAATAACTTTCGAAAATGTTTTCACTTTTGAAAAAAACAATGAAAATCACACGTTAAATTTTTCTTTTTTAAATCTCAATTGGGTGGTAAAATGCATTTGTTTCAAAAAATAATTTGTAGTTATTTCATATGTGATATAATTTATAATTTGTATTTGGCTTCATCTAATATTACATATTTAATAGTTCATAGTAAAATGATAAATTATCATTTAATATATACATTATTAATTCAAGTTTTTTATTAGCTCCGGAACGAGTTTTTGAAATAGAAGTGCATGACGGGACAGAAGATGATGATGAAAACGACGAAGAAAGTTTAAAAAATGGTACCACCTCATCATCACCAAAACCAAAATCATCTACAACAACCCAACAGCCACCATCTCACGTAAATGTCTCATGTTACGCTGCTGGGATCCAACCAGCGCCATCAATGACAATTTGGGTAAATAACATGTAAGTGTATAAGATGAAACCATATTACGTGCGTTTATAAAGTACAGAATTTTCATTAATAATTTTAGGTTGGTTGCTGCAGAAACTCAAGTTCAGTATGAACTTCCACCAACTACATCTACTCCGAAAAGCACAAAACCAGTGCCTACCAAGTCCAGTTCAGTCATCAATAATACTACTCCAAACAGTGGTTCGTATTACGTTAAGGCCCATGCATCTCTTTCTTTGCGTGAGCCTTGGCCTTCGTCGCCAGCTTCTGCCCCTCCCGCTCCGGCTAATAGTCGAAAACGACGACTTAATAATAAATCAATAAACCAATTGATCATCGAGTGCCGACTACGCGTTCCTGGAATGGTTAAATCTACGTGGCCTGCAGATCATTATTATCAGGTACGGAAGTCAAAGTTATACACACTGATGACGCCATTACCAGCTGACTTTTATAAAGCTAAACAATATGAAGCAAGATCTTTTGAAAGTACTGATATGGAAGAAATGGATATCGAAAATGATGGTTCTACCGCTGTTACATCATTTTTGTCTCTTGTGATAATTACTGTTGTCATTAATTTGAATTTGTGAATGACTATGAAAATGAAGTATAGTTCAGATCTGGTATGTAAATCATCCAAGCACAATAAACATTTATAATAACAATAAAGGCAACATTTTCTTATTATAAATAAAAAAAGAAGCATGTTGACATTTCAAAAATAATGAATTATAAGTTTTTATTGAGACTTTTATTATACGAACGTTCGATTAAAATAGTTGAAAAGAAAATTGAAAACACTTATTTATGATATTTATAGTTTGATAGACAGTATAATATGAGTGTTGTTAACGTAACAATTGATTTGTTTTTGAAATGGAAAGCATTATAATTTGTTTGCTTAAAATTAGATTGAAAATTAGTAATTGATTTCTCGGTGAAATTGATATGGTCAATTTTCCGAGAAGGATCTCTACTATTCATTCAATAAAATGTTGTGTTCATAAAATATTCAAAGCAATCATAATAAAAGTCACTTAGTTTATGGATTAATACTTTTGAATAATATAATGATAATGTTGTATTTTTACATAAATGTAATTAAAATTTCTTTATCAATAGAAACTTTTACGTTCAATTGAAAAACAATTTTATTTTGTATTTTATAATTTTTGAAGAAAAAATGTATGCGATTAATTTATAATATATAATTTAATATAAATGGGCTTGGTGTGGCGCGGTGGTCACACCAGTTGTTGACAAAACTCTAGTGTTAAGCCGCGCCTACCACTGTAGGTGAACGGATGGGTGATCATACGCGTGCTTCTACGGTGGCGAAAAAGCACCATGTTTTCAGTGCAGAAGGCAATGGGAAACCACTGCACTTAAAATTTCCCCGGGATATACCAATGGTATTAACCAACCTAACGGTTGTAAAAAAAGAAAATTTAATATTAAATTTTATTTTAATATAATGTTTTATATTTTAGAGCAACATCGTGATGCTTTAACAAATTTACAATAGTGTAATTTCAACGCAGTCGTTAAATCATGATATCAATTTGGAGTTAATTTGAGCTAACATACTTTTGCATTTGGGTCAATTTTTGTTAGTCAACATTTGGGACTGTACTTTAATGTTTTATCCTGAAAAATGATACTCGCTTTGTTATGGATTTGGCATAAACTATTTAACATAGATTTATATTTATAAGTATATTTATAGAGTTTTTGATGTTAATATAATGCAATGAACCATAACATAATATAAAACATTGGCGATTAATCAATAATTTCATATACAGGCCAAATACATACTTCCTTCACATTTATCTTTACTTAATTTACTATTATTTAATATGTTTTGAAATTGTAAATACTATTCAATACACACCCATCTAGTCTAATAAAGTTGTTAACCCATTAACGAAAATAATTTTAACTTAAAAAATATCATAGTGATATGTTATATATTGTTAGTAACACTATAGTGTTACATTCTATAAAATATTATGTAAGTGTATATTTGTTCATTAATTATGTAAATAAAATTTATGTTCATTCAATTTTCTCTACTTTATCATTTGATTGAATGCATTAATATTATTATTTAAAAGGCTAAATTTCTATTTTTTTTTTTTTTTTTTTTTTTTTTTTAATTTTTGTTATTTATGGTTTTAATAATGGTAATATTACGATATTACTAAGCTAGGCACACCAAAGATACTTTATATTTTTAAATGTGAGATTTTATATTATTAAATTTGAAATATGTTCTTTTAAAAATATTAATATCTAATTAATAAAAACGATTAAAATTATTTTTGTACAATAGTCATATTTTTTTAAACAAAATATTTTAATAACTTTTAATTAAGTTATCAAAAGTATAAAATGGTCATTTTTTTTAGTATGCTAATATTATGTAACAAAAAATATGATATTTTAAATTTTGGAAAAAGTTTATACCAACAAGTCCCACATTCTACGTCTACATAAGTTATTTTAAAACTATAATATTGACAATGTTTCATTTTTTCAACGAATAAATGTAATAACATCAAACTTTTATTCAGTTATGTGATTTTTATAAAATATATTACGTATTATTTTACTTTGTATTTTACTAACTCACAAATTGTACAAATAATAACCAAATAAAATTTATAATAATATTTAACATAAATTTCAAACAGATTAACTAAAGCAAATTACTTATGTTCTTTTTAACAAATCAATCCGGCCATAATTAACTGATCACATATTAATAAATTCACATATTTTTTATTAATTGTATATCGCACCATAATATCAAAATAACCATAGAGTTTTTATTAAGATTTTTGAATAATAAGTTTCTTTGTTTTACATAAATTTAACCTAAAAATAATTAAAAATATATAAACATTATTATACACAATATAAGCATAAATATAGGTTAGTGAACTTGGGAGAGGCTTAAGTCACAAAATTCACCAATTTCCTAAAAATGTAGAAACTTATATAAATTTTTAAATATAAATATAAAAACTGCCGTAACCTTTTCAAAAATGAACATATCAATATAATTTTTTTTTTATAGATGCATGATGTCTTTACCTATCATTTGGTATATTTTTTTTGTAAATCTGACACTTAACCTGCCCACAGGTTTTTGGGCAGGGGATTTAAAACGACAACTTTTTGACAAAAAATTTACTTTTTCAACTTAACTTTTGAAAGTGTTCCGGAAATACTGACACTTTTATATATATCTTAAATTAAAGCTAATATAATATAATTTATTACGGAAATAAAAAATTTCGGACTTTATTTGATGGTGAAAATGTCTACCAAATGCTCTTTTTGTGTGAAAAATCTCGATTTTATTTTTTACATTTTTAACTTTATAATGCTATAACTTATTGAAAAGTGTATGTATCAATACAATTTTTTTATGAGAAATAATATTTTTTAATAATCCCTTTTTTATTCGACATACTTTATCTTAATCAAGATATTAATAAGGAACTAGCAGATCATATAGCTTTTGGAATAATACACCAATTTTTTAAAATTAAACACTATCTAAAGATTTGCATCGAAGCGTTTTTTTTTTATAGTGATTTTAATGACTGTCAAATATCATACTTGATCCAACTATGCCACGTCACCACTGTGCCGCGACCCCCCTGTGCTGGGTTGTTGTTTTTTACCTATGTTTATGATCATTGGGATAATGCTCGGAATGCTGTGTATTCTGTAATTTATTAAAAAATGATATGTCTGATTTTATTGAAAGGTTACTTTTTTGCACAAAAATGTCGACTTTGATAACACAAATTGAAAATTTTAATTTATTTTACTCTCTTAAAAGTTGCTATTATTTTAATACTAGTTTTATTTGACCAATCAAAAATCATGGTATTTATGATAAATGCCATTTTTATTAATTATTGTTTATCGATAGTATTTTATTAATATTTACCATAATTTTATGTTCAACAGTAACTACAGGTTATTTGATATAATTTTATGATTATCAGGTTATTTTACGNAACAATAACTACAGGTTATTTGATATAATTTTATGATTATCAGGTTATTTTACGGTTATATTTTGGCCAATTTTCGACTTATAGACAATAACACTTAAAAAATTTAAATACTAATTTATAATATAACGGTAATTAAATCTACAAAAAAAAAAAGGTTTTTATTTAATTAAAAATTTACTTATAATAAGTGAAGTACAAGTATAAGTATGTAAAAATTTATTAAAAACATTGTATAATATAGTTTATAGATCTAAAGTTATAAGAGTTGTCAGTTAGATCTATCCACTTAATGCATTTAATTTCAAAAGTCTAATTAGTCAAAAAAAATGTAAAGATTAATTTTCCGTATTAATCCGAAAATACCATCCTCGGATATTGATTATACAAGAGAAACAATTTTGTATAATCTAGGGTTGTCTGATTTTTTTAAAAAATAATTTAATAAATAATTAAATTTTGAAAGGATATTATATAATAATAAACTAAAGTATGATTACTACTAATTGAATATTCTAAAAGTGATATATACAATAAAACTATAATTAAACAATATGGTTTAAGTTCCTAATTTATTATTCTACTTCATAATTTGATTTGTATATTATAAGTTTTTATTTTTCATCTTCAATTGATACGATGGAGTTCTCACTCTTGGACGTATTGTAACTGGATATCCATAAACACTTTTCATCAAAACTTCAAATTTTAACTTAATGTCAGACATTTTACAACTTGTATGTACACTATAATTTCGTAAAAATGTTGACAGTGTAACTTTCATAGAAAGCATTGCATATTTCATTCCTAAAATTATATAAAATGGTAACGTTTCATTACTTAGTTACATTCTAATATACAGCTAATTTCAATAATTAATCATTTACCTATGCAGTTACGAGGTCCACCACTAAAACCAATAAAACAATACTTGTGTCGTTTAGCCACATTCTCTGGATCAAAATTCTCCGGATTGAATTCCCAGGGCTTTGGATAAAATTCTGGTAGATGATGTGTTCCTATTGAAGATATCATTACAGTAGTGCCTTTTGGAATAGTATAGTTTGCTTAAAAAATACAAATTTATTGAAATTATTATTATTATTTCAAGTAGAATTTATGTAAGCAGAAATATTACTTATTTTAACATCTTCTTCAATATGTCTCATAATTATGGGTAATGATGGGTATAATCGAAGAGTTTCTTTAATACACTGATCCAAGTACACAAACTTAACCGTATCTTCGATTGTTAATGTTTGATCACCATTTTCCATTACTTCATAGATTTCATCATAAACTTTATCCTATAAATTTTATGCTAAATTTTGTATATGATATCTACTTTAATAACGTTGAGAAAATAACTACTTGTATATCTTGATGGATAGCTAACATTAAAATACAGAAACTGATGGTTAAAGCACTTGTTTCAGAACCCTATAAAAAAAATTACATTATTGGATTAATAAATAGTTATTAGGATAATTTTTACCGCTATCATCATAGTAAGAACTTGATCTTTTAAATCTTTATCTGAAAAATTTGCTCCTTGGTCATTTAATTCCAGTAACTTATCCAAAAAGACTTTAAATCGGTTTTCTACAAGAATCATTGATAATATGTTTAAATAATAAGAATAATAAAATTATAGAAAATAAAATACTTTCGCTTTTAGAAGTATTTTCCATTGTTTTCCTCTGGGCGTGTTCAAATTTTTTTTCTTTAATTATCTAAGTTAACATTTTTATTCATTAGGTAAACAAAATATAGTTGAACATACCAGAAATAACTGCAATATTTCGAAAAATTATTTAACCAAAACAAAAATCTCAGTGAAATCCTCAAAAATTCCGACTCACAAATATCAATTGTGGTCACAAATTGACCCGGTATTAGAGTCGTTTAATAATAATAAAATACCGTGATTAATATAACTGTGGAGTCAGTTTATCATACTTTTAAATATTACTATAATATTAAAGTACTGCAAAATACATAAAAGCACGAGTGAACAATATTATGACGTTAATATATATTTCGACGGCACGTGCGGCGGATGTAAGTCACATGTAATTTGGTGTACATAGTCGCCGACGTGTCTCGCGGTGCTCATCGTCTTACCTGCCCTATCTACCGACAGCCGGACAAGACAAGTTTGGGGTCCCTATACACTAAGGCGGTTGCGCCGTACGGTCGTAACCATACGGTTATACCGTTCATCAAGAATGTGCAGGTTTAAATAAACAGCGTCATACTATTACGGTATCGCCGTTATCGTCGCCCGGTACGTCTCAAAACCGTCGCATGTCACGGTTTGACGGCATCTTATCACCTTATAATAGTTCGTAAATTGTTTTGCATATTTATTTTGTATTTTTATTGTAATAAATCATTAAAATAGAAATCTTAGTAATAATTTCTATGGACCTCTTGGTGTTTAAATAATTATTTATATTGATATACTGCACATAATATATTCCGCTTGTTACGTATTTTTTTAATTATAATATATTTATTTATTGTGCATACGTAACCTAATAATCACACATAAATATTTGTTAGATTAATTAGAAGGACTTTGTTATTATTTAGTTCATATACGAAACTCTAATTGCAGATTTGAAATCGGCGTAAAAATGGGTTTAGAAAAGTATATTTTGGTCTCTGATGAAAATTTCTTGTAGATCAGTAAATTTATTTATAAGTAATAAACAATTTTTTTTAAAAAAATATTGCATCAAGCCCATCAATTTTTATACATGATTGCCTTAAAGTAATAACTGCTATAAAGTTTTTTTATAATTTATCCGTAAAAATTACAATACTAAATTTTTAAATATCATTTTCATACTATATTTGATTGCTATAATGAATATTTATTCATATATTATTCTTATAAATCATAAAACTTGCAATCAGGTTTTAAACATTGATATTAACATTTTAACATCGAACGATTGTACTCATACGATAGTACTAAAAAAATTTGTCGTAATACATTCTAATTTTTTGGTAGAATTTTATGAATCATTTATTGTGTCCCTTATTGAAATTATAAGGATGAACTCAATATTTCCGTTTTTCTTTAGGGGTGCTTAAAAGATCAAATGCTTCACAAGTCTCAAAAATCATTCTGAGTAAAAGAAGAAGTTTAGTTTTATAAATGTTTTACTCGTATGTATTTGCATAATATATGACTGTGGACGTTAAAAATTAAGGGGTAGTAATTTTTAAAATGATTACTAATTATTTCAATATTAGTATTTTGAGACTACAAAACTAAAAAAAGTTAATCTTTAGGTATAGGAGGCGGCCAAGTTTTGTAGTCCTAGATGACAAAAACTATATTTATGTAAAAGTTACACTAATGAACGATGTTATTTATTAAATATATAAACTTACCTAATTTTATAAGTTTATTTGAACAATAAAAGAACAAATTTCACTTGTAATTTTAACTCTTTATGTAGCAAAATATTAATTGAATACTTGTATATATTAAAAACATTAATAAATACTTAGCTAAAAATCGTAAATTAAAAATTAAAAAAAATTTAAATCTCTATACAGTGTAGTAGAAGACAACTGAATGAATAAAATAAAAATTATTGAATTATTAATTTAAAACTTGGCAAAACCGTTTTCAAGTCGTTCGGTGTGGCATGTGTTGATATAACTGTACGGTTACGACAATACGGCCCAACCGTCCTAGTGTGTCGGGGCCCATAGTGTGTGAATAGTGCGCTATTATGTGCCGTGTCAAAATCAGAAACGAAAACATTATAAAAATGTTCTCAAATATAAAATCTTATTATTAAAGGATCGGATCCTATAAAGAAGTCTTTTTGGTACCATTTCAGATACTTTCTCTGACCGTCAGGGATTTTTTTAAATTAAAATAGTTTCTGTAATTGAAGTTAAACGATTTATTTTTCAATTTTTATAAAAACATCGACTACAGGTAGGTCTTATGTAGGGGTTTTATTATAAAAACCACACTATAAAAATTTATCGATTGTGAGATTTTATCCTTTTATTTAAATATTGCTGACAAATTATTAAACGTACAGAAAAAAGTTTTATATACAAAAAAAAAAATGATAAAATTCAAGAGTTAATGTGTAAAATTTTTTTTAATAAAGATACACAAAATAAATCGATTAAATTTAATTAAGTAGAAGATATAAAATAATTATAAATTCGTAATAACATACATTTTTAGTAGTTAAGAGTGCCGTTGAACTAATAGAAAATTATAACAATATTATATCGAAAGATAAATGTCCATAACAGTTGTAGCTTCTATATGCTATATTTGATTATCAAAATCAATTCCCACGCTGTAATAAAGCAATGCTAATATCTAATATTTTTTAAATATACATTTTAATTTTTTAATAACATTATAAATAATCGAGAAAATCTATTTTATTATAAATTTGTAATCATTTTATAACTTCTACTTCATTACATGTGTTTGATTTATTTTGTGTATAGTCCGATGAACAAATACTATCCCTACTACCGTTTGTTGTTTGATTATTTGAAAAAACTTTGGCGGTCTGTATTCCAGAGCCCAAAATTATCTGCATTCAAAAATTCAATCTTTGGACGCTTGAAGGTAGTATATTTAGACACACTACAATGGAGTATTTTTTATTTATACAAAATTTCTACAACTATGGGCTTTATACTTATATACTTTAAATATTATGTTTTAGGTTAGTTATAAAAAATAACATAATAAATTTTAGGTGGAATTTATATATGAATAAAAAATAAATTGGGGTAGGTAATTTTATTAATTTTTCAAAATAACATTAAAGGTGTAGTCCCAACCTTGCCCACTTTGTGCAACATTTCTGATACTATAAATTGGTTTGAATAATGAATGTGTTAAAGCTTTCAAAAAAGTCTTGTTGCTTGAAGTGCTTAAGGATTTATCCATGTTTGTAGTTGAGCTCTGATGTTTCGGACTCATTGTAGAGTCTTTATAAGCAGAATAGAAAACACGCATACTAACTTGAAGACCATGAAAAAGAAATCATTATGCAAGAAATTTGCAAAATTCTAAGAGAAGCAGTCTTACAGTCCGAAATAAAACTTCAACAAAAATGAGTTAACTGCACTCAAAAATTTAAGGAACGATAATAATGTCATATTGCTAAGAGCAGATAAAGGGAACGCCACAGTAATCATTAAAACCACAGAATATAATAACAAGATGAAGAAATTAATGGAAGAAGGACCGTACAAAATCATAAAAAGAAATACACTGAACCGAATAATCAAATTAGTTAATGATGAAACAAAGCAATACTAGATGGAAAAGAACGAAAACAACTACTAGTGACAGTTCCAAGATTACCAAGAATATACAGAGTCCCAAAAATACACAAGAATAATGTGCCGCTCAGATCTATATTCAGCGCCATAAACTCGCCTACATACAACTTAGAAGGTTACTTAGCAAGAATTCTGAAAACTAACACTGGAAAAACGTCTTCTTATGTGAAAAACTCGATGGATTTTGTGAAAAACTACAACAAGTCAACTGGGAAGAACGAGGCATTGTCCTCAGCTTCGATATTGTCTCGTTATTTACGATGGTGTCAGAGATGGACACACTGAATATTATAAAAGGGAAAAAATGAATAGATACCATTTATAGACACCATCTACGAACAAACTGATGGAATGGCAATAGGATCAAGACTAACACCAGTATTTGGCAACATATTCATAGAATGGTTTGAAGCGGAAACAATAAGCACGTATACTCAAAAACCAAAAATGTGGTTGCGATATGTAGATGACACATTCGTTTTATGGCTACACGGCGTGGAAAACTGCAATCTTTCCTGCAACATTTAAACAGCATAAACAACAACATACAGTTCACAATGGAAACTGAGGAAAACGGAAAATTGCCATTCCTGGATGTAATGGTAAAGAAACAGCCTAATGGGATATTCGGCACAGAAATGTATAGAAAAAGTTCACATGCAGATAAATATTTACATTCCGATTCACACCATTGCCCCTCACAGAAAATGGGATTATTACATACAATGGCAACAAGAGCAGTCAGAATAGCTGTTGAAGGTCATGTGAATGAGGAAAAAACATATATACGACAAGCACTAATGAATAATGGATACATAATTAGAGATATTAATAAGGCAATTAAAAAAGCAGAGTAAAGAAAAAATGCAACCCATAACAAGGATGACGAAAACAATGAAGATGAAAAGAAAGGAACATTAATACAGCTGTACATACAAGAAATTACCGACCGCATATCAAGAATTGCACAAAAATTCAAATTAATAACCGTCTTCCAACCAAACATAGTTTCAGGATCACTACTCCGAAACCCAAAAGATAAACTGCCAGAGATGCAAACACCAGGAGCTTATGAAATACCGTGTTCATGTGATAAATTTTACATCGGACAAACAAGAAGAGCTATTGCGACAAGAATAAAAGAACATGAAAAAGACGTAGAGTACCATAGAACAGAAAAATTTGCAGTAGCTGAACATGCCAAAAACAGAGGACATGACATACAACAATTCGATAAAGTAAAAAATACTAAACAAAGAAACTCATTTTGGCAAACGGATGTACAAGGAAGCAATAGAAATCGAAAAATGTCCTGGAATTTTCAACAGAGTAGATGGGTTGAAAATCAGCAAAACTTAGTTACTTATCATACACTAGACAAAAAAAAAATTAACCAACAACACTGAAAATAACTCAATATAAGAAGAGGCTACAATCAACATAACAAATAATTGCCGGTGTAGGAAAGGAAGACCGAAATGTCAAGAATGTCGTAAACAACGTTAATCAAAAACCAGATGTTTTCAGTTTTATAAAAGCAAATTGTTATCAAGATAAGCCACTAGTATAGTTGCAGTCACCAACAAGAAACCATCACTCTGATGATGAATTGTGCAATGAGTCCGTAACGTTAGAACTTAACTACAAACATGGATAAATCCTCGGTTTAAATAAGCTAAAAAAATATTATTTATATGCATAAATAAATAAGCATAATTTATAATAATAATGAGTAATGAGTATTAATATAAAATTCACTTGATCTGGTAATTCATGACATTTCTTGCATATTTGCTGCCAGCCAGTTATTTTTGCATATATATTAAAAATAAAATTAGGATACAACCATGGTTTACACATCCTCGAACAAATAACTTTTGTGCTTCTAAAAAATTTTTTATTAAAAGTAAATAAATTTATATATAAATGTCCTTTTTAAATTAAGAGTGGAAATTTATAAGTATTTCAATTTTTTAGCTTCGATTCGAAGTTGAGAAGGTATTAATTTTACTGTGTGTTTTTTTTTTTATATCTGTCGTCACTTTTTTTTAGCTCTCACTGGACCGATTTGTTTCAATGATATGTCAAAAGATCACAAACCATATCTAGTTGAAGACATTTCTCTTAAAAATTAAAAAAAATTCTCTCATTCCCTGGTGAAATCCTCTAAAAAATTACGATTTTTAAAATCAGTAAATTCCAACATATTTTAAACTTTTTTGAGGGGGTCAGACAGAGAAGGCATGAGGGTAGTCTGTAGTTTCACCGACATTCATTCACAAGAACCAAGTCGATAGAGAAGGACGCATAGATGTTATTTTTCTTTAATTACCTTATTTCTTTTTGTAAAAATTATTTTCTAAAATAAAGCAAATCAGTTTTGTTTAATTGTTCACAAAATAAGTAAGTTTGATTTTTGAAGCATCAATGAAATAGAATAAAGCAGTAGGACCCGATTAAGTGCCAGTAGAAGTATGGAAAATATTAGGCGGTATTGGCATAAGGTTTAAGGAACTTCTAATTAAATTTTATTAGAAGGGAAAATTCAAATGATTGGAGGAATAGTATTATGGTGCCGATATTTAAAAGTAAATGTGACATACAGGAGTGTGGAAATTATAGAGGAACAAAGTTTATGAGTCATAGTATGAAAATTAGGGAAAAGGTAATAGATAAGACAATAAGAAATGTGACATCGGTATCTAAAAACCAGTTTAGATTTATGCCTGGGAATTCAACAATGGAGTCAGTATTTTGTGTGAGGCAACTAATAAAAAATTTAGGAAAAAGAAAAAAGCTGTGTATAGTGTTTATAGATTTGGAGAAAGCGTATGACAGAGTCCTGAGAGAAGTTTTAAAGTGGGCATTAATGAGAAAAGGAGTCCTTTAATTCAATAGAAGATATATATGATGGCACTTGTACCAGGGTAAAAATCTTACTGTAAGAGTGCAATAAAGTTCTGCTTTAATCCCTAACTTATTCTTTATAGTGATGGATGAAATTACTAGAGGAATACAAGGAGAGATGCCGTGGTGCATGTTGTTTGCTGACGATATAGTATTAATAGCAGAAAATAGGGAGGAAATTAATCAAAGGTTAGAGGTTTGGAGATCAGCTTTTGAAGAAAAGGATTTATGAATAAGTAGAAATAAGACAGAGTTTATAGGGTACAAGTTTGACAAAGGAGAACACGAGGTAGGTGAAATGAGGAGATTATTGGCAATAGGCGAGGACATGATTGGAGGGGTGGAAAATTTTAAGTATTTAGGGTCAGTTTTACAAAAGAGCGGTGGTATTGACGAGGATAAAAGACACAGAATTAAATACGGGTGGTCGAAGTCAAGAGAAGCGTCTGGCGTCTTATGCGATAAAAGAATTCCAATGAGGCTGAAAGGAAGATTCTACAAGACTGTAATAAGGCCAGCTATGATGTATGATTCAAAGTTTTGAGTGGTTGATAAGAAAGTAGAGCAGAAAATGAGTGTAGTAAAATGAAAATACTTAAATTGGTGAGAGGAGTGATTAGATGAGATAAGATAAGGAACGAACATATAAGAGGGAGTATAGGTGTAGTATCCATTTTGGATAAGATGAAAGAAAATAGACTTAGATGGTATGGTTATGTTATGAGGAGAGAGGAATCGAAAGCTGTAAAACAGTTATAGAAATGAATGTTGAAGGAAGAAGAGGTAGAGGAAGACCAAAAAAGAGACGGAGGGATGCTATTGAATGCAATATGAGGACAGCTGATGTGAGAGATCATGTCAAGTGAAAGTTTAGGATAAGGGTGGCCCATCCCAAATAGTTGGGATTAATGCAAGGAAGAAGAACAAGATTTTTATTGAAAAAGACATATATAGCAGTTTTAAAAATACATTAGATTTTACACTTGTTCTAATTACTTTTTAGATAAATAATAAACATGCATAAAAAGATTAAATACAAAAGCGAACAAAACTCCTAAAAAAAAAAAACTGTAGAAAACTACAATTTGAAAATTTTTACAGTTTATTCAAAATTATTGTCTACATAAATGTATACAATATATTTATTAATACTAAATGAAATATTGGATAAAAAATAAATATAATGTTCAATTTTAGAAAGCATATGATTTATTTAGCTCTTACTCATTAATTGCATTGCTGAAAACAAATTTATCATCGCTTTGTGTATCACAGTTATATCCCATTGAGGTTTCTATAAAACAAATAGGGTTTAAGTTTTAAGTCTTAAAATAAGTATTAGAGATAATATATTTTTTCCTTAAAAATATACAATTAAAAATTTTTCACAGTGGGTTTGAGGCACAAATTGGACGTGACATAGTTGGGCAAGTACAGATAATATCTGACAGTGATTAAAATCACTGCCATAACAAACGCTTCGATGCAAATCTGTAGATAGTATTAAATTCTAAGAAATTGATAATAATTATAGAAGCAATATCAACTCCTATTTCCTTAATTATATTCTGATTATTTTTCTTTGATTTAAAAGTATAATATATGAATAAATATTAATCATAGTATTTAAATTTAGTATGAAATTGATAAAATTAATAAATTAGTTGTATATTTCTTTACTTTTAACGTGTATAAAAATCTAAAGGGCTTCATTCAATACTTTTCAAAAAAAAATTTTTAGTTATTAAGAGTAAATACATTAGTCTACAAGGAACTTTCATCAGAATCAAAAATATAATTTTCTAAATCAACTTTTCGCGCTGTTTTCAAATATGCAATTAGACTTTTTTTTTTTTGATTATAAAGGGATTATTAAAAAATATTATTTCTCATAAAAAAATTGTGTTGATCCATACACTTTTCAAAAAGTTAAAGCACCATAAAGTTAAAAATTAAATCGAGAATTTTCATAGAAAAATAGCATTTGATAGCCATTTTCACCGTGAAGACAAAATAAAGTACAACATTTTTTTTTTTTTAATATTAAAGTATATTACATATGCTTTAATTTAAGATATATATAAAAGTGGCAGTATTTCCGGAACACTTTCAAAAATTAAGTTGAAAAAGTTCTACATTCTCTATGCATATTTATGTTTTGAACCCCCCCTGTATTGAGGGAAATGGTTCGATTTAAAAAAACAGTATTTCGAATGAAAGATGTATATAAATACTACTTTTCATGAAAAAACTATATTGATCCATACATTTTTCAAAAAGTTATAGCATAATAAAGTTAAAAATGTAAAATACAAAATCGAGAATTTTCACACAAAAATAGCATTCGGATGTCATTTTCACCGTGAAGATAAAATAAAGTCCGAATTTTTTTTTTCCATAATAAATAACAATACATTAGCTTTAATTTAAAATATATATAAAATTTAAGTTGAAAAAGTAAATTTTTTGTGAAAAAGTTGTCATTTTGAATCCCCTCCCTGTGGGCAGGTAAAGGGTCAGATGTAAAAAAAAATATACCAAAATGAAAGGTAATGATATCATGCATCTATATAAAAAAAATTATATTGATTTGGTTATTTTTAAAAAAGTTATAGTAATTTTAAGTAAAAAAAATTGAAAACATTTCAAATATTAGCGATTTTTAAATTTTGTTATTTTTTTNAAAACATTTCAAATATTAGCGATTTTTAAATTTTGTAATTTTTTTTGAGGTTTCCCCATTTACGGGGAACGAGAGAAATTTTTTCAATTTTTGAGGATAATTTCTTTGACTATTTGTGATCTTTTGACGTATCATTGAAAGAAATCGGTTCAGTGAGAGCTGAGGAAAAGTGGTAATAGACACAAAAAAAAACACATCATAGTAAAATTAATACCTTCTTAGATTTGCATCGAAGCTAAAATAATTAAAAACAGAAAAAAAATTATTTTCAAAAAATTACTGATTTTTATTTATAATATGCTAAAACTAATAAATTCAAAATTTTATTTTTAACCTAATTTTTTTTTTTTTTTTTTTTT
>NW_026099572.1:4413282-4426576 GCF_025091365.1 Daktulosphaira vitifoliae
TTTTTTTTTTTTTTTGGTTCTTAAAAGTTGTTAAACATATCTACTCAATTGAGTGTATTATAAAATGTGATTATAATTGTAAAAATCCAATGTTAAATTTAAGGAAACTAAAAATAATTTTTAAAAAAATGATTTATACAGCAACATGTTACCAAAATATTTGGAATATTATAGAATATTAATAACACGCACAAATAGAGTTAAACAATTAATAAATTACAAAGTAAATTTATTTAGTTTTGTAATTGAATTCTATTATTATATTACACCTCATTTGACAATAAATACATTAGAAATGATTGATATTAATTGTCTGTATGGAAAAAGTTGGTTTAGCAACTTTTCATTTGATAAAGGGGATTTTTTTTCAATTTTTGAGGACAATATCTTTAACTCGATACTAATTGTGATCTTTTGATGTATCGTTAAAATAAATTGGTCAGTGAGGGCTGAGAAAATAAATGACAGCCACAAGAAAAATCCCATATTCAAATAATATTAATAGGAATAAAGAATTTTTTCTCACAGAGGGGTAACTACAGTGATGGGATCCTTGATATTTATTAAAGTTGTTGAATCTTAATGAGATAAAAACCAAATGAGTTGAAAAGTTTTTTCTAACTCAAAAATAATTAAGGAAAGAATTCAAAAAAATTCACTGTCACATGCGGATTCTTACCTCTTATCCTAAGCGTGAGTGACTCAAGTTTTATCGTTTCGGCAATCGTTCGTGTTAATTCAGTTAATAAAATTGACAATTTAAGCGAATTTTATATTTTAAACTTACCTTTTTATACTTTAAAGAAGCAAACAAATTTAAATAAGTTTAACTTCATATTATATGTCAATTAAATTGGTATAATATTAATTAAAATCAATGTACTGCCCTCATATGGTATTTTAATAGAAATTAAAATACAATACCAAGAATTTTAACACCATAATAGCATATTTTTCAATTCGGTAACCATTTTCATCATAAAGACAAATCCAGAGGTCAAATTTTTTTTTTCAAATTAAAGTGTATTACATAGGCTTTAATTTTAGATATATATATATATTAAAGTGTCAATATTTAAGAAAGAATTTCAAAAGTTAAGTTGAAAAATTTAATTCATTGTAGAAAAGTTATGATTTTGAATCCCCTCAGTGAGCAGGTTAAGAGTAAGATTTTCAAAAAATATATATACCAAATTATAGGAAACACCTAATGTGTCTATAAAAAAATTGTTTCTACTCATTCAGTTTTAAAAAATTTATGGCAGTTTTAAGTTAAAAAAGTTGAAAAAATGTCAAAAATTGCCGATTTATAAATTGTAATTTTTTTGGAGATTTTCCCCATTTATGGTGAAGGGGAAATTTTTTCCAATTTTTGAGGGTAATGTCTTCGATTAAATACGGTTTATGATCTTATATATCATGTATATCTTATATATCTTATGTATCGTTTAATGAAATCGGTTTGGTGAGACCTGAGAAAAAGTGGTAACAGACCCCCCCCCCAAAAATGCATCATAGTAAAATTAATACCTTCTCAGATTCGCATCGAAGCTAAAATCTTAAAATAAATACAAATAAAATATTAAAAATGACTATATTTTATTACTAATTATTATCTCACTTACCACATATAGTATCAACTGAACTAGAAATTATATAATCAAAAATATCAAATGTTTCAGTTTTTCCTAGTTCTTTTTGAAGATTTCTTATAAAGATTGATGTTTTCTTATTAAAAATTGGTAAAAGTTGATTTATGAAAGAAGTATTGAATATGGGAGTAATTATTTTTCGATGCTGTTTCCATTTGTATACTAAAAGCAATGATGGAAAATTTGAGGTTAATTTAAATGATTAATAAAACATGTTTAAATACAAATTTAATCAAATACAATATAATTTATCTAGAGTTCTTTATAAAATTTTTATTTTTATTCTTTATAAATAATTTTTATTCTTTATTTTTATTCTTTATATTCTTTATATTATCCTCTTATTAAGAGGATAATATAGCTTTTAGAAGNTATATTCTTTATATTATCCTCTTATTAAGAGGATAATATAGCTTTTAGAAGAATACAAAATAAAAATAAATAGATTCTAGTTAATTATAAACATAAACATTATTGTTCAACTTTTAACTTGACTAATGTTAATTCATTTTAAGTGTAATTTATTTTGCACTAACCGGGAGCTGTAGATAATCCTTCTCCTAAAATGTTTATTAAAAAATTGTATATTTCATCTTTTTTGAGAGCTTTGGAACTGTTAAAAATAATCTGAAAAATATCTAATTTTTTATTTTCACAGTAAAATTGATCTTAAAATGTAGTTGTATTAAGTATAAAAATAATCATTGTTGTATCATAGTTTAATAATTTTGACGTATCGTCAAACAATATTGATTAAATAGAGAACACATAGTAACCAATATTGTAATTTATAGTCATAAACACAAAAAAATAAACGACATATCATATTAATGTTAAAACTTTCACACCTTCATCTCGAAACGTAAAAGGTACTACGATATTTTAAAGTGATTTATTCTGTGACGGTAAACAATTTCAAAAACGTTTTTATTTAATATTAAAAACAAAATTAGATATTTTAATTACAAAAAAAAAATTTAATCAATTTTTTTTATTTTACCATAATGCCCGAATAGCATTTCTGTAATGATAATACTATTATTTTTTGTTTAAATATTATTATTTTAATTTTAATAGTTGTACATTATAATGTTATTTAAAAAATATGCAATTTAGTATTATTTAATTAGCCTTATGCACAGTTATTTTTGTCTACCGCAAAAAACGTTGACGTTCTGCTTAAAGTAGACGATTATTCTTATCATGTTATCACTTATTGAATTTTACTACAGAATCTGCATTTGTGTTACTTATACCAGATTTATAAAATATTTTAAATTGATATTCTTTTAGCTGCAATATTTAATACGTTAACCTAGAATCTGGATCTTTTATACCGTTAATATCTTACTAATAAACTAAACTAATAAAAGTATATCTTTTATACTTTCACACCGTCTCCAAAATCATTCGAACCCTCTTATTAAAAATCTGTCTTCACTCACAATTCCAGATTGCCATCCTCGCTTAAAAAGATCCTAGTGTACAGAAGTTCTTTTACAATAAATATGTGTTACCCTCAAAATTGAAAAAAAATGTAATTTTCGTGTTAAAAATCAATGTTACTTTGGTACTTAAAACTGCTATAACTCTTTTCAAAATGGACGAACCAAAATAATTTTTTTATATATATAATGACTTTACGTATTCCATTTTTATTTGATATAAATTTTACGATAATCTGACCATTAACCTGCACACAAGGGGGGATTCAAAAAAGCAACTTTTTTACAAAACTCAACTTTTTTAACTTAAGTTTTAAAAATGCCCGGAAATACTTAAAACATATGTCAAATTAAATCTTTTGCTGCATAATATAAATTAATAAATATATATATATCCCGACGACTTATCTTCCACGGGTCTTTTTTTCAAATTTTATTTTTTTTTGTTTATTTTAAAATACCTTATAAGGGTTTGTCATAGTAATGAGTCCACCAATAAATATAAAATGTACATGAATCTAACTTACATTAAATATAAATTTATACTTATTTTGATTATTTTGCCCCTTCAAGGATAAGAAAAGTTTTTTTGAATTTTTGAAAAGTTGAAAATTTGTATAAAAAGTAGAACTATTTCAACTTAATTTTGAAAATATTCCTTAAATCTACGCCTTTTATATACATATGTTCAAATAAAGCTTATTTTAACATATATATAATTAATTTACTAGAAGTTCAAAAAAATAAATTTGTACCGTCAACTTATTTTCTGTGTTCAAATGGCAGTCGAAATAAAACAAAAATAGGAGGTATTTTTGCTTTTGGAATAATCCACCAATTTCTCAAAATTAAACATTATCTACAGATTTGCATCGAAGCGTTTCTTACGATAATGATTATAATCACTGTCAGATATCATCTAAACTTGTCCCAATTATGTCACGTCCTTAGTGTGCTGCGACCACACTATGCTACTGTTTTTCTTTTTTTCTTTTGAACCAGAATTCTATATCTTTGTTTATATAATATAAATTATAGTATATAGTTCTAATTATGAACCAAATGTATTAAATAAACTAAGTTGATTTATAAAGATTTGTCGTTTTTGAGTTCATTGAAAACCATAAAGAAGTTATTATTTTACTGTGATTTTTACATGTGGTATTGTATAGTGTATAATTTATGTTTTATGTTAATATATGTAAAGTTAGAAATTTTATAAAAAAAAAACGTGTATTCTTGGTGGCATTATTTCTTCTGTTGGGGGTTCTGTTTTAATTTCAAAAAATTTTTTTTTAAATTTTTTAGATATATATCTGCTTTATACACCATACAAATTTGAAGTTTGAGAATAAACTTAACATGTAAAATTTAGCATTAGAAATCAGTAAAAATCCGCTCAAAATCAAATTATTTAATAAAAGTTTTTTGTTCTTTTCAAACCACATTTTTGTAATTGTTTTATATATTATTCTATATGTAATATATTACGATTTAATATAATTATTATATATGTTATAATTATAAAATTCATTATTTTAGTTGCAAAATAATAAATAAATAATCATGGTTTTATTCTAATAGTTAGAATATTTTGTCTTCATAAATAATATCTGAAATAAATAAATAAATGATATCTTGAGATTTCTTATGGTACTGTTATTAATTGGTAAAAATCTGTGTTTTTCACTATTCCCGAGAATAGTTTTACACAATTTAAATTCCATATTAGGTGTTTTTCATTTGTTGTACTTTTTAGGTGGGTATATTAATATATTCTTTTCCTTTTTAATTTTTTCATAGTAAATTTTTAATTTTAAAATAAATAATTTTTTACTCCAATTAATATAGTAATACATACTTCTAGATCTTCAGGCTTTGTTAACATTACAGCTAATGTTGATCCTAACCAGACTTTAAATGGTTCTGAACCAAACTTTTCAGTTAATTGAATAATTTTGTCCATTATTTCTAAAAAAAGAAGTATGACACTACTTATTTAAATGTACGGAATATTTGTGTTAATTATTATATTGGGGAGTATCCTGAAGCTATAATGTGGGTACACCTCGTACTGTTATGTGCTCTTCGAATGCACCAATTCAAAATATATATAAAAGTGTCAATCATTCCGGAAAACTTTCAAAAATTAAGTTGAGAAAGTTCTACACTATATAAGTATTTTTAAATTGAAGTGTTTGAAAATATATCCATGTTTTTAGTTGGTTTCTGACGTTTCAGACTCATTGCAGAGTCCATCTTTAGAGTGATGTTTGCTAGTCGGTGGCTGCAACTATACTAGCGGCTTATCTTGATAACAGTCTGCTTTTATAAAATTGATAACATCTGGTTTTTGACTAATGTAGTTTACCGTATCCGGGTTTTTGACTAATGTTGTTGACAACATTTCGATTTTTGATTAACGTTGTTTACGACATTCTTGACATTTCGGTCTTCCTTTCCTACACCGGCAATTATTTGTTATGTTGATTGTAGCCTCTTCTTATATTGAGTTATTTTCAGTGTTGTTGGTTAATTTTTTTTTTGTCTAGTGTATGATAAGTAACTAAGTTTTGCTGATTTTCAACCCATCTACTCTGTTGAAAATTCCAGGACATTTTTCGATTTCTATTGCTTCCTTGTACATCCGTTTGCCAAAATGAGTTTCTTTGTTTAGTATTTTTTACTTTATCGAATTGTTGTATGTCATGTCCTCTGTTTTTGGCATGTTCAGCTACTGCAGATTTTTCTGTTCTATGGTACTCCACGTCTTTTTCATGTTCTTTTATTCTTGTCGCAATAGCTCTTCTTGTTTGTCCGATGTAAGATTTATCACATGAACATGGTATTTCATAAACTCCTGGTGTTTGCATATCTGGCAGTTTATCTTTCCTGGTTTCGGAGTAGTGATCCTGTTTTTGGTTGGAAAACGGTTCTTAATTTGAATTTTTGTGCAATCCTTGATATGCGGTCGGTAATTCCCTGTATGTACGGCAGTATTAATGTTTCTTTCAAATTATTTTAAATTATTTTCCTTGAAAGGAATATGCTAAAAATAATAAGTGCAAAATTTTATTTTTAACCTAATTTTTTTTTTTTTTTTGGTTCTTAAAAGCTGTTAAACAATCTACTCAATTGAGTGTATTATAAAATGTGATTATAATTGTGAAAATCCAATGTTAAATTTAAGGAAACTAAAAATAATTTTTAAAAAAAAACCAGCACAGGGGGGTCGTGGCACAGTTGTGACGTGGTATAGTTAGATCAAGTATAATGATATCTGACAGTGATTAAAATCACTATCAAAAATAAACGCTTCGATGCAAATCTTTAGATAGTGCTTAATTTAAAAAAAATTGGTGTTTTATTCCAAAAGCTACTTGATCTGCTGGTTCCTTATTAATATCTCGATAAAGATAAAGTATGTCAAATGAAAAAGGGTTTATTAAAAAATATTATTTCTCATAAAAAAATTGTGTGGATCCATAAACTTTTCAATAAGTTATAGCATTATAAAGTTAAATATTATATAAATAATAAAATCGATAATTTTCACACGAAAATAGCATTCGGTAGCCATTTTCGCCGTGAAGACAAGTCCAGAGGTCAAATTTTTTTTTTTCAAATTAAAGTATATTACATTAGCTTTAATTTAAGATATATATAAAAGTGTCAGACCTTCCGGAACATTTTCAAAAGTTAAGTTGAAAAAGTTAATTTTTTGTGAAAAAGTTGTCATTTTAAATCCCCCCCTGTGGGCAGAAAAAAAGTCAAATTTACAAAAAAAATATACCAAATAATAGGTAAAGACATGAAACATCTATATAACAAAGAATTATATTGATATGTTTATTTTTGAAAAAGTTACGGCAGTTTTGAGTAAAGAAAATTGAAAAAATTTCGAAAATTAGCGATTTTTAAATTTGTAATTTTTTTGGAGGTTTCCCTCATTTATGGGAAACGAGGGCATTTTTTTCAATTTTTGAGGGTAATATCTTCGACTAGATACAATTTGTGATCTTTTGACGTATCGTTGAAAGAAATCCGTTCAGTGAGAGCTGAGAAAAAGTGGTAACAGACACAAAAAAAAAACACATCATAGTAAAACCAATACCTTCTCAGCTTCGCATCGAAGCTAAAAAATGATTTATACAGCAACATGTTACCAAAATATTTGGAATATTATAGTCTAGTAATGACACACACAAATAGAGTAAAAAAAATATTAGTTTACTAAGTAAATTGATTTAATTTTGTAATTTAAACCTATCATATCAAACTTTATTTGTCAATAAATACTTTGAATACATTATAAATGAATGATTTCAATTGTCTGAATGGAGAACATGAATGGGATAAATAATTGTTTGATTGATAAATTAGAATTTTGTTTCAATTTTTAAGCGTAATATCTTCAACTAGATACTAATTTTAGTCATTGGACGTATCATTGAAAAAAGTAGGTCAAGTTAGAGCAGAGAAAATAAATGATCACAAAAAAATACCCTCTCAACTTTGCATCGAAGCTAAAACCTAAAATATAATAAAATAATTTTAATATGAATAAGAAATTTCTTCTTGAAATTTGATAAAAATAAAATGAGTTGAAAATTTATTCTAACTTAAAAAGAATTAAGAAAAAATTGGTTGTCATATACGGGTTGGCACCTTGTACCCATGCGCGTAAGACACAAGTGTTACCGACTCACAACCGTACGTCGCTTCGGTCATCTGAAAAAAACTATTTTTTTTATCAATTAAAATTATTTTGAATTTCAAAGTTATTTTTCTTGACTTAAAAAAAGCAATAAAAATTATATAAGTTTAACTTTCTATGTTATCTCAATTTGATTTATATAATATTTATGAAAATTAGTGTACTCCCCATGACAGGTATTTTAAAATAAAATAAAATACAAAGCTCAGATTTTTATCACAAAAATATAAAATTTTTATATACGGTAGTCATTTTACCCATGAAGACAAATCTAGAGGTCAAATTTTTTTTTCATAATTAAGTATATTACATAAGCTTTAGATTAAGGTATATATAAAAGTGTCAGTGTTTCTGGATCATTTTCAAAAGTTAATTTTTTGTGAAAAAGTTACCATTTTGAAAGCCTTCCTGTGGGCTGGCAAAGGGTCAAATGTTCATAACAATATAACAAATGATAGATAAATACCTAAGGTATATAGAAAAAAAAAGTTTTATTGATTCGGTCATTTTTAGTAAAAAAATTTGAAAAATGTCGAATATTAGGGATTTTTAAATTTGTAATTTTTTGGGATACGAGAGAATTTTTTTCAAATTTTAAGGCTAATGTCTTCGATTTGTGATCTTTTGACGTATTGTTCATCAAAATCGGTACAGTGAGAGCTGACATTGAGCATTCACAGATACAAAAAAATAAAAAATTCATCCTAGTAAAGTTAATACCTTCATAGCTTCGCATTGAAACTAAAAAAGTACTATAAAATAGATATATTGAAATCATGAAAAAATTGTTTATTTTATTTTTTCTTGCATTTTAAAATGACACGGAACACCATATTTATTTACAATATAGAGTCTTTAGGGAATCATAGCGATTCTTTTAATAATAGAAATTTGCTTTTTTAATAGCAACATACATATTTAAGTAGCATATAAAATAAAAACGATAGTATAGTGGGGTCGCTGCACACTATGGACGTGGCATAGTTGGGACAAGTACATAAGATACATAAAAGTGATTAAATCACTATCATAAGAATTGCTTCGATGCAAATCCGTAGATAATGTTTAATTTTAAGAAATTGGTGGATTATTTCAAAAGTAGATTGCAAAATGTAGAAAATGATAAAATAGCACACTTTACTTTTACTATTTATTTAAATTTTATATTTTAAATAGTTATTGCTTTTTTAAATTAAGTGTCGGTTATCTTAACAACTTCCCAAATACAATTTTAAATGACATTGACCAATAGTCATTTTCTTAATTCGATTATTATTTATTTAAAAGCGAGTAAAATAATTATGTTGCCATTTAATAAAATAAAGTTGACACTCATATCCTTTTATCGTGACTAAAACTGTAATGTATTTATTTACAAGCTATATTAAAAGTTATTAAAGATACTTAAATATGTTGGACAATTTATCTATTTCAAAAGTAAATTTTTTCCAAAGTCAATTATTTTTATAATTTATATTAAATTTTTTTAAGGAGTAGGTTTAGAAATCTAAACAAATTTCACTCTAGTGTGCTTGTAACATGTTGTGTTATTGATGGCAATATAACGGAAGCCAAAAATTAATAATATTTTATGTAAAACTTACGTTGTAATGTCCCTGTAAATTCTAGTCCTGAACCAATTAATGGATATGATTGAGGACCTGGTAATTTTGCTGCAAATCTATCAATAAATCTACGATTCCATTTGATGCGACACCAAAAAATTATTAAAACTAAAAAGACAGCATAACAAGATAACTCAGTTTTCTTTTGCCATAATCTATCTAATTTACTTAGGTATACAAAATAATTATTTAACGTTAATTTCATCATATTCATTTTTTATGGCAAAAGCAGTTTTTAAAATGAAATGAGAAGAGTAGACTGAAATTGAAAATGAGTTAAAAACAGAAGTAGGAGCCGGCTGTTGATCTATTTTATAATTAAAATATTATTATTAAAATATATTTTTATTATTTATCTAAATTAACGTAAAATATAAATTTAGATAATATAAAAATAAAAACAACAAAAACATATTTTTAAAGAAAATATCTGAATTTATAACCAGAGTAGAACAGATAAAAATTATCACTATTATAATTTTTATATAATTAACATTTCATTTTTTTAATAGTTTATTTATTGTAAATCTTATTTTTTATTATTAGTTGTAGAAAATAAAAAAATTTTAGCTTCGATGCGAAGCTGAGAAGGTATTGATTTTACTATGTTGCGTTTTTTTTTTTTTTTTTTTGTGTACTGCTACTTTTTCTCAATTCTCACCCAACCGATTCCTTTCAACGATACGTCAAAAAATCACAAATTGTATCTAGTTGAAAATATTGCTCTTAATAATTGAAGAAATTTCGCTCATATCCTGTAAATGGGGAAAATTCCTAAATAATATAGGGTAAATAATATAAATAATATGAAATCCATAAAATTTGACATTGTTTAAACTTTTTTTTTTAAACTATTATAATTACTATTATAAAAATATTAAAATTAAAATATAAATGAATCAAAATATTTTTTTTTAATATTAACACAGGTTTTTCCTTCCTTTGAGTATATTTTTAATATTTTTTTAGTTTTAAATTAATACTATTAGCTTCGATGCGAAGCTGAGAAGGTATTAATTTTACAATGATGTGTTTTTTTTTTAATATAGTTTTAATTTTAAATAATATTAGCCACAAGTGATCAAATTTTATTATATATACAGATTTTTGATCAGAACCCACTCAATTACTTGCAGAATAATAATAATTTAAACATTTTTTTTTTTCATTATCTTTAGTTACACATTATTCTTGAATTTTTAACTATGTAATACTTTTTAAGTTCATCCCTTATGCCTTATAAGGGTGTCAACTTTGTTTTTTTAAATGGGAACACATATTTTGAATTTAATAAAATGTTTGGATTTTTAATTAAATAGTAAATGGCGATTGAATTTTTAATGAAACTTAATTTGTTTATTAGATATAAACATTTAAAGTTTCAAATGTTTGAGTTAATATATAGGTATAATACACAAGGGATTACAAATACAGGTAGGTAATTGGTTTTTTATGATATTGCTATCACGGTCACGGATTGTTTATTATCAATTATGACTATCATTAGATATACTTTTTGTATTGTCAGTTAGTGTATTTATAAACTCACAACAATGTACCTTACTATCATTGATAATAACAATGCTGTGTACCTGCTAATATTGATGTCATAAAANTCTGTGTACCTGCTAATATCGATGTCATAAAAACTCAATTAGCTACCTGTATTTGTAATACCTTGTGTATTATACATATATATTAACTCAAAAATTTGAAACTTTAAATGTTTATATCTAATAAACTAATAAATTTATACTAAAAATTCAATCGCCATTTACTATTTAATTAAAAATCCAAACATTTTATTAAATTCAAAAATGGGAACACCCCATTTAAAAAAACAAAGTTGACGCCCTTACCAGGCATAAGGGATGAATTTAAAAAGTATTACATAGTTGATAATTCAAGAATAATGTATAACTAAAGATAGTAATAAAAATTTTTTTTTTAAATTATTATTATTCTGTAAGTAATTGAGTGGGTTATGATAAAAAAATCACCCTGTATAATTTAAATTATGTCAATTAGGAATACTGTTGGTTTTTGTAGAAAAATCGATTACAATTAAATATCACTGATTAGCAAATTTTTTAAACTGGTTTAAACTTTTTTGTATATATTTTTTTTTTTAGAAATCTGGCAATTAACCGCCTACAGTTTGTACCTTGGACATCTTTTATTTATATTATTTATAAATGATCCTCTTCTATCTTTAATATTTCGGTGGATATTCATTTGTTTGCTGATGACGCTATACTATTTTCAATTATTAAATCTCCGGCTGACACCTAAAATTTAGATAGATTTGTTTCCTGGAGTCGACTTAATTGTTTACCACTTAATATAAATAAATGAAATGTTATAACCATTAATATTTCAAATAATGCGATTACCTTCAATTATAAAATTGATTATTGTATCATAAAAAGGGTTACTTCTATTAGTGACGTAAGGATTACTCTAAGGATTTTAAAATGATTTTTTCTGAAAAAAGATATGGTAACTAAGTTATTTTCATACAAGCATTTAATTCAGAAGGTTCAAATCAAATTCTTTAAGCTATTAAGTTATAAATTTAAATTACCTCATAACTTGTAATTATCTTAATTGGGATTCACGTCATATGAATTAACGAGAAATGTTATTGAGTGGAGTGTGGCAATATTTGATAACCGTCATGCGCCTCCTGTGGCGCTTGTGTATGACCGGTTCGAACGTGACGCTTTTATATATACCTTAAATTAAAGCTTATGTAATATACTTTATTATGCAAAAAAAAAAAAAATTCGGACTTTATTTTGTCTTCACGCTGAAAATAGCTACCAAATACTATTTTATGTAAAATTTCTCGATTTTATATTTTACATTTTTTACTTTAAAATGCTATAACATTTTAAAAATGTTAGGGAAGTAGTATATACATCTTTCATTCGACATATTCTTTTTTTTAAATCAGACTATTTCCCTTTATACTAGGGGAGGTTCAAATCTGAAAAATGCATATAGAAAGTAGAACTTTTTCAACTTAACTTTTGAAATTGTTCCAGAAAGTCTGACACTTTTATATATATCTTAAATTATAGCTAATGTAACGTACTTTATTATGGAAAAAAAAGTTTGGACTTTATTTTGTCTTCACGATGAAAGCAGACATCAAAGTTAATATGATTTTTAACACGCTTATATTAGTTTCACCTGTATGTATGTATGTATGAATGTATGTATGTATGTAACTCTTCAAACGCCACGCGCAGGCACGTAGCCAGAAAATGTTTATTGGAGGGGCCAACAATTTTGGGCCCTTGTATCATTTTCCATAATTTGTTTCCCATGAAAAGCTTGTGGGGGGGCTCCCTCCACTCGTCCTTAAATAGTACCCCATAATATGAATCTTACAAGTTCAAAATTTTACCATTGGTTGGTTAAATACAAATTGTTTTCGTATAAAGTATACTAATTATTACAGTATTATAAAAAATGGATAGTACCTATAATTAAAAAAAATAAAAAATACTTACATCTTTACTATCGGGATGAATTTTTCATGTTGTGAAAAATAAATAAAATAATGATGTGAACATAAACTGATTTGATTTGTCAACTTTTAAGCTATTAAGAAAAAATAATTTATACCTAAATACTAATAACAAATAAGTTATAAATAATTTTTAAAATAATTATAATTTATAAACAATTAAAAATTTATTTAAAAAAAAACCCAGCACAGGGGGGTCGCGGCACAGTGGTGACGTGGCATAGTTGGATCAAGTATAATGATATCTGACAGTGATTAAAATCACTATCAAAAAAAAACGCTTCGATGCAAATCTTTAGATAGTGTTTAATTTTAAAAAA
>NW_026099572.1:4426924-4626402 GCF_025091365.1 Daktulosphaira vitifoliae
AAAAAAAAAAACACATCATAGTAAAACTAATACCTTCTCAGCTTCGCATCGAAGCTAAAATGTATTTAACTTATTATTATTGTAGAGTTTTATAAACTTAATAATTTTTCTTTTTACAAAAATTTTAATTTTTCAATAGTTTCTGAGAAAATAAGAGTCTTACTAGATTTCAATCACTGTATAGAAGGTAAAAGAAGTTAAATTACATTAGTAGTATTTACATTATTATTTTATGGACTTACTATGTTTAAATCCAATTCGTTTGTAACTTTCTGTTTTTTTGAAACGTTAAAAATTGAAAATAATTCCTGCCTTTTTTCAGTCATATTTTTAAAAGCATGAAAATAACAAATTTACACAAAGAAATAAATTACTTATTATTAGTACTAAATTATAAAACAAGAAACAGATGAAAGATAACATTTATCAAAGAAATTTCCAAAGAGTATTACTCTATCAAATTTTGTAATTAACTAGATTTTAATCAGTGCACATACTTGGTAGTTTGTTATCATTTGTTGGACCAGAGTTAAAAAAAATTTACCTACAACCACGTTCGGAGTAACTGCTATTCCATTTATTATTACGTCTAGAATGTAATATTCTTTTTCAAATAACATTTTCTATGAATATAAAAATGAAAATACAGCCATAATAATAACTGTATTACTCAATAGTAATCAAAAATTAATAATAATTTCAATGTATATAAGGCCTAGCACGTTTTTGATAATTTGTAAAAATAATTGAATTTTAAATTTGGGGGGGCCAGCCCTGGGCCACATTAATTCTAAGGGGGGCCAGGCCCACCCAGGCCCACCCATAGCTACGTGCCTGGCCACGCGTTATCGCGTATCCCGTCGTCTATGGCCTTGAGACTAGACATTCACCCCTCCCCACGCCACGCTAACAACACGACGGTACACTATTCCTATAAAAATTTATTTTTAGTTATCGTACCCGTACACGTGTGCTTGTCATCAATATTATATATATATAAACAAATTTTTATTTTGACTGACCAATAACGTCCGCGTCTAATGCGCCTTACGTATTTATATATATTGTTACAAACAATGAGAACAATAGAAACCCGTTTCCTGACTTACTGAACACCCTGTATATTCCTACCGCCGTTTATACCTCGGGTATAACGTTAGTCCGACCCGCCCGGCCATAAAACACAGCTATACCTAGTGCATGATACTTTTACGTAGTTAAGTCGCATTATTTGTATATATATATATATATATATATTCTAATTACTATTAAAATTAATATATTAACACGATTTATTCTAATTAAGAGATATAAAGTATTCATTCCGATTACGAGGGATGATTTCCGTATCGTCATTTTTCGTCACTACCTCCACGTTCCGGGAGTGAGTAATTTACGCGCCTGCTGCTTTCCTTGGATGTGGTAGCCGTTTCTCAGACTCCCTCCCCAGAATCGAACCCTGATTTCCCGTTACCCGTAACAACCATGATATTGATAGTAACTACTATCATAACATGAAACTAAAAAGTAAAAAATAAATATAGTTTAAAAAACTAAAAAAACACGCTTTTAAAGTACATCGAACTAAAAAGTTAAAAATAATTTTTAAAATAATTATGAACAAAAAATACTAGTATTATTGTGATAAAAGCGTGGGTGCTTTGTGCCATATTTTTCGTATATTGAGCGCCCGACGCTTTTATCACAATAATACTAGTATTTTTTGTTCATAATTATTTTAAAAATTATTTTTAACTTTTTAGTTCGATGTGCTTTAAAAGCGTGTTTTTTTAGTTTTTTAAACTATATTTATTGTAAAAAAAATTCTTTTTTATATTTTTAACTTTATAATGCTATAACTTTTTTAAAAATGACAATATCAATATAATTTTTTTTTTAGATGCATGATGTCTTTACCTATTATTTGATATACTTTTTTATAAATTTGACCGTTTAACTGCCTATAGGGGGGGATTCAAAATAACAACTTTTTCACAAAAAAATTACTTTTACTAAACTTTTGAAAGTGTTTCGGAAAGTCTGACACTTTTATATATATCTTAAATTAAAACTAATATAATGACTTTATTATGAAAAAAAAAAAACTCGGACTTTATAAAATATATATTTTGTCTTCGCGGTGAAAAGCGCTACAGAATGCTATTTTTATGTAAAAATTCTCGATTATATTTTTTACGTTTTTAACTTTATAATGCTATAACTTATTGAAATGTGAATGGATCAACATAATTTTTTAATGAGAAATAATATTCTTTAATAATCCCTTTTTCATTAAACATATTTTATCTTAATCAGGATATTAATAAGGAAATAGCAGATCATGTAGCTTTTGGAAAAATCCACCAATTATTTTAAATTAAACACTATCTGAAGATATGCATCGAAGCGTTTTATTTTATAGTGATTTTAATCACTGTCAGATATCATTATACTTGATCCAACTATGTCACGTCAGCACTGTGCTGCGTTTTTTATTTAATAAAGTTTCTTTAATTTAACCTAACCACAAAATCTCCTTTCCGATTACCTACGCTACTTTCTTTCTTAAAAGGGCAGAGATCAGACTGGTTGGTCGACAAGTGGCAAGACACCTTCCAATTGATTGGTATAGCGTATTGTTTATGTACAATACGCTATGTTAGTGTTCTACATTCTGATTGCCCGCATTATGTCCATTCTGAAATCGACAGAGTTCATACTGGCTGGTCAATAAGATGAGAGACACCTTGGAGAACGCATATGAATAATTAAATCATTGATTGTGATATTATGCCAATAACCTGATTTTAAGTTTAGAGTCGTATAAATATTCATTCCCCTCACATTTCTAATCATGTCGTTTAGATTAGGCATGGGATACGCGTCCGAAATGGTTACTTCGTTTAATCATCATTAATCTATGCATATATGAAAAGACCCGTCTTTTTACTCAGCACTCTTAAATGGTAGAGCACAAAACTCTTAATCTCAGGGTCGTGGGTTTAAGCCTCACGTTCAGCGCCTATACCCACCATTGGGGATTGACGGTCGGTCATTGAAAGTACACCGGAAATTGTATCTAATATTATCACTAGGTAATATTACACTACCTAAAACTATTGAAGTGTTACGATTAAATCCAAATATTGATTTAAGATAATGTATAAAATATTTAATAGATAATAGTTAGAAGAGTTATAAAAGTTGACAATTAAATCATTCCACTCTGTACATTGAATTTTAAAAAATAACTATATCAAAAACTAATTCAAATAGTATTTTTTGAAATAGAAATTTAGATTTTAAAATACCAACTCCATATATTATGCCATTAAAATTAATTTTTCTTTCGTAAAAGAAACAATTTTGGACAAGTTATGGTTATGTGATTTATTAAAAAATAATTATTTATTTATTAGGAAAATATGATTACTACAAAATAAACATTATGAGTGTTACAAACAATAAAACTAAAATAAAACAATGTTGTTTAAATTTCTATTTTATAACTTCACTTTTTATTACTTCGATTTGTATATTATAAATTTTTCTTTTTCAACTTCAATTGGTACGATGGAGTTCTCACTCTTGGACGTATTGTTACTGGATATCCATAAACGCTTTTCATCAAAACTTCAAATTTTAACTTAATGTCAGACATTTTACAACCTGTATGTACACTATAATTTCGTAAAAATGTTGACAGTGTAACTTTCATAGAAAGCATTGCATATTTCATTCCTAAAATTATATAAAATGGTAACGTTTCATTACATTCTAATATACAGTTAATTTCAATAATTAATTATTAACCTATGCAGTTACGAGGTCCACCACTAAAACCAATAAAACTATACTTGTGTCGTTTAGCCACATTCTCTGGATCAAAATTCTCCGGATTGAATTCCCAGGGCTTTGGATAAAATTCCGATAGATGATGTGTACCTATTGAAGGTATTACTATAGTAGTGCCCTTTGGAATGATGTGGTTTGCTTAAAAAATATACGAATTTATTTAAGAACTATTTTAAAAATTAAACAAAAAAATTACTTATTTTAATATTTTCTTGAGCACGTCTTAAAATAATGGGAAATATTGGGTATAATCGAATAGTTTCTTTAATACATTGTTCCAAGTACACAAACTTAACCGTATCTTCGATTGTTAATGTTTGATCACCATTTCCCATTACTTCATAAATTTCATTATAAACTTTATCCTATAAATTTCAAACTAAATTTTTAATACTATATCTCATTAATAACATTTAGAAAATAACTACTTGTATATCTTGATGGATAGCTAACATTAAAATACAGAAACTGATGGTTAAAGCACTTGTTTCAGAACCCTATAAAAAATATTACATTATTGGATTAATAAATAGTTATTAGGATAATTTTTACCGCTGTCATCATAGTAAGAACTTGATCTTTTAAATCTTTATCCGAAAAATTTGCTCCCTGATCATTTAATTCTAATAATATGTCCAAAAAAACTTTTAATCGCTTTGCTAAAAAGATAACGTATAATATGTTATAATAATCAATATAATAAAATTAAAGAATAAAAAAATACTTTCGTTTTTAACAGTTTTATTTTCAAATGTTTTCCTCTGGATGTATTCAATTTTTTTTTTTTTAATTATCTAAATTAACATTTTTATTCATTAGATAAACAAAACATAAATAAATATATATAGAATGTATCAGAAACCAGGTTAGAAAATACTGAATATCCCTCCAAAAAATATCGTTGTAATCCTTAAAACTTCCGATTTATAAATGAGAAACAATATCGGCTGTATTTCCATATCTATTGTGGCCACAAATAAAAACAAATGTATTATAAAAAAAACTCTGAACAGTGGGGACATTACAGATGATATCTGTCAGTAATTAAAATCACCATCATAAAAAACGCTTCAATGTAAATCTATAAATAGTTTTTATTTTTTAGAATAAATTATTGAGTTTGCTGCGTTCATCATCTAAATATTTCATGATAAGGTGTTGTTGATTTGTTTGTGTGCGTTCTAGATAATCAGCTGTGTATAACCTCGGACCGGTTCATGAATGGCATTTGCACTTTTCGCCGTCTTCATTGTCACCTCATAATAAATATTAGTTCATGTTTCTCTCCGTAATTTACTTAATTGAATTTGATTAAATTTGTTGATCCCTACCTATAAAGGCTAGCCGAAGTGTTGCCATTGGACTGCCAGGTCAAGCGTCGGGCAAGTTGTTGGAAATTAACCAAATTCGGAACTGGTTGGGTTAATTATTATATAGTAATATTTTCATTACAACGATTTTGTGTATTATTATTATTTATTTATTTTTTCATGAGTGTCATCGTGTAATTTTTATGACATTGGTTGAACCTGCCTCCAATTACTTGGAGGGTATAGCCGTCGTGCATTAGCGATAACGCCATGCGTTGTGTTCGGCGAGTACCCGAAAACGTTCATCGTATTTTATAATTATAAAAGTGTATGTGTAATAATATTTTTTAATGATTTTAAGTTGAAACATACAGTTAAAAATTTTAACACAAAAATATCATGTTTTTTAACTTCGGCAGCCATTTCATAACAAATCATTGTAATGATTCGTTTCTGATAATTATCAGAAACTATGATTTCATGGAGTTCACGAGAATATAAGCTGTTATTTTTTACATATAGTTTGATAATTCAATATGACAAATTCATATGAAGTGATGGACAAATAATCGTCATACTTTTATGAATTTGAATCAACTAGTTACGTACATTTTAATCAAATTGACCCATCCTTAATCCAGATTCTGGACGCTTGAACACAGGAAATTTGGACGCGCCACAATGGAGTATTATTAAGTTTTACAGTGTTTAAATATTTATATGTTTTATATTTATTTATTTTTATACTTGGAATTGTTATGTAATAGGTCAGTTATAAAAAGTTACATAATAAATTCTAGGTAGAAATTATATATGAATAAATTGTTAGGATAGGAGATTTTGTTAAAGGTCTACAATAACATAAAAGGTGTGGTCCCAACCTAGCGCACTTGATGCAAAATTTCTGATACTTTAAATGGCAATATTATTAACACACATAAAAAAATAAGCATAATTTAAAAAATAATATTGAGTATTTATATGAAATTCACTTGATCTGGTAGTTCATGACATTTCTTGTGTATTTGATGCCAGCCAGTTATTTTTGCATATATATTAAAAATAAAATTAGGATACAACCATGGTTTACACATTCTCGAACAAATAACTTTTGTGCCACTAAAAAAATGTATATTAAAAAGTAAATAAATTGATAAATTTATTCCCTTTTTTAATTAATAGTAGAAGTTTATAAGTATTTCAATATTTGATAATATTTTGTTTTTATATATCAATAAAGTAACACAGATAAATGTTGAATAAAATCATCATTTATTTTCGGTGCGGTCAACTAACGTTAGAACACAACAATAAAGGCTTAGCTACGATTTTGGGGGCATAATTTACTAAGATAGGATCGAAAAAAATTTTAACTGATTTGAAATAAAATTAAATAAATAATTTTATAATAATCATTGCTATTTAAAGCATAACTATTACTAATATAAGATATCTGATTGTTTATAAAAATCTATATAATTATAATATATATATATATATATATTAGGGTGGTCCTTATTTTTCAACTTCATAAATTCAGAATCATGGGCTCAAAATTTCGTTAGGTCCACTGAAAAAATTAAACTGGTAAAATTTGAGTACAATAAGTCAACCCCTTCACGTTCCTCAAAGGGGTTGAAATTCTTTAAAACTGAGGTGGATTATGTTTTTTTGAGTGTACTCTCTTTATTTTTGAAGTTTCGCCAAAAACACAAAGAACAATTTTATAGAACTTAATGTGAATAAAAAATAAGGTAATATATTATTTTTTTGTAAAATTAATATTTTTTCGTAAAAATAAAAAAAATCAGTTTTACTTCATTTTTTTTAAAAATGACAGTTTTCAGTTATACTTTTCCAGTGTCTTAAATTTTAATTGTACAAAACTAATATTAATCACCGTGATATCTTCAATAAAAAAGGTTATTTTAGTTTTTTCGAATTATGAATCCTTTCAAAATAAAAATTTAAAACCACTACGAAAACGTGTTTTTTTTTTAATTTTTTTGCACGATGTTTTTTTGTTCATAAATTAAATAATTTTCTTAGTTATGTTAAATAAAAAAAAAAAGAAGAAACACAATAAAATAATAATTGTAATAGATGAGTGTTAAATATTTTGGAGAAAAGCGCGTATTCCTACGCAGTATTCTTCAGACTATGTTATTAAATTAGAAAAATTGTATGAGAAATGGAGAAAGTTGGACAAAAATAAATCTAGAAAAACAGAAACACAAAAACAATATTATAATATTTTTTCTGAAGAACTAGACAACTTCTTTGACATTTCTCATATAGAAGCTCTAAATATGACTTAGATAATACTAAATAATACTTATAAATATAAGTATTGAAGAAGACAAACCGTTTTTATTGTCACAACTTAAAAAAGGCCGTCCTGGGTGCATGCTTGGTATTGATATGAAGTTAACACGTATTGAAAAACGTAAAATTACTCGACAAGAAGAAGAAGATAATCGAACAAAAAAAGAGAAGTTAGAAATCGCAAATTTTATAAGTAATTATTAAATATTACACAATAATTTCAGTACATTATAAGTAAGCAGTTTTTATATACCGAAGTATTTTATTATTTAGCCGAAGCTCAATATTATAGCAGCTCTAGCTCGGAGGACTAAGATATAGATATGGAGGAAAACGTTGAAGAAATGAGTCGATTACCTGGGTCTTCAAAAGAAGTAAATGCACTAGAAGATATATGTTGTTTTGTAGATGAATGTTATATTAAAATGAGGTTTTTAGCTGTGAATATTATAACAGCTCCTATAAATGATTTAATGTTATTAAAAAATTTATAAACCATTTATGGTATTTAAGTGATGAGTGTGCTGTGTTTTCTTTATTTGACGATCAACTTGATATTAATACTAAACAGCGAATGGCAAAAAAAATATTTTAAATTACTTTATTTGTATTATAACCTTTACTTTTACTATTTTAGGTGGTTCAACAATATCGCCAGCTGTATCCCAGGTGTAGCCGAATAAAAAATATTCAAATTAGAAAAACTATTATTGTGATAAACAATTATTATTTTATTGTGTTTCTTGTTTTTTTTTTTTTATTTAATTAAACTAAGAAAATTTTTTAATTTATGAACAAAAAAAATCATAATAAAAAACATGTTTTCGTAGTTGTTTTAAATTTTTATTTGGAAAGGATTCATAATTCGAAAATACTCAAATAACCTTTTTTATTGAAAATATCACGGTGATTAATATTAGTTCTGTACAATTTCTGCGTAAAATTAAAATTTAAGACACTGGAAAAGTATAACTGAAAACTATGTCATTTTTTAAAAAAATTAAGTGAAACTGATATTTTTTATTTTTACGAAACTTCAAAAATAAAGAGCGTATACTCAAAAAAAGAAAATCCACCCAATTTTGAAGAACTTCAACCCCTTTGAGGCACGTGAAGGGGTTGACTTATTGTACTCAAATTGTACCAGTTTCATTTTTTCAGTGGACCTAACGAAATTTTGAGCCCATGACTGAATTTCTTAAAAACTTTATTAATGAAATTTATTAAAAATATAATAATTTTGTAGAAAAAAATTAGAATTTTTTAAATTTATTGAAATACATATATATAGTTGTTTAAAAAAAAATTATATTTTGCAATTATTTAAATTATTATTTTACTAAATATTGATGTATAATAAAAAGTATAAATGGAAAAGTGCATATACTTGTAAAAAAAAAACTGTACAATACTACAAATTTGAACTTTTTACAATTTATTAAAAAGAGATATATTATTTTTTACCATTTTTAAAAAACAAAATGTCAGAAGATCTTATTTATTTTTGTCTTCTTTAAAAAATATTTTATACAACTTTATATGTATTCTTTAAATTTTAAGGGGTTCTTCTCTAACCTCCTCGTGTAGTGGTATCAAAAAATCACTTAATTATTACTGTCTTAGCGCAGCGACTAATTAAAAACGTCACTATAGTCGACTATGCTTTATAAGCCGTTTAATATTATCTAGTTTGTAATTAATTATTATGTGGATATATTAGATGTAATTATAAACTTATAAGAGTTTATTTCAAATCTTTCATAGTTTTGATAGGTTTAACGATTAAGCTTTCCCTAAAAAATTATTTATATACATTTATGAACTATTATTTATAATAATATAGATTCATGCTAATATAAAAACAGCCAAATGTATGATTAGACATACTTTCTGTGCACATTTGGAACTATTTGTTTATAATAATATAATAAATCATGATTTTAATCACTGCTAATTTTTAATCTGTACTGGTTTCAAAAATGTCTGATGATTGTTTCTATTTTATTGAATTTTATGTTTATTTATTTTGCTTTTTTTTTAGAATTTAAAGTTAAATTTAATTGATCTTTCAAATTAAGTTTTAAAAAATTGGTAAATTCATAGAATATTATAATACAAAAATAAATGTTTATTCAATTTTTTTGTAATAAAATGTTTAATAAAACAAAGCATATGATTTTTGAAGCTCTTACTCTTTAATTGCGTTGCTGAAGACATATTTATCATCACTTAGCGTATTACAGTTATATCCCATTGAGGTTTCTATAGAATAATTTGAGTATAAGTTTTAAATATTAAAATAAAATTAAAAGTATTATAGATAATATATTAGTATGGTAATATAGGGTACTTAAGGCCACTTCAAGGACACTGGGCGTGGCCAAATATAGCGCTAAAATGAGGTGCTAAATTGAAATTATGATAAACAATTTTTTGTGAACAATAGCTATCATCGGATAGCAGACGCTTAGGTCAAACATCAATGGTATCGCAATACTATAACGCTAATATTTTGATAACAGATAATATATATTATTTATCGCCTCATTTAATATTGTTTTGCGCCTCCCTTTATTATGATTTAATGTACGCCACTAATGTTACTTAAGGAGGGATATCTTCTCATTTTACTTTTTACATTTCAGCGCATGAAAGAAGCATCTCCTCCTCCCACCAAGATTTTTTAGTTGATATTTAGCTGTATACAGAGTGGCCCACCACTCACTGACAACTTAAATAACTTTTGATCCAGTTAATATTTTTAGTTGATTTTTTTTTTTAATAATAGTTATACGTTAGGTCTATAGCTATATCTCAATAATTAATTTTTTTACATTTTATTAAAAATATTAATTATTTTTAAATTTTAAATAAAATGTAAAAAAAAAATCTAAGATAGCTATTTTGTAGAGTAGAATTTAAGAAAAATTTTAGTAAAAAAATATCTTATTAATATTCAGTAGTAAATATTCTGTAGCGTTTTGAAGTTTGTGAAAATTTGAATTTTCATGTACTATTTTACGGTATTAAACATTGAAATACGTATTGAGAAAAGGACAGAAGAAAACGCTATCTTTTCATGATTACTGTGTATACATATGATGATAGTGTGTATACATTACAAACTTGGCATAAATACCATGATAAGAAATTAGATAAGGCAATTATTACTTATCACTCTCATTCAAAAGTATATTGAAAAGATAGCGTTTTCTTCTGTCCTTTTCTCAATACGTATTTCAATGTTTAATACCGTAAAATAGTACATGAAAATTCAAATTTTCACAAACTTCAAAACGCTACAGAATATTTACTACTGAATATTAATAAGATATTTTTTTACTAAAATTTTTCTTAAATTCTACTCTACAAAATAGCTATCTTAGATTTTTTTTTTACATTTTATTTAAAATTTAAAAATAATTAATATTTTTAATAAAATGTAAAAAAATTAATTATTGAGATATAGCTATAGACCTAACGTATAACTATTATTTAAAAAAAAAATCAACTAAAAATATTAACTGGATCAAAAGTTATTTAAGTTGTCAGTGAGTGGTGGGCCACTCTGTATAGTGTGATCACACTATCAATGTAAACAAACTAAATTTGAGTCAATAAGGATGATAAAAACAATACAATTTAGATTTTGAATAAGTTAATAAAAGTTATATTATTTAATTAAAGAGATTGCACTACTATCAATAGTAGAATCTGTGATTATTATCGATATCAGTGTAGGCTCGTGGGTCCTGGTGGTGGGGGTGTGACTTCAAATATAATAACGCTAGGTACAGGTATAAAAAACGGAAAACATTTATTAAAAAAAAACCCAGCACAGTGGGATCGAGGCATAGTGGGGACGTTGCATAGGTGGATCAGTATAGATTTAATCTGACAGTGATTAAAATCACTATCATAAAAAACGCTTCGATGCAAATCTGTAGATAGATTTTGAACCTACTATTTTTTGTCCTTTAAAGTGAAATTTTAATAAAAAAAATTAATTTATTACCATAACTTTTAGTTCAACTTGCTAGTTTGAAATTGACATTATTAAATAGAAAAAAATGAAATTTTTAAAATTAATATGCAATTAGGAAATTTTATAATTAATATTTACTGTACATTTATCAGAAAAGTTCAATTTTTAAGAGTAATAACTTAAACTAAATACGAATTGTAATCATTTGACGTATTGTTGAAATAAGTAGGTCTAATGAGGGTTGACAAAATAAATCGAAGCCACAAAAAGAACTACATAGTAAAATAATATTAACATCAATAAGAAATTTCTTCTCATGAGGGGAGACTACAATGATGAGATTATTGATATTTATTGAAGTTATTTAATCTAAATGAGATAAATATCAAATTGATTGGAACATTTTATTCTAACTCAAAAAAAAAATGCAAAATATTAATTGTCACAAGCGGATTTTAACCTCGTACCATAATCGTGAAAAACACAAGTGTTACTGATTCGGCAAGTTAGTTTTTGTAATAAAGTTTTAAATTTTAAATCCCCCCTGTGAGCAGAATAAGTGTTAGATTTTCAAAAAAAAAAAATGATATCAAATGAAAGGAAATTGTTTTTGTATATAAAAAAATATTATTTTGATTTGTTAATATTTGAAAAAGTTATGGAAGTTTTAAGTACAAAAAACATCCTGATAAAAGGTGATTTTTATCGCAAATATTACATTTTTTTTTAAATTTCGACAGCCATTTGCACATAGAAGATAAAGTGTGGGGACAAATTTTTTTTTTCATTTTATAGTATATTTAATATATGTTTAAGGGACGCAGTATTTCCGGAACTTTTTCAAAAGTTAAGTTGAAAATGTTTTATTTTTTAAACAATGTTTTAAGTTTTGAACGCCCCTTTTATAAGGGGAAATTATCCAATTTTAATATAAAGTATATCCAATGAAATATGTACTTATAATATATTTAGAAAAATAAGTTTCTGCTGATACTTACATTTTTCGAAAAGTTATAGCATTTTTAAATTGAAAATTTTAATACAAAAATAGTGTTTTTTTATCTAAGGCAGCTATTTGCATGCAGAAGATAGTGTCGGGATAATTTTTTTTTTTCATTTCATAGTACATAAAATAAGCTTTAATTTGATATATGTTTAAAGGACGCAGTATTTCCGAAACATTTTCAAAAGTTAAGTTGAAAAAGTTCGTTTTTGTAAAAAAGTTACTATTTTAAATCCTCCCCTGTGAGCAGGTTAAGTGTTAAATTTTCAAAAAAATTATATCAAATAAAAGGAAAATGTCTAAGGTTTCAATATAAAAAAAATTATGTTGATTTGTCAATTTTTGAAAAATTTATGGAAGTTTTAGGAAAAAAATTGACAAAATTTACTCATTTTAAAAATTGTAATTTTTTTAATCGGTTCAGTGAGAGCTGAGAAAAAGAGGCAACAGACATAAAAAAAAACACATCATGGTGAAATTAATACCTTCTCAACTTCGCATCGAAGCTATAAGCTCTATACAATTAGAATTGTAAAATATATATTTATATTTTTGCGAACCTTGTCTTGTTATTTAGTTTTGTATTGTATTGAAATTGATAAATAAATTAATAATTAAATAATAATAATTTAATGATTAATTTATTATGTTGAAATTTTGTGATTATAATTTGGAATATCATTCTATATGATATGGGGTATATTATAACTATGGGGTATTTATATTGTTATTCTTTTGTCATGCATTTATTATTTCAAAATGTTTCATATGGATTGTATTTTAAATAAAAACTGTAGTTTTAATTTAAAACTATAGTATAACAAGTGTTATGTATATAACAAGGGAGGTCTAAAGAGTAATTTCAAATGTACTGTTAATGTACAGTCAGTTGTAGTATAACCATGCATAACTCAGTATCTCTATCTAATTAATTTTACTCTAACATTAACACAAATTTTATTTCCTATCTACTTATTTACCATGATAATTATATTATTAATGTTTACTATATTGTGTCCTTTAGTTACAGACACTCAGCCTTCTTTTTTTTTTTTTACCGCTCATTATTTACCAATATGGGGGTACAAAACCAAACGTAAACTAACCTTTAGCGTGAGGTTGAACAATGAAATGCATTAGTTAAAATAAGGAAACCGTAATATATAATGTGAATTATAAAATTTATTAAATAATAAATTCACGTATGTGACAGGGATACGGAGCGTTGAACCGATTACATAGTAAAGAATAAATGTCCGTTCGTGAAACACCACTGATGGTGTCATTTATTTCATGAAATGCATACGACAGTGATCATTATTGTGCGGTGTTACCTTTGATATTGGAAATAGGCTTACCTAAGCGTCTGGTAGCCGATAAGAGCTATTGTTCTCATAAAATGTTTATCATAATTTCAATTTAGCGCTTCATTTAGCCACGCCCAGTGTTCTTGAAGTGCCCCAAAGTTCCTAAATTACACTACTTATATTTCTAAAAATAATAAAAATCTTTTTTTTTATTTAGAAATATCCAATTATAAATCTTATAACAGAATAAAAAAATATTAAAAATTACTGATATTTTATTACTAATTATTATCTCACTTACCACATATAGTATCAATTGAACTAGAAATTATATAATCAAAAATATCAAATGTTTCAGTTTTTCCTAGTTCTTTTTGAAGATTTCTTATAAAGATTGATGTTTTCTTATTAAAAATTGGTAAAAGTTGATTTATGAAAGAAGTATTGAATATGGGAGTAATTATTTTTCGATGCTGTTTCCATTTGTTTACTAAAAGCAATGATGGAAAATTTGAGGTTAATTTAAATGATTAATAAAGCATGTTTAAATACAAATTTAATCAAATACAATATAATTCTACTTAATTTATCTAGTTATTAACTATTAATTAAAACTCTAGAGTTATTTATAAAATTTTTATTTTTATTCTTCAAAGAAGTTAATATAGCTTTTAGAAAAATAGAAAATAAAAATAAATATATTCTAATTCATTATAAACATAAAAATTATTGTTCAAGTTTTAACTTGACTTGATTTCATTAATTTTGACCTTTGACAGGCAAGGCTATAATCTTACAGGAAGAGACAAGGCTGGTCAATGACCAGTGGTCACGGGAACCCAAGTTTTTTTTTAATTTTTATAACTATTTAATACTTTTTCTGTACATGAATATTTAATTTGTGGATATATACCTGTATAAAAATGTTTTCAAGGTGAAATATAAAATAAGCAAAACTTTTTTAATTTATTTATAAAATTTTTAATTTTGGTATTAACAAAAATTAAAAAGCTATTTGGTTTAATAATAATAAAAAATAAATGCATTTGCGTAATAACATGAAAATAACATAATCAAATAACAAAAATAAAACTTGTGTAATTTTTATTCGAAGTTCATAGATTCTTTTTCTAATGTTAACTTTTTGGTCACATGTCGAACAAATGCTGAATGGGTAAGAGGGGGGAGAACCGTCTATCAATAATATTTTTTGGTAAGAGGTACTTTTAAAATAGTTTTTGTAATGGGTGACCGTTTTTGTTTGTTGAGGGTTAAATATAAATTATTTTTTTACTTACCAGGAGCAGTTCCCAATCCTTCTCCTAAAATGTCTATTAAAAAATTATATATTTGATCTTTTTCGAAAGCTTTGGAACTGTTAAATATAATCTGAAAAATATCTAATTTTATATTGTCATAATAAAAGTGGTCTAAAAATAAAATTGCATCAAATATAAACACAATCAATGTTTCATCCAAAATTAAGTTGTACCATAGTTTAAAAGAATAAAAAAGAATTAGATTATTTTTTAGTATTTTCTAACTCAACTAAATCGCGAGATTTTTTTTATTTTAACGTAAGTAATATTGGATTAGTAAGGATAAAGAATATATAGTCATAATAATAGATATAGCTAGAAAAAAATAATACACCGTTAAAATTAAGGCCTTCTCTCCTTCGTTAGAAACTTAAAGATACTATGATTTTCAAAGAAATTTATTCTGTGACAATAAACATTTTGGGAAACATTTTTATTTAATAATGTAATTTAATGTTGAAAGACAAAATTTTATATTTTATTCATAGAAAATATAATTTTATTTATTTATTTTTATTTGAAAGAAAAAAAATTGTAATAAACATTACACTATAGTATGTCACTATATAATATGCTACTATTTTTTTTGTTTAATCATATATCGGGATTATAATTATTCTTTCTTGAATAATTTTTAAATACACAAGAGCTATAGCTAGTTAAATTTATAATTTGTTAACTTTTAACTGATAATTTATCGATATTGTTCCTACTTAACTTAACTTAAGTTGAATTAATTATTTTTATTAACTTGATCATCGTTGAAGCATATAATTTGTATAATACATGCATTATAAAAGTATATAATTATAAAATGAATTTAATATTAGCTATATGTGATCAATTTTTATTATATTTTATGAAATGAATAATTGTATTTTTAAAATAAATATGTTAAGTTAAGTTAAGTAGGAACAATATCGATAAGTTAACAAATTATAAATTTAACTAGCTATAGCTCTTGTGTATTTAAAAATTATTTAAGAAAGAATAATTATAATTCCGATATATGATTAAACAAATAACGGCGTCCAAAAAAAATAGTAACATATTATATTGCGATATGTGTATAGTGTAGTGTTTAATATCAAAATGTTTATTACATTTTTTTTTCTATTAAATACCGAAATTTTCTACTTCATAAGGTGTTATTCGATTCAACAATATCTTTAAAATTATAGGCTGAATTTAGAAGTGATTTTGCTCTATATTTTTCACAGTTTAGCTTATCGTCTCTTTTATGTATTGGTATTGTTGTAGCTTCCTTTCATTTTTTTTTGGAATTTTTTCGTTTTTCCATGCCTTTTGATATATTCTGAATATTAAGTGCTCCATTGTTTTTCCATCGTACTTAATGAGTTTTGCTGGAATATCATCAAATCCTGTTGCCTTTGAATTTTTAAGACTCATTAATGCTCTGTTGTTTTTTTTTCTTTAGTCACTTCGCTTATAATAACTTCCTTTCATATACTGTTATCTGTCTCAGTGAGCTTATGGGTATCTCCGCATTTATAAGCTCTACAAAATATTCTTTCCATCTCTCTACTTTTTCTTCTGTGACTTTAAGTGTTAATTTTTATGATTTTTAGTAATTTTTATAAGATTTATATTGTTTTATAGTCCTAAAGAAATTTTCACGATTTCTTGTGATTGATTTTGCTACCTGTAATATTTCATAAAATAATTATTTTTTTCTCTTTGAATATTTCTTTTACAATTTTTCCTGTCTCATATAAATATCTTTTGTATTTCTATTACTTTAACTCATTTAATTTTCTTGGCCAATACGTAGTCTTTCTACAGTTCTTTGACAGTTTTTATAATACCATTTTGTTCTATTATTCCTACTTTTTTCCAATATTTCTATTGTGATTTCTCTAATTACCTTGCAAACTGGTACTTAATCTTACTCCATAATTACTGGATTGAATCAATATTTTTTTACACACTCGCCTATACTTTTTGAATATATGTCTTAAATTTGTTCGTCCTTAAGTCATTCTAAATTTATAGTTGTGCTTTAATTTTTATCAAATTTTTTGTGACTATGTAATTTATTATGTAGCATTAAACTCTTTTACTCATGGTTCTAAATTTTTGTGTACTACAAAGACACACCCAAACATATACTCTATTCCTATTCCAAAACAATAAATAATATACTTATCGACTTTTAGCAGTCCTTTTTCTGGTCATCTTATTTATTGAAGAGCTATAATCTTTATTCTATAAGCTTCTAATGTGTCGGTAAAATATTGGTAAGGTATTAAAAAGGGTTCAAGCCGCAATCTTAAGCTCCGAATTTATAGTTCCTTGTTCAGTTTTAATTCTATAACTGTGTCCGAGACTGAATCTGTGATGATCTTATAACAAATATCTTTTTAAAAGGCAGAGTTGTTAACACTGCATCCAACCACCAACTAGGAAATCCCGATTACCTTAATCAGTTAATATAAAAGTAGTACCTTTTTATTTATAATTTTTTTTAATCTTTTTGTTTTAAATATATGAAGCTCAATAATCATAAATTAAATAAAAATTAAAACTCCAAAAAATAAGAAAAAAAAATTCTTTAGAACTATAAGGTTTTAATTTTTAAAAATATATTTTTATTTTTAATAAATAATAATATTGACGGATTGATAAGGAAAAGTGAAAGAAAAAACAAACTAATAGCTGGACTTAGTCAAAAATATCCTAATAATAATAAATAAATAATAAATTGTTTTGTAATACTTAAAAAAATGTGTCTTCTGAATTTTAACTTACAAATAAACAAATTTTCACCTTTATTATAACAGTTATACATACTTCTAAATCTTCAGGATTGGACAAAATTACAGCTAGTGATGATCCTAACCAGACTTTAAATGGTTCTGAACCAAACTTTTCAGTTAATTGTATTAATTTTTCCATTATTTCTAAATGTGAAATATGATACTACTTATTTAAATGTCACTCGATATTTGTGTTTAGTTAATTAATTATAAGTTAATTATTATATTGGGGGTTAAAATTTGGGTGCAGCTCGTATTAGTGTATGTGCTCTCTGGATGCGCTAATTACCTAATTTGTGTAACCTAAATTGTGTGTAACTCAATAAGTATCAAAAATTTGTTATCGACCCATTAAATATATTTACAAAAAAATTGCTATAAATAAATATGTTGAAATTTCGAAAAAGTATAAACCCTTTTTTAGCTTCGATGCGAAGCTGAGAAGGTATTGGTTTTACTAAACTGTTTTTTTTTTGTGTCTGTTACCACTTTTTCTCAGCTCTCACCGAACCGATTTCTTTCAATGATACGTCAAAAGATCACAAATCGTATCTAGTCGAGACATTACCCTCAAAAATTGAAAAAAAATCCCTCGTTCCCCGTAAATGGGGGAAACCTCCAAAAAAATAACAAAATTTAAAAATCGCTAATATTTGAAATGTTTTCAATTTTTTTTACTTAAAATTACTATAACTTTTTTAAAAATAACCAAATCAATATAATTTTTTTTATATAGATGCATGATATCATTACCTTTCATTTTGGTATATTTTTTTTTACATCTGACCCTTTACCTGCCCACAGGGAGGGGATTCAAAATGACAACTTTTTCACAAAAAATTTACTTTTTCAACTTAAATTTTGAAAGCGTTCCAGAAAGTCTAACACTTTTATATATATTTTAAATTAAAGCTAATGTATTGTTATTTATTATGGAAAAAAAAAATTTCGGACTTTATTTTATCTTCACGGTGAAAATGACATCCGAGTGCTATTATTGTGTGAAAATTCTCGATTTTATTTTTTACATTTTTAACTTTATAATGCTATAACTTATTGAAAAGTGAATGGATCAACATAATTTTAATGAGAAATAATATTTTTTAATAATCTCTTTTTCATTCGATATACTTTATCTTAATCAGGATATTAATATGGAACTAGCAGATTATGTAGCTTTTGGAATAATCCACCAATTTTTTTAAATTAAATACTATCTAAAGATTTGCATCGAAGCATTTTTTTTTGATAGTGATTTTAATCACTGTCAGATATCATTATTTTTGATTCAACTATGCCACGTCACCACTGTGCCGTGACCCCCTTGTGCTGGGTTTTTCTTATTGAAGACAAATAAAATATATGTTTTGAACGTAGTCCAAAACAGTAAAATTTATCTATCAAAAAAAAATAACGCATTAAAAAATTTTAAATGTCTAACTATGGTGAAACACCTTATCTATTTAAAATGCAAAATTTTAGAAAGTCATAATTTTCGTATACAAAATGATTACTTTAATAATAGCTATCATTTTTTCAAACAGAAACATGCGTATTTATCTAGCTTACATAATAAAAAATAATTTAGTAAAAAAATGACTGATCGATAACAACTTTTGAAATTTTTCTTTAGAAGTTGATAATATTTTTATATATAAAATGGAGAAAGAGCGCGTATAATGCGTAATAATAAAAATAACATAATCAACACCTCACATCCACTCTATATTTAAAAATAGTTTTAATTTCCAAATTAATAGATCAAAAGGTTTAATTATTATTTCCGTGGCACGGAATACATGAAGTAGTCAAGCGTCTGTACCACAGAAAAATTATGATATGTTGGTGGGTTTTCATATACGATTGTTGTTACAGAAAATAATTAGACAAATATATATTTAGGTAATTAGATAAAAAAAATAAATATTAAAAGAAACAGAAAGAAATGGTAATATACATATTAATATCTATTGAAGTTTACATTTTATAAAGTGTCTATCAATAACAACACTACACGACAATATAAAACTAGTTTATCACTCCGTTACTTAACTGTCAAAACCATAAAACTAGCTGTTTTCAAATATTACAGTTATAAATTGTTATATTTAAGTATTTAACAATAAACAATTGATAAATAAAAATCGCTCAGAATAGTGTTCAAAATGTATTTTATATATCGAACTTGTTTTTTATTTATTATACAGGGTGATTTTTTTATCATAACCCACTCAATTACTTACAGAATAATAATAATTTAAAAAAAAATTTTTATTTTTATCTTTAGTTACACATTATTCTTGAATTATTAATTGGTTTTTTATGATATTGCTATCACAGTCGCGGATTGTTTATTATCAATTATGACTATCAATAGATATACTTTTTGTATTGTCAGTTGGTGTATTTATAAACTCATGTACCTTACTATCATTGATAATAACAATGCTGTGTACCTGCTAATATCGATGTCATAAAAAATCAATTAACTACCTGTATTTGTAATTCCTTGTATATTATACCTATACATTAACTCAAAAATTTGATACTTTAAATGTTTATATCTAATAAACAAATTAAGTTTCATTAAAAATTCAATCGCCATTTACTATTAAAAATCCAAACATTTTATTAAATTCAAAATATGTGTTCCCATTTAAAAAAACAAAGTTGACACCCTTATCAGACATAAGGGATTAATTTAAAAAGTATTACATAGTTAAAAATTCAAGAACAATATGTAACTAAAGATAATAAAAAAAAAAATGTTTAAATTATTATTATTCTGCAAGTAATTGAGTGGGTTCTGATAAAAAAATTACCCTGTATAGTTTAAATTACGTCAATTAGGAATACTGTTGGTTTTTGTAGAAAAATCGATTATAATTAAATATCACTGATTAGCAAATTTTTTAAACTGATTTATACTTTTTTTAAATAAAAAATAATAATATTTTGAACGATTGTTTCAAGTTTTTTCACAAAAATACAATGTAATGATCAATGACAAGATTTACTGAGAAAATGTATATAGTTTTTAATTTATAATTTTTATTATCAGGCATTAAACTAAATAAGTATACAAAAGCATGAATTATTAAATTCAATTATTAAACAATATTATTATAAAATTTACCAACAAATTTTTACATATGAGCTTAATTTTTTGTTTGAATAGTATAAATAAAATTGAATTTTTTTTTTAATTTCTTAAATTATATATATTTTCTTTTTAATAAAATTTATAAATATCTGTTTTATTTTAAACCAAAATGGCCATTAATTAAAAAAAAATCTCAAAAACTCACGTAATTCTTAAATTATTGTATTTTTATACCACTAAAATAAAATAAAAATTTAATTATTTATTTACTCTATAACTATTTAATTTCAATTATAATGAGTTTGATAGTAATTACACATAAAGTTAGTATTTTTGTAAACTTTAAAAAGCTAATTATTCAAGACTAATTAATATCTGGATGCTTACTTAATTTGTTTGATTTAAGAAAAATATTTTAATTCAACTCCTAAAGAAATTAAAATTTAGACTAATAATTTAAATTGATTTTTGCGTATTTCAACAGATCAAACTTCAAGTAATGGTAAATTACAGTTGTAATTATTCGCACAGAACTTTATTTTGATAATTTATTATGTTAATGTTATTTAATTTTGTCCCTGTATAGTTAACACTAAAATTTTATCTATTAATCTCAGGATTCTACGAAATTTGAAACTATTTAAAATTTAAATTATATTGAAAATATTTAACTCCAAAAGCCACAAAAAAATTACTAAACTATTGTGGATACAATTTTCGGCAACAATGTTACCATTATCAACGCTAAACACATACTCAATATAATAATAGTAATTATTAAAAATATAATAATAATTTTAATTTTAAATAATTATCCACAAGCGATCAATTTTTATTATATTGAAACTATGTAAGCTAAACTCAAATAAAATAGCATAACTTTACAAGAACTCTGAGGGTCTGCCATGGGTCGAGGCAAAGCCAGAGCACCATGGATTTTGTACCTTATTCTAGGGTGAAAGATTATTAAAAATATTTGTAGTTTAATACAGTAATTATCAAAATTTATTAAATGTTATAAAACAATTTTATCACAATATAACAAAATAGATGGACTATGGCCATTAATTAAAATAAATTAAAAAATTAAATAAAGTAAAATCGAATACACAAAACCCAACATAATAGGGGTAATATATATATATTCCACAAAAGGTTAAATAGATAACATTAAATAAAAAACAGTATTAATAATAAAGTTATGACCAGGGATAGAGAATTCATGAAATGTCTAAGATTATAAATTTGATTGAAAAGTTAGTTAAAAATTGTTTATACTAAACAATATCCAATTAATATTCCTTTTGCTTATATCATTTTTAGTACTAATAATCATTAAGTCCAGATATATGTAGGATAATTCAATGTGATTTACCACAATGATATAAAACAGGTCATCTACATACATTTAGGCGTCGAAATGGCTTATGTGTTCTCTAACAAGAGCAATGACACAGTTTTAATACAGCGATCACACGACTAATATTTAAGTTTTTATTACAAAAACAATCAGTATGCATACAGAAATATTAACTGTGTAAAAAAAACTGTCTACTTGAATATACTAGAATTTCACTGTCATACGCAGAATTAAAAACCAATTTAAAGTACCAACACTATAGAATAAAAGAATAAAATGTAAGGAACATGAGCATGGCAGATCCAACGCATGTGTCAGGGTAAAATGGACATGTCACCAACGTCAATGAGTATTCTCTACATAAATGCAAAAAATACTCAATGAGATGTTCACCATGTCCATCCGAGGACCGGACATCTCAAGGAAAGGACAAAGAAAATAAACGAATTTTAGATAGAATTGATCATTAAAGATAATCAAAATTATAGTTGATCTGTACATAGTCATTAACTAATATTGAAAAAAAATCAGACCACATGGTCAGATAATCAAGAAATAAAAACAAAAATTAATTAATTAAAAGGTGTATATAATGCAAGGATACGAAAAGAATAAAAATACCACATAATAATCTAGATGATTTCCAAGTTTTGATGGGTGATTATTATGATGCGGTGCCCTTATAATAGTCAAGACAAAATGAACGCATCCCACTCTATCCTGGAATTTGACAGCAATGGAAAAAGAAAGTTGACGACGATGTTATGCCAAAGAGGTGTGTGGATGATGATTGAACCTTTATTTTCAAACATAACCGTAGTCTTCCAAACTAGTTTGATAACGCATGGTAGATGGCACTTAACAGTTTGACCATAGCGTCAATTGACCATTCTCAGATGTGATATTTTAGGATAAGACAACCAGGTACTAGTAACAACTGTACTAAATAAATCTATGTGTTCATGTGTAACACTGAACTTAGAGATGTACGACATGCACTTTTTGAATACAGTTGTGACCTAATACTCATTATAATTTTTTTGCGTTACAAATATTACCCGAAAAAAAAGTTAATACTAACCAAAGAGCTCCTAGTAAATCTACAGAGATTGAGACAAATTTCCCTAAAACAAATGGTCGACGTTTTTCATCAACATTTTACTAGAATGTATAAGTTAATAAAGAACGTCATCGTAAAGATTCCTTGAGTTATTATATTTTACTTGATAGAATTTTTGTATATATTGTATTTTTTTGGTAAGAACTTACAAAAAATATCTAGAAAACTTTATGATATCTAAAAATCTAAAGATATCAGCACCAACGATAAGACAAGTCCACACATATATGCTACTGTTTAAAATGAAAATTTTATTTATGCCTGTGTTAGAATTTCTCACTAATTAAAAATAAACTACAAGTATAATTTATTCCAGAAATATTTCATTGACTTATAAAGCTATACTGTAATAAGACATTTTCCAGCATTCTATGACTACAGAGAAAGTTTCAATGATAATATTTTAAGTAATTTAAAATATTTATTCATTGTATTGAGTAAATGATCACCATATTTGGACATTGATTTAGAAAAATTACAATTAAATGGACAAAGTGAAACAAACTTATTATCCAAAAATGAATTAAAATAGAAATGCTTGTTACAAAGTTTTTTAATATCTCTATTGATACAACAGTTGAATAAAATGAGAATATCTTAAAGAAATCAACATCTAAAAGAGAAATATTAAATTTTGTTGTACGGTATGTTTGTTTTGATAATAATGTAACAGAAATAAAATAACGTTTACTTGCATTAAAAGAATGTTCTTATACTACTGGATGAAGATTACTTGAAACTTTTAATAATATTTGCGATGAAAAAATTAAACTAGAAACGGAACTTAATTAGTCAGAGTTACAATGGTGCTAAGTAACATGCGAGAGTAGTATAAAAGTTCTACAAGCATTGATTCCTCAACAAAATGCTTCATCCATTTACATATGGTGCTATTTTCATAGTCAATCGTGTAATTGTACAACTGTCTAATAGTCCTAGTACAGTCTTATATCAGGTAGTAAAAAAAAGATTGTGTTTTTTGAAGTCAGATTATTTTAAGATAATACCATTTGAAAAATGTAGAACATATTTTAAAATAGAAATCAAAGAATCAGGTTTAATTGGTTGTTTGATATTGCAAGTTTTACTAGCTACATTTTATCAAAAAAAATTTAATTTAATTAGATCACTTACTCGTATGCTTCAGGCTATTATTTTGTTCAGTGAAATAAATAATAAATAAAATTTTTACTCTTCATTAAAACAAATAAGATGTAATAATGTATTTGAAAAAAATAATTAAAGAATCTAATAATTTTATGAGTGATCATTTTGAATTTACTCAGTTTGTTGTAATTGGAAGTAGGACTAGAATAAAAATAGATAGATAAAAATTACAGAGATGCACTAGTATCTTATCCTAGGCTTAATTTAAAATTGATATTTATTTTGGGGAACTTTATGCATCTATTATGACTTCAAAATCTCGATTTAATTTAATTTTACGAAATCTTTTAAGTTATATATGTTTCTTTTCTAAAAGTCGATTGAATCAAATGAAAATTGGAAAATTATTAGTAGATTCATTCTTAATTCTTTTAGTTTGTATCAACAATTTATAGATTGTACTAAATTATATAATGAATATATAAAGCCTGCACATTAGTATTGTAACAAAGAAAAAATGACCAAACTGGCAAAAAATATGTATTTGAATATCTCTAATATAACTTTTGAAACAATAAATGTAATATGGAAATATCAACATCGAATGAAGACTCAATCAATTCCCAAACATAAAAGGTTCAAAATAGAAGAATCTAATTAATATTATTAAGTTTTGCTATTCAGCTGAACTTAAAAGTGGGTTTCCTACATTATTTATAGCCCTTCAGATTGTTTGTACATTACCTAAATCGCCTAAAGAGTAAAATAGACTAAAATAAGCAATTTAAATAGATGTATTACGATTCAATCAAATAAAGTTCACATCTATATCCTTTTGTTTGTGTCAAAAACTGTATAATTTATTTATTTCAAAAGTAAAGTTTTTCCAAAGTATGGCTTAGACTTTGGACGTCACTAAAACTGTAATGTATTTATTTACAAGCTATATTAAAAGTTATTAAAGATGCTTAAATATGGTGGACATTTTATTTATTTCAAAAGTAAATTTTTTCCAAAGTCAATTATTTTTATAATTTATATTAAATTTTTTAATGGAGTAGGTTTAGAAATCTAAAAAATTTCACTCTAGTGTGCTCGTAACATGTTGTGTTATTGATGGTAACATGAAGGAAGCCAAAAATTAATAATATTTTATGTAAAACTTACGTTGCAATGTCCCTGTAAATTCTAGTCCTGAACCAATTAATGGATATGATTGAGGACCTGGTAATTTTGCTGCAAATCTATCAATAAATCTACGATTCCATTTGATGCGACACCAAAAAATTATTAAAACTAAAAAGACAGCATAACAAGATAACTCAGTTTTCTTTTGCCATAATCTATCTAATTTACTTAGGTATACAAAATAATTATTTAACGTTAATTCCATCGTATATATTTTGTATGTCAAAGTCAACTTTCAGAATGAAATGAGAAGAGTACACTAAAATTCAATTTTAATTAAAGACTGAATTATGATCCGGATGTGCTGATTATACAGAGTGGTTATCATAAACCACACTAAAGCTCTCAAATTGAATACAATATTAAAAAAAAAAAAAAAACTGCTGTATTTAATCAAATAATTTTTTATTTATAAGCTATTTAGTAACTTTTTTACGAAAATTAACATTTTCAACTTAACTTTTGAAATTGTTCCGGAAATACTGCGTCCTTTAAAGATATACCAAATTATAGCTTATGTCATATACTATAAAATGAAAAAAAAAATTTGTCCTGACGACTTAATTTCTATGGGCAAATAGCTGCCGTAGTTAAAAACATGCTATTTTTGTGTTAAAATTTTCAATTTAAAAATGCTATAACTTTTCGAAAAATGTAAGTATCAGCACAAACTTATTTTTCTAAATATATTATAAGTACATATTTCATTTGATATACTTTATATTAAAATTGGATAATTTCCCCTTATAAAAGGGGCGTTCAAAACTTAAAACATTGTTTAAAAAATAAAACATTTTCAACTTAACTTTTGAAAAAGTTCCGGAAATACTGCGTCCCTTAAACATATATTAAATATACTATAAAATGAAAAAAAAAATTTGTCCCCAAACTTTATCTTCTATGTGCAAATGGCTGTCGAAATTAAAAAAAAAATGTAATATTTGCGATAAAAATCACCTTTTATCAGGATGTTTTTTGTACTTAAAACTTCCATAACTTTTTCAAATATTAACAAATCAAAATAATATTTTTTTATATACAAAAACAATTTCCTTTCATTTGATATCATTTTTTTTTTTTGAAAATCTAACACTTATTCTGCTCACAGGGGGGATTTAAAATTTAAAACTTTATTACAAAAACTAACTTGCCGAATCAGTAACACTTGTGTTTTTCACGATTATGGTACGAGGTTAAAATCCGCTTGTGACGATTAATATTTTGCATTTTTTTTTTGAGTTAGAATAAAATGTTTCAATCAATTTGATATTTATCTCATTTAGATTAAATAACTTCAATAAATATCAATAATCTCATCATTGTAGTCTCCCCTCATGAGAAGAAATTTCTTATTGATGTTAATATTATTTTACTATGTAGTTCTTTTTGTGGCTTCGATTTATTTTGTCAACCCTCATTAGACCTACTTATTTCAACAATACGTCAAATGATTACAATTCGTATTTAGTTTAAGTTATTACTCTTAAAAATTGAACTTTTCTGATAAATGTACAGTAAATATTAATTATAAAATTTCCTAATTGCATATTAATTTTAAAAATTTCATTTTTTCTATTTAATAATGTCAATTTCAAACTAGCAAGTTGAACTAAAAGTTATGGTAATAAATTAATTTTTTTTATTAAAATTTCACTTTAAAGGACAAAAAATAGTAGGTTCAAAATCTATCTACAGATTTGCATCGAAGCGTTTTTTATGATAGTGATTTTAATCACTGTCAGATTAAATCTATACTGATCCACCTATGCAACGTCCCCACTATGCCTCGATCCCACTGTGCTGGGTTTTTTTTTAATAAATGTTTTCCGTTTTTTATACCTGTTTTTTATACCAAATTATAGCTTATGTCATATACTATAAAATGAAAAAAAAAATTTGTCCTGACGACTTAATTTCTATGGGCAAATAGCTGCCGTAGTTAAAAACATGCTATTTTTGTGTTAAAATTTTTGATTTTCGATTTTATATTTTCAAGTTTAAATTGCTATAACTTTTAGGAAAATATATGTATTAACACAATTTTTTTTTTATAAATACAATATATATACATTTTCATTTAACGTACTTTTAATTTAAATTGGCCTTTTCCTTTTATACGGGGGTGTTCAAAACTTGAAACATATGTACAAAAAGTAGAACTTTTCAACTTAACTTTTGAAAATACTGTGTCCTTTAAACATATGTTAAATTAAAGCTTATAATAAATATTATAAGTTCAAAAAAATTAATATGTCCCGACACTTTTTCTTCTATAGAAAAATTTAACGAAAAATGTAACTTTTATGTAAAAGAACTGTTTGACATGAAATATTTTAATACTTAAAACTGTCATAACTTTTTGAAAAATGAACAAATTAAAATTTTTTTATAATAAAATCTTAGATATTTTTCATTCATTTGACATAATTTTTTTGAAAATCCGACTCTAAACCTGCACACAGGAAAAATTTAAAAAATCAATTTTTGCACACAAGTTATGCTTTTTCTATTTAATTTTTGAAAATGTTCTGAAAATATTAATAATTTATTTTATCTTAAATTAAAGCTTATATTATAATTTAGAATAAAGTTCATAAGACATAAGAAGTTTTTAAAGTCAGAAAAGTCACTTTAAAATTTGAATTAGCTTAAATTGCCAATTTTATTAATTGGCGAAAGCAACGAACAGTTGCTGAATAGGTAACACTTGTGTCGTCACGGTTAGAATACGCCTGTGGCAATTAATGCTTTGCATTAATTTTAAGTTAGAAAAATTTTCAAATCATTTGATTTTTATCTCATTTAGATTCAATAACTTCAATGAATATAAAGGATCCTATCACTATAGTCTCCCCTCCGGAGAAGAAATTTATATTCATGTTAATATTATTTTACTCTGTGGTTCTTTTTGTGATTATCATTTATTTTCTCTGTTCTAACTTGACCTACTTTTATCAACGATACGTCAAATGATTACAATTCGTCTTTAGTTGAAGATATTACCCTCAAAAATTGAAAAAAAATGCCTTAATCAAATATAAAGTACCTTAAACAGCTTTATCCATACAAACAATTAAAATGATTCATTTCTAATATTTTTAATGTATTTATTGAATTAGATTTGATATGATAAAATTATTCAACTGCAAAAGTAAATAATTTTACTTTGTAATTTATTAATTTTTTAACTCTATTTGTGTTTGTTACTAACAGGTCTATAATATTCCAAATTTTTGGGTAACAAGTTGCTATAAAAATAATTTTTTTTTAGAAATTATTTTTAGTTTCCCTAAATTTAACATTGGATTTTCACAATTATAATCAAATTTTATAATACACTCAATTGAGTAAATTTGTTAAACAACTTTTAAGAAACAAAAAAAAAAAATTAGGTTAAAAATGAAATTTTGCACTTATTATTTTTAGCATATTATAAATAAAAATCAGTAATTTTTTGAAAACAATATTTTTTTCTATTTTTAATTAATTTTTTTAAATGTAAATACTTATTTTAACAATCGATTTTTACAATTATAATCACATTTTATAATGCGCTCTCAATTGAGTAGATCTTTTTAACAACTTTTTTTTATTGGTTTTTTTAGTTAAAGTAAATCATTGAAATTAATTCAGTTCTGTATATTTCAATTGTAGAATCTTTTTAAATACCAAAAGTTAATTATAAATAATTACTATAATTTATATTTAAGTGATCTATTACGATAAAAATGTAAAAAAAATCGAACTTTTCTGATAAATGTACTATAAATAGTAATTATAAAATTTCCTGATTGCATATTAATTTTAACAATTTCATTTTTTCTATTTAATAATGTCAATTTCAAACTTGCAAGTTGAACTAAAATTATGGTAATAAATTCATTTTTTTTTATTATAAACTTTTACTTTATAGGACGAAAAAAGTAGGTTAGATAATTATTACTTTAAACATATTAAAAATAAAAATCAATAATAATTTGAAAAGAATTTATTATAAAAATTATATAATATATAATTATAAATATTTTACTTTTGTAATTATCCACCAATTTCTTAAAATTAAACACTATCTAAAGATTTGCATTGAAGCGTTTATTATGATAGTGATTTTTTAGTGAAAATTCTCGATTTTATTTTTTACATTTTTAACTTTATAATGATATAACTTAATGAAAAATGAATGAATCAACATAATTTTTTAATGAGAAATAATATTTTTTAATAATCTCTTTTTCATTCGATATACTTTATCTTAATCAGAATATTAATAAGGAACTAGCAGATTATGTAGCTTTTGGAATAATCCACCAATTGTTTTAAATTAAACACTATCTAAAAATTTGCATTGAAGCGTTTCATATGATAGTGATTTTAATCACTGTCAAATATCATTATACTTGATCCAACTATGCCACATGCCCACTGTGCTGGGATATTTAAATGGTTTCAAATGTTTATAATTAACTAGCTTATTTAACAGATATTGATGTAATGAAAAAAAAGACTGGTTGATAACATTTTTACCAGTTTTAAAACTATAGACAGTATTAATGAAGTTATTAACAATTTTTTTTTGTTTATTAGAGGAATGACTAGAAGCAAGGAGTGAGTGCTAATATTTTTATTGTTGGTCTTTTCCTGGCCATACTTTTCTTGCCACCTAAATATAAAAATGAGAAATATGTATGTTTTATATGTTATTAATAAAGTTAACACCCCTATAAGTTTTAAGAGATAATTCTAAAATTAGCTGATAAATTAAAAAATATATATAACTAAAAAAACTAACAATTTTTTTTTTTTTAATTTTGTATTTAATTTGAGAGTTTTCGAGTGGTTTATGATAAACCGATCATTCTGTACAATGAAAATGTGATTATTTATCTTAATTAACGTAAAACATAAATTTAGATAAATTAATTATTAAATCTGCTGCTATACAGAGTATTCAGTAAGTAAGGAAACTGGTCAGTTATTAAAAAAATAAAAACAATGAAAACCCATATCCTTACTTATATAATTATAAGACTATTAAATAAAATTAATCATTTATTAAAGAATTAATAAATAATCCGGTTTGTACTCAATTATTACATTATGTGGTATTATATAAATATATTAGTTTCGTATGGTCAAAATTTAATTATTTTGACTAGTACAAAAAATTATATTAAATATTTATTAATACAGGTTGAATCCTTTAATGCTTGCCGCTCGATTCGTCTTAATATAATAATTATTTTAAGAAATGTTTTTTATTTTTCTTCTATTGCAAATATTTCTTGGTTTATCATTTATTAATTAAATAAATTATATATATCCCGTATCTTGTAAGGGTATTAATTTATCTTTAAAATAACAAACATAATTGACTATTGAAAAAATTAAAAATAATGTAGTTCAAATATATGGTCGATAACAAGTTTGCACCAATAATGTGTAATAACTAAAAATAAAGTAGGTGGAGATGGTATTAATAAAGAGGAATGATAATGGCATCATCCGTAAAGACATAATAAATAAAAGTACTTTGTTTCTAGTTATAATTTGATTAGTATAGTTAGTGTATTATAACTACTCTTACCTGATATACCTTGGCGGTAAAGCACGGTCCTCGGTGTATAGAGGAGAAAAGAGTATTTTTCTTCTTCTTCCTCGCCTTAATCCCACTACTTGGGGTCGGCCAAGAGAAAAAAGAGTTGTGTGGATTTATTAAATGTTAAATAAGAAAACAGACTATAATATAGGCGTATAATGTGAATAATTAAATAATTATTTCAACATGAAAATATCTTAAATTAGACTACAAACTTATAAAGAAGAAGCGACACCAAGTTATAATATAAGTATTGAAAAATAAGTAAAGAGACTGCAAAATAAAAGAAGGAGCAAATCTAACTACTTAGGTATCATCGCCAGAAGAGCAAAAATGAGTGAGTGTCCGAAACGAATATCAAAGGACGGACCAGAACCCAGAGGGTTCTTAGGTCTGCAATAATTAATCAAAGCAATAAAAATTTTATGTGATAATATTAAAAGAAAGGTGTGCTTTACAAGAGGTACAGGGAGTGAATTGAATGACATCATTGTTTGTTTAAGATATGTAAACAAATAATAACGATTAACGTGTTATGAATCTGTATGAGGTCATTCATGGCCTTATGCGGCAAGGATTATGTAAACCAAATTTAACTATTACACGCCTCAGCGGCGTCGATATATTATTGGTAAACGTTGGTGAGATGTATCAATTTAATTAAGTAATAAAAAGAATATTTCAAATGGCAATTTTGAATATTTAAAAGCCTTTTTATTTTTTGCTTATTAATGACAAATAATATAATTTAATTGTAAATTTTTAAGCTGCACAATTTTGTGTTTTTTTTTATTTTATTTTTTATAAATTAAGGCACTTATCGATATGAGCCATACTAATAATTTAGTAGTTGGATTTATTATTTCTCAATTAGTAAGTTTATGAACAACAAAATAATCGAAAATAATTACTCACATAATATTTATGAACTTTGGATATACATTCATTAATAGCAATAATTAAATGATTCTGTTAGAATTTTAAGTTACTCGTATTTGGTAAACACTATTTAACTTATATATTTAACGTAAAATATTTTTACTAGTCTATCAAACTAAATTATGATAATCCTTTTATTACAGATTATCAATTTATTACAATAAAAAAGTAATAAATGAAATTAAAAAGTTCAATAATACGACTAAATGAATTGTATGATGTTGTATAAGTAGTAAATTATAATACTTATAATTTATAATCAAAATAATTATTGGTAATATTATGACCTATAACTGTTGAATAAAAAATGTTGAATTATCTCTTGATTTTAGAACAATAATAATTATGATGAAACATTGGAAGAACTTTATACTTTTTAAGAAATTTTAATTATTATAGTTAAACATCGTCATCTTATGAAAAAGGTAAGCCTGTGTGAGTCAAAATAAGAGGTACCAGGAAAATCTTACATGTAAATATAATAAACTTCAAAGTTATATTGATCATCTCCACTTAAAATATGTTTAGATGTAACAAGTATTCAAATTAACACAAAGTGTATATATATGAAAAAATAATAGCTCGATTGGGTCTTCACCGATCGTCATCGGTCCGTTAACAAACTTATGGTTTTTTTTTTTAAATTTCAACTGCCTCAAATATTTAATATTGACTATATCTTAGTGTTGTTATAATCGCTCGATTATTCAACAATTCTAAATGTAGGGCGACACATTAATTATTTTCCACTGATTAATTATGTGATTCCATTTTTAGGTTTTTGACAACCACCAAACATCAGTTGTGGTAGTTGTTTAATCGCATCGAAATTAAAAGGTTAAATGTTTAAAATATTTTTTGACATTTATTTACATAACAATAAAAATATATAAATAACACTTTATAATTTAATAAACAAATGAGCTTAAACAAATTAAAATATTCACCAAAACAAAAATCACTTCAAAATTTCTAAATGCTATTTAATTTTAAACAAATATTCCAAGTCAAAAAAAAAAGTCCCAGAGAGTGAGAATTTTGTGTAAAATGTCGCAGATTTTGTGTATTTTAAAATTAACTAAAGAACTGGTTTTGACGGGGAAAATGGCTTTTTATAGTCGGAATAGGGTAGTCCCTAGCGTGATCTCGGAAGCTGAGGCTTTCTATTCTAATTGGATAATTAAAATGGGTAGGGAAGCTGCGCGCAGGCGTTACTGAAAAACTTATAAAATAAGTATAGAAGTGCAATAAGTAATGATAATTTCTATGTAGTGAACTGGGTGTTTTAAGTCTAAATTCGATTATGCAGATAAGTGTTGTCAGGAAGAGTGAAAATAATAACTAATTATAATGCAACATTCACTGATTGAACACTGGCCCCATAAGATGGTCAAGTCCCCTTTCATATTTCCATTATTTATTAAATAATCACAGAAATATTAATACCATACTTCTTTCTAGTGTTGCAATTAAAATATTTGGCAGTATAATTCTTCTTTATAGTTATTATAATGTTACATATTAATTCCTTAAAACTAAAATTTACAAAATAATCATGGGTTCACGACACCATCATTCTTAGAGAGAAATAATATGTAAAATATTATTTCTAAAATTTTAATAGATAATAATAATACATAGAATAAATAATTAACAGCTTTTTATACATGTATATGTACATGTAAAATATTTTAAATAACATAAATACATAAAATAATTTATGTTTAAATCATGTATTATAAATCATAATACATCCAGAAATGATGAAAAAATTTAAAAATTTGTTAAGATAATCTTAAGATAGTGATGTTTTGCTTTTATATTAATTTTTACTTAAAATTATGTTTTTAATCTAATTAATTTATCAATTCAGTAATATGATACTCAACACATGATTTTTCATGTTTATACATTTTTTTTATAAAAATTAGCACTATCTTTACAACTAGCCTTTCCAAAAGGCTTTATTTTATTTATAAATATAATTGTATAATTTTTTACAAATACATTTATCATGTATCATCTTTTCCACTTAACACATCGTATGGTTAAGTTAGTACAATGACTCTAATAACTATTAACTTTGTAATCGTAACTACATTAAATATATGACCCAAGCATAATAAGAGGAATATACATATTATAAAAAACATTACATTAAAAGATTAAAGTTATGAGAGACAAAAAAATAAAAGTAGTACGGTCAAAGATTCAAGAGAAAAATATGTATATATGAGAAATCAAATATTTAAGATGACTCCATTAGTCATAAAAAAAATATATAAATTAAAATATATCTAATTAATATTGCGTCATCCGATAAAATGATTTTTTGTTTTATTAACCATTATGTCCTCGTAAATGTAGGGCAATTAAGAGTGATCACAACAATAATGTATAACAAGTTGTACAGACAGATATGTATCCAAACGGTCTATGTATTCTTTCAAAAGAAAAATAATACATACTGATTATCATACGCATATAGTATTTATTGTAAGAACAAACAAGCAGTTATTAACATATTAATTGGTTAGCTAAAACTCATTTTAAATAAAGTCTATTAATTTTCAATGTCTTAAATCTAACATTAAATAGTTGATTTAAATAATCAACAAGATAAAATAAAATTTAGGAAGAACATTACAGACCAACGCAGGTGTCAGAGTATAATGGACATGTTACCAACGTCAATGAGTATCCTCTACATAAATGTAGAGGGCCCAATAAGATGTTCACTCAAAGGAAATTATTACTATTACTTCTATTTAAGTTATCTATTACGATAAAAATGCAAAAAAATATTGAGTTTCTCTGATAAATATACTTTAAATAGTAATTATAATACTTCTTAACTGCATATTAATATTAACATTACAATTTTTTAACTCTCATAAAATTTTCTATTTAATGATGTCAATTTCAAACTTGCAAATTGATCTAAAAATTATTGTAATAAATTAATTTTTTTCTACTATAGACTTTCACAAAAATCAACATTTAAGAATTAACAAAATAAGTTAAATATGTCACTTTCCTTATTTTTAACATATTAATAATCAAAATCAGTATTGATTTAAAACAATTTTATTTTGTTCTTAATTTTTTTTTTTGTAAATTAAAACTTTGACGTGATAGAAAAAGTTTAATTGTATATTTGAAAACATCGAGAAAAGTTGATTTAGAAAAGTACATTTTTGTTTCTGATGATGATCCTTGTAGTCAAGTGTATAATATTTATAAATTTTCTAATAAGTAACAAATATTTTTTATTGAAAAGTATTCCATCAAGCTCTTTAAATTTTTATACGGGTTAAATGTAAAGACATATACAACTACTTTATTATTTTTTAAATATGTTCGTAAAATTTAATTAAATTAAATATAAGTAATTTAGCTAAATTAAATGCTTTAACTTCAAAAAGCCAAGTTTTGAAAAGTTTAAAAATTACTTATTAATATACAACTTTATGTATAATTTCTAAGCAATACTTTTATGCACGTTAATGATTGAATAATACTTAAAATATTACACTGTTTAATACTAATATGTTTAAGTCAAATAACAAATAAAGCACAATACATACTAATTATTATATCAGTTAAAAACATTTATAAATTACAACTAAGTCTACACGACTAGAAACTCAGATAGCATGGTAACATAAGCGAAAGAATTAAATGTGTTTCATTCAAAATGTTAAATATTTACCAAAGATAGTATGTAAATTATTTACATTATTTCACTGTTAGTTTAATGTTAGATGAATGTACACCCGGAGAAAAAAAATCTATATACATATTTTGTTTTATTTATATCATAACACTCAATGTTACTATATAAACTAATTTCTATTATTTTTTTTATATAATTTATTAAAAATAAAGAATTTTATTTCGCCGAGGTCGTAAATACTTACACAATATTTACTTGAATATTTTATATAACGCCCTCTTATAATATAAATACGTAAAATTATTAAAATTAAAAACCGCTAGATTTCGCTATACAAACATTAAGGAAACAATAAAATTTTTTAAAGGGATTGGGATTGAGGATTTTTATTGTCTGGATTAAAAAGATTCTATTTTGTATTCGTTTTTAGAATGACTGAGATTGTTTCAATGTTTTAATGCTAAATTGTTTTAAAATTATTAAACTTCTAAATGTATAAAATACTACTCGAGTAACTCCCAAGTCATACACAATTTATAGTAACTATTATATGTAATGAGAGATAACAATAGCCCTATGAGATTACCTGCGTGTACGCCACTATTCCTTGTTATTTAACACTAAATAAATCAATGATATAAGTACTAACAAAATAAATTATTGTGAGATTTGAGTGATATAAAACTATAACTTTTTATCAGTTATTATTAGTCTTTTTAGACCATCTTGTTCAACAAATACGGCAAAAGATTACAAATCGTATCTAGCATAAAATATTTTTTTCAAAATTTGAACACAATTCCTCCATTTTTCTAAATAGTGTATTCCATTAAAAAATACAATTTTTAAATTAAATTTTTTTTTTAACTTTGATGCGAAGCTGAGAAGGTATTAATTTTAACATGATGTGTTGATTTTTTTTTTTTTGTGTCTATCACTACTTTTTCTCAGCACTCACTGGACTGATTTCTTTCAACAATACGTCAAAAGATCACAAATCGTATCTAGTTGAAGACATTACCCTTAAAAATTGAAAGATTATCTCCGTTCCCCCTCAAATGGGGGAAATCTCCAAAAAATTAAAATTTTTAAAATCGGTAAATTTTGTCATTTTTTTCACTTTATTTTCTTAAAACTTTCATAATTTTTTCAAAAATCAACAAATCAAAATAATATTTTTTATATTGAAACCTTAGGTAATTTCTTTTTGATATCATTTTTTTTGAAAATCTAACACTTATTCTGCTTACAAGTGGGGATTTAAAATAGCAAATTTTTTACAAAAACTAACTTTTTCAACTTAACTTTTGAAAATATTCCGGAAATACTGCGTCCTTCAAATATATACCAAATAAAAGCTTATGTCCTTCACTATAAAATGAAAAAAAAAATTTGTCCCGACACTTTATCTTCTGCATGCAAACGGCTACCGTATTCAAAAATATGCTATTTTTGTGTTAATTTCCTGGGTTTCGTGTTCTATTTTATTTTAAAATATCTTATAAGGTCAATACTCTGACTTTCATGAATATTATATAATTTAATTGACATAGAATAAAGTTTATAAGACATAAGAAATTAAACTTATTTGACTTAGCTTAAATTAACAATTTTATCATGCGACAAATGCAACGAACAATTGCCGAATCGGAAACACTTGTGTTTCTCACGTTTAATGTATGAGGTTCAAATCCGTCTGTGGAGATTAATATTTTGCATTTTTTTTGAGTTAGAAAAAAATTTTCAAATCATTTGATTTTTATCTCATTTAGATCCAATAACTTCAATAAATATTAAGAATCTCATCACTGTAGTCTCCCCTCATGAGAAGAAATTTCTTATTCATGTTAATATTATTTTACTATGTGGTTTATTTTTTGTGGCTACGATTTGTTTTGCCAAACCTCACTTGACCTACTTTTATCAACGATACGTCAAATGATTACAATTCGTCTTTAGTTGAAGATATTACCCTCAAAAATTGAAAAAAAATGCCTTAATCAAATATAAAGTACCTTAAACAGCTTTATCCATACAAACAATTAAAATGATTCATTTCTGATATTTTTAATGTATTTATTGACAGTGGCGTATTNGATATTTTTAATGTATTTATTGACAGTGGCGTATTTTGGGAGGGTGTCCTCCATGTCTGGACACCCCCCGATTTAAAAAAAATGCCTAATATATTGGTATTAACTTTTTTTATAATATACTATATTTATTTACTATAAAATAAATGGTATTTTAAATAAATAACAAAATTGAAGATAATTTGATAGGATTCGACGACACGTATTTATCTACATTTTATCAGAGATTTCTAGAAATTATTTGGATTTCATTGGGTCATTTAGATAACAAAAATACCCGTAGCAAAAATATAATAACAACGGAAATATTCTGAACTTGTAGTTCATTTTTAAATTTATTTTATAGTTTAAAGAATTATAAACAAATAAGTATAGTTACCCCTATTCAATATACCGCATTCATAAAAAATACAGAAAAGTATTTTTTATAATTAAAATAGTATTTAAAAAATAAACAAAAGTTATGAAATTCTTTATGAATCGTCATTTAGTAAAATTAAAATTAAGTTGTTAAGATAGTAGATACGCTTGTTAATTTAAAAATTTATAATTGGCTGACTTTTTAACTTAATTGTATCCATAACTGTATATTATAATATTTGTATATTCACATAACAAGAACATTAAATTATTTCAGTTAAGATAAATTTATATTAAATTTGAATTTCTTAAATGAAATGTTACAAAGAAAAATAAGATTAAAATAAAATAACAAAACAACAATTAAACATAGAAAAAGAAAAAAATGTTTGGTGGTATACAAATAAAAATTTCAATTTATAGTGAATATTAAGAAAATTGATATAAAATACAAAACTAAAGTTTCATTCATAAAAATATTAATTGAATAGTTCGCCAGCAATAATTTCATTTTTGTGTCTTAATCTTATAAAAGGCATAACATTTGCATTTATTGGTGTTGTATCTCCTCGAGACATTTTTTCTGCCAGCTCAACAGTAAAGGGCCCACAATCATGTCCATTGGTTTGGCGAGATGTCTCGCCTATTTGTAATGTCCATGTAGAAGCTTTTCCTTTTTTGTCCATCTCCCATTCAATTAAGAAATTTTTTAATACCATTGGATAAGGACCCTTATACGACTTAAGACTATCATATGATGTCACAGTCTTTTCAGGTATATTAACCACTGTCAATATCCAATGACTCCCATATACATTCATGGGCACAAAAAGTAATTTTATTGTGTGAATATCTTTTTTTATCCATCTTCTTACAGCTGGATAACCTCCTCGAAGATACGCTACAATAAAATCAGTGACAACTGCATAAACTTCGCCTTCTGACCGTGTTACTATCATTTTAATGTACTCATTAATAGTATCTGAAGTATACCATGATGTGGGCGATTTAAATGAAGGTGCATTATACTGATCAAGAGATTTTGTTTTCTGATCTTGCACTACTTCTGCAAGTGTAACCATATTTAAACATTTTTCATAAAATTAATAAAAGACTTTGTTGAACAGTTTACTATTATTTAGGTTTATTTAAGGTTTTGGAATATGAAATTAAACACGTATAATTACTTTTGTTTAAAACGTCCATGGACCCCCTTAATGACACGCCTCAGCAGAGGTTATATTAATTTAACTCGTATTATTATAATTAATTATGTTTAATAAATAATCTTTTTTTACTTAATTTTACATAAAATAAATAGATTAAATAACCAATTACCTTTTTCTTTCTCTGGTACTTTTATTACTTCAATAGTGGACAGAGCAAGTAAATTTACGTCATTCGGCGTATTTAAGGTCAAAGGATTAGAACTAACTTTTGGCTCTAAAATAATTTATGTTTAAAAATATTACATATTTGTTTCAAAAATCAAAACTTCATATTTTTTAAAAATGAATTATATTTTAAAAGTTGTATACTTTTTATGACTTTTTCATCTTCTTCGGATGAATTTCTTTTTAAATTTGGTCGAGCAGTAGTATTAGAAGATATCTCAAAAAGNTATTTCTTTTTAAATTTGGTCGAGTAGTAGTATTAGAAGATATCTCAAAAATTTGTTTTTTTATTTCGGATTTTTTGCGTTCCAAATTTTTCTTATGAAAACTCTTAACGCATCATAAAAATATATTTAATTATATGATAAATTTATTTAAGAAATCTGCTTTAAGTCCAAAAAATGGTTTAGGGTATACCCTAAAATCTTTTTATTGAAATAAAGCATAATAAAATATACCTTTTCTAACAAATCAGCTGATATTGATAGCGGATTGTCTTTTGAAATAGCTATATTTTTTTTTTCTGTTGAATTTAAAATTTCATTTTTATATTTTTCAGATTTTTCATTCTGAAAAAGTGTTCCGAATTCTCTTTGCTGCATCATATTCTAGGTAACCAAAGAGATATTTAAATAAACAAATAAACTATACTTAATATTATATTATTATCTTCGATAAAAATTGAATTTCCCATAAAAATCTAATAGAAAAAATAGCAGAATAATATTAAACATTATGTTACCGCATTTATATTAAGGGGGTTGATAGTTTATTTTATAATTTCGAATCAGGCAAACCCCAATAACATAGCTAAATCGAATAAATATATTAATATAATTATAGTTACCAATTTTTCTGGAATAATTTTATCATTTTTATTCGTTTTTCGATACGTGCGTTTTTTTGGAATAATGGAATTTTTTATAGGATAAATATTTTTATTTATAATTGCTGCAAATTGAATATAATTTTAATAATTATTAACTAAATAATCAATTTCGAAAAAGGTTTTTAATATTAAAATAGTTAAATTAAAGTAAAGCGACTGAATTATTGATATATATGAATAAGAGAACTTATTATTAATTTTTCTTATATTTTGTATTAAAAAACTTTTTCTCTATTCGAAATAGTTAGTTTAATTATTAATCTTAATAGTGTTTACAGATAATTCTTCCATCTTTAGTTGACTTTTTTGATATTTGTCCTTTATTTGTATTATTTAAAACACAATTGGAATGCATGAAACGACGATTCCATATTTCTTCAACTCTGCGTATGACCTTATGTAAGTTTGATTCATTTGTTTGACCAAAAATATTTTTTTCACTTGCCATATTAATAACTATTTAAATAAATCTTAATAATTACACGAGACGATAGTTTATTTTTCACGGGAAAAAACGAAGTGAACTGAAATGTCGATAAAATCAACATTTACATCTAATTGTCAAGGAAACTTAATTGTAAAAATTCATTAAAAAAATGTATAAGCCAATTATAAATNTAAAAAAATTTATAAGCCAATTATAAATCAATTTTTTATAAACAATACTTATTTATTTTAATTGTATTATTGGTCAAATAATACAATATTTTAAGAATAATACAGAGAATTATCAAAAAAAAAATATATATATATATTTTGAAGAAAAAGCTTTTGTATTTGTTTGTTTATTTATTACATTAGTTTACAAATGATAGAGATTTTTTTATGAAAGTTCAAGTGGAATAAATTTGATATCGGTTAACAGAATATTTATGCATATAAAATTTAATCTGTATGAAATAAAATATCAACATTTGGATTCATTATCTTGCAACTATTAAAAATTTGCCCATGTGAAATTGCTATTTCCATTTAGTTATTAACAAAAAACATCATGCCATGCGATTATAATCAACATAAAAATTTATTAAGTTGAATATATAATATAGTTTAACAATTTAATTAATAATTGAATAAATTACATAATAATTCTGATAAAAGAAAATAACTGGAGATTTGAATTAATTTTAACGACTTTAACAAATCGAAAATAACTTTAGGGTTTAAATACCTATTTTTTTTTCCCCGACCGGCTTAGTTGTAGGCCGCCCTGGAACTACCGTTAGGTATTACTTTAGGGTGGCCCAACTACCTTTAAACCTATAACTACCTTATAGGTTTAATTATTATTTGCATTTTTAATATTATTATTATTATTATTATTTTGACAATAACGGCTATCTTTGTAACTTCAATATATATCAAGAAAATGACAAATTATCCAAGAAAATCAAGGAAATTTTAGAGAAATATTAAGATACAGAGCCCAAGGAGATGACCGTTTAAAATCATTTTTGGAAGCTGAAGAAANTCCAAGGAGATGATCGTTTAAAATCATTTTTGAAAGCTGAAGAAACAATGAAATATACAAGTGAAACACTTCAAAATGAAATAATTGAATCCTGTAATCAAATTATTTTAAATAAAATCGTAACAAACATAAATGCCCAAAGATGTTTCAAAATACTTGCTGATGAAACGGCCGACATTGGTGGAAGCGAACAAGTAACTTTGTGTGTTCGATATTTAGATGTTGAAAATATGATTATCAAGGAAGAATTCTTCAGTTTGTGCCTACAACAGATACTACTGGAAAAGGTTTATATATTATTATTCAAAGTTTACATTCATTTGGTGTAGAAACAAAATACCTTAGAGGACAGTGTTACGATGGATGTGCTTCTATGNAAACAAAATACCTTAGAGGACAGAGTTACGATGGATGTGCTTCTATGTCTGGTCAATGTTACGGAGCTCAATCTCTTATTCACCAAAGTTATCCGCTTGCGACGTTTGTTCATTGTGCTGTTCATGTTTGAAACTTGCTATTTCTTATTCATCTTCTATACAAGAAACACGAAATTGATTAGGAACAACATCTGAAGTTAGAGATTTTTTCATATACCCAAAGCGAAAAGATGTATTGAAAAGTCAAATCGAAGAAAGTCAAAAATGTATAACTAAAAAATCATTAAAACAATTATGTGCGACTAAATGAGTTGAACGTTTTTATGCTGTCAATGATTTTCTTGAGCTTTTTGTATACCTAATTGAATTGTTATTTATAATTTCGAAGTGGTATGACACTGAAACATCATCAAAAGCAAGTAATTTATGAACATCAATACTGAAAGGAGATTTTATTATTTGTTTACTTATTATAAATAAAGTATTTAGTTATGAGTTACTTTGTTTAAAACAACTTCAAAGAAATTAGCAGGTACACAGCATTGTTATTATCAATGGTAGTAAGGCACATTGTTGTGAGTTTATAAATACACTAACTGACAATACAGAAAGTATATCTATGATAGTCATAATTGATAATAAACAATCCGTGACTGAGACAGCAATGTCATAAAAATCCAATTAGCTACCTGTATTTGTAATCATATCATCATGTGATGATATACATGTATATTAACTCAAAAATTTGAAACTTTAAATGTTTATATCTAATAAACTAATAAAGTTATACTTTAAAATTCAAATCCCATTTACTATTTAATTAAAAATCCAAACATTTTATTATATTCAAAATATGTGTTCCCATTTAAAAGACAAAGTTGACACCCTTACAAGGCATAAAGGATGAACATAAAAAGTTTTAAATAGTTAAATTTAAGAATAATGTGTAACTAAAAAAAACCAAAAATAATGTTTAAATTATTTGTCAATTCATAAAATAGTAATTAGAAAAATAGTAAGTTTTTTTTACGTCAGTAAACATTTCTATAATTTTCGTTTGTGAGGTTCATTAAAAGTTGGATACCACCCGAAAAATCATTCAAAATACGCCACTGTTTATTGAATTAGATTTGATATGATAAAAGTATTCAACTGAAAAAGTAAATAATTTTACTTTGTAATTTATTAACTTTTTAACTCTATTTGTGTATGTTACTAACAGGTCTATAATATTCCAAATTTTTGGGTAACATGTTGCTATATACATCATAAATTTAAAAAAAAATGATCTTTAGTTACACCTGAATTTAACAATGGATGAAATAAAAAATTTACCGTAAATATTATTATAAAATTTCTTGATCGCGTTTATATTAACAATACCATTTCTTTTTCTATTCAATTATGTCAATTTAAAACTTGCAAGTTGAGCTAAAAGTTATGGTAATAAATTTATTTTTTTGTTTTATTATTAACTTTCATTTTAAAGGACAAAAAAAAGTAGTAATTACTTTTAACATATTCAAAATCAAGATCAATAATAATTTGAAACAATTATAAAAATGATATAATATATAATTAAAAAATTGATTATTATATATTATCTTGTTATATAATAGAACAAGGAAAAAAACGCTTTTCTGGAAAAATTACTTAGCGTAATCGGATTTTCAAAATTTATTTTTCAATGAAAGTACTCGATCACCATACTCCGGGAAAATTATTGGCGAAGGTCGGAAAATTTTTGTCACTCGCCCGCGAGCGTTTTAAAATATCAACCGTTTTCGAGAAAAACGCTCGTTGACGCCAGCGTTTTAAGACCTCAGGTTTGAAATTTTCATCAGACCCGTCCAATGGCATTCCTGAGATATGATAAAAAAATCAATTTAATCCGTTCATTTTTCACCGTTTTACGAGCTTTTTTTTTTTTTTTAAGTCCACGCGCATCGTTTTTATATGCGCAGTGATTCATTTCTGCTCATACGTTGATTATAAACCTTAATTATATGATGTAATATGTATTATTATTAAGACACTATTTTGCATTTGCACTATATTTTATCAAGGAATATTATATGTTATATATAAATTTCAAGACGTTATAATTATATAAGTATTGTACTTTCATTATCAGAACAGTACACTATTAATAATCTTTTTTCTCATATATGATGTATGACACTATGAGTTTATCGTTAAATTTGGATTCGTCTATGACAACTAAGCTATCCAACGTTAAATCGCAGTTACCAATATTTTTATCAAAATTAAATTTTTTTAAATGTGCCAAGTATAATACCTGCTGAATTTTTTTTAAATTATTCTATAATATAAACACAATTATAATTAGATTATTAATAATTTGTGTGTATAACGGGGGTGTATTTAAGAGAGATATGGGTCCCCCTTGAACCAGCGCTATTAATATTTTTTTTAGGCAACTTCTAATAAATAAGGACCTAATGTCCTTTTTTTTTCATCATCAGTACTTTAATTTTTAGCAAAAAAATGTCTATAACATGTTTAACAAAGTAAAAAATATTAAATACCCTCCTAAAATAATTTTTGAATAGGCCTAAAGGGAATAGCTCATTAACAAACGTCAACCTTATACACAATACATTTTACTATATTCTCTTTTTGAATTTTCGTGATTTTAATAATAACATTTTTATATATAGTTTCGTTACACTGATTCTGATGTAATATTTTTTCTGAAAAACACTTATCGTGACCGACGTAGCTGGGTACCCCTACCGGAATCAGTGGCCTACTTATGATGACTGCCCAAAGAGGCTTACGCGCCAAAGGCTCGAAGGGCTCCGGGTCTGGGGCGGAGCCTAGTATTTATATATTATATTTTTGAATCTAAGAATTACTAATCATGTTATAAATAAGAAAATAGGATTTCATTTTGCTTTTGTAATTATCCACCAATTTAGAATTAAACACTATCTACAGATTTACATCGAAGCATTTTTTATGATAGTGATTTCAATCACTGTCAGATTAAATCTATACTGGACCTAACTATGCCACGTCCCCACTGTGCTGGATTTTTTTTTTTTATATGTCTGTTGCCACTTTTGCTCAGCTCTCTCTGGACCGATATTGATGAACAATATGTCAAAAGATTACAAATCGTATCTAGTCGACGACATTACCCTTAAAAATTTAAAAAGTTTCCTTCGTTCCCACAAATGAAGGAAATTTCCAAAAAAAAATTACAATTTTTATAATCGCTAAATTTCGTAATTTTTTTAGTATTAAATGAATAATTTTAATTTTAAATAATTCATTCAATACTTCAAGACTGTAAAATCTCAAAATAAAAAATAAAATAAAAAAATGGAACAAAATTAGTTAATAAAAAAAAAACGAAAACACAGTGTGAACGTGGCATTGTTAAAACGAGTATCTATGATATCTCACAGTGATTAAAATTACTATCATAAAAAACTCTTCGATGCAAATCTGTAGATAATCATTAATTTTAAGAAATTGGTGGATTATTCTAAAATCAAAGTTAACTTTTATTTATATCATTATTCCTAATTAGTAGTTCGATGATTATTAATATAATATACGAATAAATATATTTTAAAGCAATTCAACGTAGTATGAAATTGATATTTAATAATTTAGTATTGTAATTTTTACAGAGAAATTATAAAGTAGATAATAATTTTATGACAAAAAATGTATAAAAGTTGAAGGGCTTGATGCAATAATTTTTTAAAAAAAAATTGTTATTTATAAATAAATTTATTTCGAATCTGCATTTGAGTGTCGCATATGACTTAAATAATAACAAAATCCTTTTCATTTTCAATAAAAATAATTATGTTTGATTAGTAGTTTACGTATGAATAATCAATAATTTCATTTTAATTAAAAAAATACAATTCAATAACAATCAGAATGTATTATGTGCAGTATATCAATATGAATAATTATTTAAACACCAAGAGTTGCATAGAATTGCTTATTAAGACTTCTGTTTAAATGATTTATTACAATAAATATACAATAAATCGTTTTTATTGAAATCTTGAGTTTTCCTCATATTAATCTAAAAAATTAGACATTTTATTCAACATGAATTTTTCTATCTAATGATATAAATTCTAAACTTACAAATTGAGCTAAAATTATTTTTATATGTTCAACATTTTTAAATTATAATATTTCATAAAAATCAACTTTACAGGGTCAAAAAATTAAGTTCAAAAGAAAATTTTGAGTTAAAATTTTACACGGGTTATTTTTAAAATATTAAAAATCAATAATAACTTGATAAACATTTTTTTTTTAATTAATTGTTTCATGTGTTTCTAATTAGTAATAATTTCGAAAAGAAATGATAGAAAATATTTAATTTCCTACTTAATGTCAGCATAAAATTTTGGTTTAGTAAAGTATACATTGGTCTATAATCATGAAGAGATATTTTATATTACTCATATGATTTTACTGTGTAATTTAGTATAAAAACGAATTTTATACTCTTAATACTTTGGAGATGTTTAATTAAAAAAAGTTTTTTAAAATGGCAATTTTTTATAATAGCGTAATTTTGAGATATTTATCTGAATTTCTAAAATTAAAGGAATTTTTCCAATATTTGCTGATTATAAGTTCAACATGATTAAAATTGTGTTCTTTTGACGTATTCATCATTTAAATTGGTCAAGTAATAGCTGGAAAAAATGAATGACAGACATAAAGAACATATAGAGAAATATTTTAATATGAATAAGAAATTTCTTCTCACAAAAAGAGACTAAAGTGATAGGATCCTCAACATTTACTGAATATTTTTATTAAATTTTATTTATTACTATTCATTTTGAATTTTTTTGTACCTCAAAAAAGAATTAAGAAAAAAATGTTCAAAAAAGTTGAAAAAAGTTGAAAAAAGTTTTTTTGACTTGTGGGGGGGTTAGTACTATGCACCCCAATAGTATTAGACTATAAAGTATGCGACGCAGCCACCATACACTATATTTACCCTTTGATAAATGGAACTATTTAGACTAAATCAAAAATTCAACGTCGCATTATTTAACTTTGAGGTGGAAATATAATCAAATTAAGTTTAAATTTAAATTTATATTTAATGTACGTTAGATTCATGTAACTTTTATAAAAATTAACGGAATCATTACTATGGCTAACCCTTGTAAAGAATTTTGTAATAAACAAAAAAATATTTTAACACACAAATATAATGTTTTTTAAATGCTTAGCCATTGCACATAGAAGATGGGACGTCGAGACAAATTTTTGTTTAAACTTATATTACATAATGTAAGCTTTAATTTTACATATGTTTAAAGAACGCAGTATTTCTAGAATATTTTCAAAAGTTAAGTTGATATAGCTCTGCTTTTAGATTCGATGCGAAGCTGAGAAGGTATTGGTTTTACGATGGTTTTTTTTTTTTTGTGTCTGTTACTACTTTTTCTCAGCTCTCACCGAACATATTTCTTTCAATGAAACGTCAAAAGATCACAAATCGTATCTAATCGAAGATATTACCCTCAAAAATTGAAAAAAATTACCTCGTTCCCCGTAAATGGGGGAAACCTCCAAAAAAATTACAAATTTAAAAATCGCCAATTTTCGAAATTTTTTCAATTTTTTTTACTAAAAACTGCTGTAACTTTTTCAAAAATGAACATATCAATATAATTTTTTTTTTATAGATGCTTGATGTCTTTACCTATTATTTGGTATATTTTTTTTGTAAATTTGACCTTTTTTCTGCCCACAGGGGGGGATTTAAAATGACAACTTTTTCACAAAAAATTAACTTTTTCAACTTGCCTTTTGAAGATTTTCCGGATAGTCTAACACTTTTATATATATCTTAAATTAAAGCTAATGTAATATACTTTATTATGAAAAAAAAAATTTGGACTTTATTTTGTCTTCACGGTAAAAATGGCTAACAAATGCTATTTTTATGTAAAAATTCTCGATTTTATTTTTTACATTTTTAACTTTATAATGCTATAATTTATTGGAAATGTATGGATTTTTTATGAGAGTATTTTTTAATAATCCCTTCTTCATTCGGCGTATTTTATCTTAATCAGGATATTAATAAGAAAATAGCAGATCATGTAGCTTTTGGAATAATCCATCAATTTTTTAAAATTAAACACTATCTACAGATTTGCATCGAAGCTTTTTTTATGATAGTGATTTTAATCACTGTGAGATATCATTATACTTGATTCCATTATGCCATGTCACCATTGTGCCTGGACCCCCCTGTGCTGGGTTTTTATACATATGTTTCTAGTTTTGAATGCCCCCTGTATAAGGGGAAATTAATACCTTCTCAGTTTTGCATCGAAGTACAACATGACACCATAACTCATCAAAATAATTTATATATTTTTAGTATTAATAAAAGTATTAAGTCTTAACATGATACGTATAATACTCAATATTGTTTTCATAATTCATTTCTTTTCTTTTTATAGCTAGCTAAATATTTGTTGAATTCTTAAAATCACTTTCCGGAAGATAGTGATATTTTGAGTTGTTGTAGTCTTGAATTAAATAGTAGAAGTGATCAATTCTTATTATTTAATCTACGGTACCTATTTTAACATACATTACAATTGATATACTTTATAACAAATTTATAAAAAAGTTACTTTTCTGAAAAAAAAAAGTTCGTTTTGTTTTTATGTCAAATATTTTTTTAATAACTAATACTTACCCTTTGAATCTTAACAGTATAGTCATTAATAAAATGAAGTAGCACTATTTTTCAAAGTAATCCCTTCCTCGAAAAAAATTAATTGATATTAAAGTTTTGAAAAATTTGATAAGTTCAGATATAAGTGTTCATCTTGAAAACATATTAAAGGGATGCTTGAAGTATTTAACCCCTAAAAAAATTCGACTTAGATGCATTTTTGCATGTGTAAACACGTGTTTTTTTACAAATACTACTCGCAAGCAATACAAAAGTATCATGTGCCAGGAGCATTTAAGGAGCAACACGTAAAGTTGACGCCGGATGCGGTTGCCCAGGCGACTAGGTATACTATTCCGGGTGGGTCGAGTTCGTTTGGTAGCTTACCGACCAGTGTATCATTCAGTAGTATCGTAACTGGCGTCACGCTCGCTTCACACATCACCACAGTTGACTGTTCGCAACAATCATTGTGGTGGTTCATCGCGTGAGTTCTAAGAACGCCGCACCGTATTCCAAGGGCACCCCTTTTCACTACCAACCTTACAGAGGGTGGTCAACAGGTGTGCCGGATGCGACGACGTCGCGGTGATCGTCACCATCACTGTTCGGCATCCGATGGCATAGGCGCTGATCCGGATGACGCGTTGGAATGGGACCTCGACCTGAACTTGGAGCTTGAACTTCGTGATGACGAACAACAGTCCCGTCTCTACCGATATTTGTCCGAAGGACATAGGCCTCGATATAGAAATGAAACGCCAAAGAGAACAGCGGCGATAACGTTAGCTGACAGGTAACAGTAATCATACTAATGTGATAGAGATATATCATAGATATTTTAGGTACTGATAAGCACTTTTTTATTTGTATAGTTCTTGTGATATATTAAGCTACATTGGTTCTTCAAATTGTTTTTATTTTACTTATATCAACTACACCTCAAGCAATTAACTAGCTGTTGTAAATAGCATAACAAAATACCGATATTTGACTAATCAATGAAAAATTCTATTGTAATAACTTAATTACAGTAAAAACTATTGTTGTGTAAAAATAATATTCAATAATTATTACTTTTGATAAGAGTAATATTTACTAATTTAATGTTAATTATTATAGTTAACATTAAAATCATAGTTTAACAAATACAAAAGAAACAATTTTTCTAAAATACAAATATAAATAAAATGATTAAAAAAATTACAAAATAATTTTTTTTTATATATGCAAATTTATTTAATAATATCTTTAATACTTTATATAATTTTCAATATTTCAAATATAAACATAAATTTATGTTCTATTAGCATTTAGTGAACACACGCAACAGGTACTTTCAATATTCACCTCTAAATGTAAGCCGATTTAAATACTTGAACTAAGATACCGGATCTTTTATTATTAATAATAATACATAATAATATTTTATTATTATATATTGAAATTAATTGGTGATTAATTAATTATTAGGGTCTAATTTTGCATGTTTAACATCTAAGAATTTTTTATAAATATGCATTTTTCTAAAATAAAACCCATTATATTAGTATGCTTTTCATAGCATAAAAACAGTAAATGAATATGCTTAATTTAGTATTGATATTTTTTTGAACAAATGTTAACGTAATAATATTGTATAAATCTGAAATAATTATTAATTTATACATTTTTTCATACAACACATAAATTTTGATAAAATAATTACAATATAAATAATTTGTCCACTTTTATAGTAATTTGAAAGTATAATATAATAGAACATCAGAAATAGTGTATTTTTTTTTTAAACGTGAGAACTTCATTGTAAATTTAATGTGTGGAACGTAACAATAGAAATACCGGAAAACAGTTTCACAAGATACCTTCAAAAGTTGACAAGACTAAACTAATTCAAAACGACTAAAAATAGCATTCAAATATTTTTATTGGAAACACTTTTCGACTAACACGAGATATAGACTATGTCAATGTGCCGCTTCAACAAACTAGAACACAACGTGTAATTACCGCAAAATACTATAAAATGCTATGAAAATTTGTCACAAGAGAGTAGTTTTGTTTGAAACTCTTTAATACTCAAATAAATTGCACCTTCTGCTCATTGGTAATTTCTTAAAGTAAGCATTTAAATAAAAAGAAAAACTAAGCTCCTTTATTTAGCTTTTCAGATTATTTTTTCTCAATGTATTATCTCTTTTATTTTACTTTTTAGGTTAATTTATAGTAATATACATTTTTAACAAAGTGTTTCTTATAAAAATTGATTTTTGGAATACATTTTTGTGGTACTATTATCTATATTTTTAAAAGCATACTAATTACCCAGAACTCAATTTTTTGTGATATGGAGTATATGATATTTTGTTAAGTACTTAATAAACAATTTACTATCTGTTTAAACTATTTTTAATATCAATTTTTAAAGATGAAAAGTTTTTATACTTCTGTATTTCTTTAGTTAATGGATACACTATTTTACAGTTGAAATATTTCAAATAAATATAATTTAAAAATTTTGTTTTTTAAAGCGAAGTTTTTACTAACTGTCATAATTTTAATTATAACACTAGGAACTATTCAACCCGGAAAATTTTTTTATTATAACAGTTTTTAATGGTTCATTTTTAATTTTAACGCAATAAAGTTTCCAGTTTTATTTTTAATTAGCACCATTTATACATTCTCTGTTAACAACAGTATAGTTGATGTGGTACTAAGGATTACTATACAATTTAGTAACGTTTCAAAGATAAATTCGGGGTTTTCCAACAGTTAGTAAATGTTGATTATTTATCCGACAATTTAAATCCACATTTTTTGTTGGACTCTTATTGCACTCGATTTTTCATGATCTCACAAATGGCTCTACTGAAGTAAAAATACAATAGAAGTTCAGTCGTCACATGTATCCTATAAATTACACCCGTTTTGTTCGTTTGGAAATTGCTGATTTGGAAGACATAAAACAAGTGAAAGGAAAAAATTTGTCGAAAATTTTATCATCCGTAGATTTGAGGGATTGTTTTTATTTTGTGTTACCCAATTAAACTTTGTGATCTAACAAAAGGATCTGGTAAAGTCAATATAATGCTCATATTCTAGTTACGTTGTAAAATTTACGATATAGTATTTTAATTGTTTGCAAACAATTAGCCCATTCAATTGTTTAAACGGAAACCGTTAGGACACAGTTTTTTCGAATAAGAGCGTTATGTACTGAGCCCACACACGCGCTCACGTCACAATAACATAATAGAGGTCAACTGATGCGCGACCGAAAACCACTCGAGAGAGTGTCGATTCTTTTTGTGCACAATATTTTGTTGTTTCCCCTAGCCAAAAGGGGTTTATCATTTTTTTTTAACGCACACATACAATTTTTTATACTTCTATTATTAATAATTTTCCCCCGGACGTTCAATGTAACAAAAGAGCTGTTTCTCGGCCAACTGGATCGATGGTGGACAATAATAATAGTTGTCTACCCATAGCTAATATGATATTTTGTCTTGTCCACTGAAAATCGTCGGACATTTAATATATTATTAGAATGACGTACGTCAATTTTTTCAGTCATTATCATTTTTGTCGGGTGCTCGGAGAATTTTTTAATTGTTATTGATGAATAAGAAACAGTATATACAATCGGGCAAGTTTAGTGACGCACAAACGGACCACCAACCCTGCAGTTTATCCCCTTCGTCATGAAATTATTAAAACGTAACACGGTAAATCACGTTTTTAATTTAGATGGCTAAACTTGGTTTTGTATTTTGACTGAGTCGATATCAAAACCCTTAAGGGGTCGGTTTTGCTATTGCGGCCAATTTTGTTTATCAACTGCAAGATTTTTCGAGGAATAATTTCCAACAGTTTTTAAAAGGTATTTCTCATGCATGTGTATGTTTAAATCTAAATTTAATCTCATGCAACTATTTATGTAATGTTTTCTTTTTCAAAACTTCTTAGGCTGAAAAACAATACCTTGTTGAATAGATGTTAACCATTTTTTACATTCAAGTAAACAATTTTTTTTTATTCAAATTGTTTGAATGTAGACCAGAATTTATAGTTATCATGTTAATAATGCATTTTATTTAAATTCGTTTTCATTTTGTCCTTCACTTTTGTTTGCACAATCAAATGAAAGCGAAATATATCTCGTTAGAAAATTATACTTATTTTTGCATTATGATTTTATTTAATAATTTGAAGTAAATATTTATTTTCACTTTGTTAGAGTTTTAATTAAATTTGATTTTTTCTGAGGAATAACATTGTATTGAAAAAGAGATTGGTAAATGACACCTTATGCAAATGTCACAACAGTTGTACAAAAATTTTACAAAATTTTATAAGTATGAAAATGAGATTTTCAGATTGTTTATTTGTTATTAATATTTTTCTTGAATTATAATTATATAAGTTCTATTTCATGTGGCAAGAAAAAAAATAACTAGTTGATTTTATTGACTAATCCCCAACAAATCAGGTAGATTTTTATTCTTAAAAAAACTGTTTAACATCAATTATTACCGAAAATTTCATTGACTAGCTTGAAATATTGATTAAGTTTGCAAATCAACTTTTTAAAAATTATAGTAATTGCATTATGAGACTAATTTCATTGCAAGTAATAGTATAAATAATTTGAATTTTATATCATAAATGCATATTTATTATATCATAAGAATTGATCACCTATGGCTAATATATTTTAATTTTAAGCTTATTAAATATTTAAATTTGAAACATTATTAATTTATTATAAATAAATAAAAATATATTTTAAATGATAATGCAAGTTCTTATTTCACACAATGGAGTAACGAATGAATGATAGTAAAATGAGGTTATTATATGACCTTGACGGAAAAAGTTTTCTTTCATGCAATAATTTTTCCTATAAACTTTTATTTGCGCTTGGACATTCACTCAACTCAGATAAATAAATTGAACGATCATAGAAAAAATAATAATTGTGAAAGTTTTTGAAAGAATTGGTTTTGTGCTAAAAACTGTAGCTATTTATATTAAATTATAGTTTCAAATAAAACATAAAAAAAATCTCACCACAGTTGGGTAGCGGCACAGTGGGGAGGTGGAATAGTTAGGTCAAGTATAATAATATCTGACAGTGATTAAAATCACTATCATAAAAAGCGCTTCGATGCAAATCTGTAGATAGTGCTTAATTTTTAAAAAATTATGGATTATTTCAAAAGCTACATGATCTCCTATTTCTATATTTATATCAAGTTTTATGATTTATAAATGTAAAATATGAATAAATATATAAAGTAAAATGGATTTATTTAAAAAAAAATTAATGAATAAAAGAGGTATATAAATAGTATTTATCATAAAAAATTATATTGATCTATATATTTTTCAAAAATGTATAACATTATAAAATTAAAAATATAAAAAAGAATTTTTTTACAAAAATCGTATTTTTATATTAACTTTGATGTCTGTTTTCACCATAAATACAAAATAAAGTCTGATTTTATTTTTTCCATTATAAAGTATATTACTTAAGCTTTAATTTATAATATATATAAAAGTGTCAGTATTTCCGGAACACTTTCAAAAATTAAGTTGAAAAAATTGTCATTTTGAATACCCCCCCTGTGGGCAAGTAAAGAGTCAGATTTATAAAATATTATATTTTTAAATATATTATAATATTAATATTTATAAAAATATATCAAATGATAGGTAAAGACATCATACATCTATAAAAAATATTATTATTATAAGAATTATATTGATTTGATCATTTTTGAAAATGTTATGGCAGTTTTAAGTAAAAAAATTCAAAAAATTTTGAAAATTAGCGATTTTTATATTAATAATTTTGTGGAAATTTCCCATATTTACGGGAAACGAGAGAATTTTTTTCAATTTTTGAGGGTAATGTCTTCGACTAGATACGATTTGTGATCTTTTGACATATTAAAATAAATCAGTTCGGTGAGAGCTGAGAAAAAGTGGTACAGACTCAAAAAAATAAATAAATAAAATACATCATAGTAAAATTAATAGCTTCGCATCGAGACTAAAATACGTTGCTCTAATTCAATATTTATTTATACTTTTTTATTTTGTTTATATATAGTAAAATAAACATATTATTTTTACTATCGTTGAAATACGCAATTATTGGTGCGCTAATATTTATAATGAGCTTTGATAATATTAAATAATACTTTTCCCTTTAATATTTGATAGTAAAATAAAAACAAATTTGAAATTATTGGGATGGATTATTGTGTATTAAATTTAATTTCTTTAAACATTTATTTGTAAGACAGTTTCAAGATTTAACAGTAAAAATCTATTTAGTATTTATTTAATAATAACATATATTACAGTAGGTCTCTTTACATGATTTTAACAAATAAAAAATTTACTAAGGGTCTTTAGTTTCATATCTTCCCCACAAAATCATGTAAGTCATAAAGACTACAAAGTAATGGATTTGCATTTGTTTCTATTTTAGAAACGGCCACAGAGTATAAATAAACGTAACATTTGATATTATTTCTTACATTATCGTTGTTCTATTACGTCGTTCGTATAAAAAGCGTATTTTGCAGAAAATAAGGATTTTAAATAGCATGTAGCAATAGAAATTAAGTAGAAATATAAAATATTCTTCTTAAAAAGTTGGTTACGTCATTTTCAAAATTGGTAGTACAGGTGATAGTAATATTTTGGTAGAAGGCTCGTATTCCAATTAGTGCTGATCAATATTGCGTTAAAAAGTTACGAAATTTGTATAACGAATGGAGAGATCTGCAGAAATTACAACACAGACGTACAGAAACACAAATGAAAAAAATAGAATTAATTACCTTGAAATTGGAAGATATTTTTGATAAAGCGTTAGTTATAGCTTTGCGGTTGATTAAAAATCAAGAAGATAGGAATTTTTTTAGCATCCCAGCGACAACCTACTTGCGCCTGAAGTATGCTTGGAATTAAAATACTTATTATAAAGAAAAAAATGTGATAAACAAGAAATAATATACAGCCAAAAATAAGATAACGTATGATAAATTAGAAATTACTCGTAAGTGCTATATAAAAATTTAAGTTTGAACCATTAATAAAATTAAATTTTAAATTTTCTACGTGTATTTGTTAATAATAACGTAATCTCCGATGACGAATCCAGTGAAAAAGAAGAAGATTTTAAAAAACCAGGGCCATCTAATCAGAATGAAACTGTGGTAGTGATAAAAAAAAAGGCAATGTATAATAACTTCAAAACTTGAAATATTTGGTAAAGGCCTTAAACAATTTATTAATGTTACTTCTAAAGAATTTTTCAAACGCTATAATATAAACATGAAATCCATCGAGATATCAGTTTGATGAAAGGTATAACAAAATTCCAAAATTTGTTCAATACTTACACGTACTAAATGATATCGCAAAATAAAAAGTTTAACGAACGAAGATTATAATGGAAAAATTACTCAAAACGAAACTCAAAAACAGTATTTCTTACAAGTATATGATTATAAAAAAAATGCATGGTTTCGAAAAAGAGAGTTTGAATTTTATAATCATATTACAAATATTTTATAAGTTGAAACTTTGCACATAAAATCTCCACCTATATTTAAACAAATTTAAGCATTATAGTTTTTAAGTAACTAATTTTTTTTTGTCTTATAAATAAATAAAACCACCCTAGTGAATTATAAAGTATTACAAATATACCATAAATGTTTAGTAAAATTAATTACATTTAAGTTTATTTTGAGCAAATATATTGTAGAACTTTAAAATAAATATGAGCCCCAAACTAATAAATTATTTTAAATAATAAAATTAATTTGAAATATTCATTACACAATTATTATTTATTTATATATTTTCGATTAATAATAGGTAAATGTGATATTTGAATATAACTGGATATTTTAAAATCTTGGTAAATCCTAAAAAATATTGCAGAAATTTTAAATAAATATCAAAATAATTGGTATTGCTAATGTATTACTTCTTACAAACAAAAAGTTGATATGTTGTAAATAATAAAAACATTTTAATAATAAAAAGGATATTTAAATTCAGAAACATATCCAAAAAAATTCAGTCCATGCCTAAAATATTTGACCCTTACATTATTTTCAATTAAAAACTTGAGTGACTTAATTTACCCCTACTGAACACCCTATAAAAGGAAGAGATGCAATTTTAATAAATGTACATATAAGTGGATTGAAAAGAGTATCTAGCATTTTTTGTTAAAAATTTATTTTTAATTTAAAGTAACTAATAGCCCTCAAAGCGTTTAAAAATCTATATATTTGTTTTCAGTTTAATTTAAAGATAACGACTTAAATACTGAACATAAAACGTAATTAGGTGCTTGGCTATCAGGTTGTTCACAAAATGATACGTCTATAATTTAAATTAAACTATTCCTTTCTCCCACTAAAATTATTTAAGTTCCACATGTTTATAAAGTATAAGGGGTGAACATAAAAAATACTTCATCATTGATAAATTGAGAAAAACATATATATATATATATAAAAGAAACCAAAACATATAATCAATGTCTTTTTTTATTTCATCAAAATAACTGCTGGTTCATAAAATTCTGAAGACTCGGTATATTTTTCGAGGATTTAAACAATATTCATCCCTTTTATTATTTATTTTCTCCAAGACTATTCCTACTACGCATCACTAATTTCGTTCTTCAAATATTTTGTTTTCTTGAAGGAGATTATTGCCTTTAACTAAATGGAATACGATTTATTAGTTAAATTATTATATTAATACTCGTAGGACGTAATTTATGAAGCAATAATATTTTACTATTGTAAATCATGTTGTTTTTATTTTCAATGCAATTTCATTAGCGTTTTAGTGTAATTTTTAAAATAAACATACATAATATTACTCGGTTAAGAAATAAACATGTTAGTTTGTTAATCATGAAAGAATACTATTTTATTAGTTAAAAAAAATTTAAATCAAATAATAAATCTCAATTAAAATTAATTTAATATTTTATTTATGATTTTGAATTACTTAGTACTCTAATTTTTATAAATACAAAGAATAGATGATAATTTTAAATTATATTTAAAAACAAAAATAAAATTAGTATATATTTCAGAAATTTGATATTTATTCATGACTTTAAAAATAGATTATAATGTTTTGAATAAGTAAAAAGGTAATAATTAAAGCCAAAAATGTACAAAAAAGTAATAATAATAAAATTATTTTCAATTACCACAATGATATTCTAAATTAATAGTTTTTTAAATCTGTATAATTTTCTAATCAACATGTTTTATACTCAAGTAAACAATTAACAACAAATTATTATGCTATGTATCACATCATATTATCTCATTTATTTCATGCAACAATACACTATAACGAAAGCGTGCGTGCTTTGTAAAATAAAGGTTAAAAAAATGCCCTCAGACATATGACCACGTGCCACAATGAATTAATTCATGAACCATTGGGGTAGTACCATACAGAAGAGGTACCTTTAAAGTGGTGTCGTTCTACGTCGGTAGTAATAGGTCCAGCAAAGGGTCAGATCAAAATGAAAAATATGTTTAAATAATAAAAGCGAGCCATGTTTAAATTCGTATTAAACTGTAACGATAAACCTGAACAATCGATCACTTAATGTTAGCGAAAGCGTATAATTAAGCGTTTACCCTTCCTATGGTTTATAAAAAGATTCAGTATTGTCATTGCATTTTTTATGATTTCCATCGTCACTGATGCATAAGTCATTAATCAAAATCAGTACTTTACATGTGAATCAGATGCATAAAATAAATACAAAGAAATCCGGTAAAAGCATATAAAAAATTACTAGAGTCCCCACTTTGGTGACAACTGACAATGATAGACGATAGTCTGGACATTTTTATTTTTTTCGTTGCTTAGTTTTTTATTAAAATTTAGAGCAAACCTATGCTATAAAAAACTTTTGCTCAGTCTACAATAAATTTCTATACAAATTTACCTCTTCTATAGTTGATTTTAGCATCACAATTTAATTAATATCTAATACCAGACAAAATCAAATACTGTAATGTAAAAAATAATATAATTTTGAATCAAACTTAAAATTTAAACCAATAGTTTTATATAAAAAAATGATTAAAGACAACATATAATAAACTTAAAATAAGCTTAAAATATAACAATATTTATTTATTTATCAAAACTAATAGAATTATAATATAATATATTATAAATTAAGCAAAAAACTAATTCATTAATTGTAATATTATATAAACAATGTATGCGCAATTAATAAAATAATCAAGTGCAAAACACAAACATAAAATGTTTAAGAAATAACTCTTTATTGTTATACTTAAATTATAATTTTACAAAATTATTTAACTACTGACTTTAATTTTAGTGTAAGTGGAATCTATATTAATGCTAATATTGTCAGAAAAAATTACACTTTTTATGTGCTTGTCAAAATTCTTTGTAATTCTAGGGAGGCAGAGGATTTTAAATTAATGTTAAAAACTTATAAAATGAAAATAAATACATTAACAACATCCTCGTTTACATTAACAAAACAATTTTACCTTTAACTGAACTAATGTAGAATTATTATTTGTAACGCTTTAAATTTTACTTATTACGATTTCATTTGTCATTTACCCTTATAATAAGGAGTTTTTTAATATTTGTATAAACGGTAAATATTATTAAGTCGTAAAGCATTATTTTTACCGTTGAGTAATAATTATATTCATCTTGTATCAAACACGAAGGTAATCTAATTCTGAGAACGTGATGAAAACTCGATTTTTAAAAACCCTTTTTTAAAAAGGCATCCAAAAAATCGTGAGAACAAATAGCTCATTGTAATAAGTTTTTGAGCAATCAAAAAATAAATTTTTTTTAAAAAAATTTCATAACCCTAAAAATAAGAGTTGTAACTTATGTTGAATAATCCATTCATATTAAAGGTCAGTCATGATCTATGAGGATGACCATATTTTGTATTATAATGAGGTTGATGATGAATATACAGAAGAACCGGAATGCGAGCACGAAGTAGACCCTCTTAGTTAGTGTGTGTTTGGACTAGGACAAAACAAACAACTCGCCTGGGCGAGCATTAAAAATACATAAATAAAAAATTACACCCCGGTATTTATACTGTTATTATTACACTGTATTTGTAATTAAACCCCCGCTGGATTGCAAACGACATTTATGATTATTATTTTACCGGCATAAATCATACAAACTTAACAATGGCAACAGCTTGGACGCACACCCTCGATTGCCTTTGGTAACAATAAGAGGGAGGAATTTAGCCACTTTGAATAATATCACACATTGACTCAACGGACTTTAGCTTGTGACAATAATAGGAGTGGTCACGGCCATTTATAATATTCTCTATACGTCGCCTTAAATTCACACAAAAAAAATAATGAGACCCAAATCCGCAGTACGATCACATCATAATATTATAGATAGTAACATTATACTGTGAGGGTGCTGTTATTCTAAATTGTATTAGACACCATGAAATATTTTATGACCCGTACTTACCTCAACGAAGACGCAAAAGTAATAATATAAAATGAGTTTTTATGATGTGTGTCCCCTAAACTAGTTTCAAATCAAATGAAAATTTAATAATATTGATTAAGCGTATAAATCTCTAATCGACTCTGGGAGACTTGAATGCTTTTTATTACAGTTTAGGTTAACATAGATTTGGTAAGCGTTTTAAGACTTTATTTAAGCAAACCATTTTTAATTAATGACAAATAATGTATAGTGCTTCAGATTAAAATCGACAATAAATAATTCAGAAAAGAAAGAGTGTTTAAGGAATTCATTAATTAATAAGCTATAATTAAAACTTTTTAATTAAAAATTGTAATACATACAATGAATATATTAAAATTAAAATCCAGACTTTTAAAACGTATTAAATGAAACTACAAAATATACAGCATGTGTAAATTTCAGCGTTTTTAATTATACTTGAGTGAGTTTTATTCTTAAGTGAATTTGAAGTAAACCCTTTAAGTACACTAGAAATTTCGTAGAATCTTATATGTCTTTAATGCTAAAAATATGCTAAATTTAATGTCTGTAGGAGTATGACATTAATAACGTAAATTAGCAATTATGTTGGAACAGTAAAATAGTTTTATTAAAATAAATTTAAAATCATTTAGGAATAAATACAGCAGCTGCTTAATTGTATCTAGTTAATTATCATTTGCCAAAAAAGTGTTTGAGCGATTAAGTTATTTTAAATGACAAAAAATACAATTGAGATAAATATTAATATAATATATTATTTACATAATTCTGTTGTTTTACACCCTTTCTTGCTCATAAATCAAGGTATTGTCGGAGGCACTGGAGTGGGGTTTATACAGCTTAAAAGTGACCCAACTACTGAATAACAAGTAAGTACTTCACGTTGTGGGGCGACCAACACTGATGTCCGACATCGTTTACAGCTGATTTCCAGCTCATTGCACCCCATACCGATTCATTTTTATTAGGGATTTTGTAGCTACTATTGTTATCCTAATACAAAAACATCTCTCGCCGTGTGCTATTCATTATTTTGCCTTACATACCATAATTATAATGAATTATGTAAGTATATTATCATGTAACGTGAAATGTTACATTTCACTCAATTTATTAGTTGTGCAAAGTTTATATTAACAGAGGCTAAAAAACGTAAGTAAAATATCTAACCCCTTTTTAGGTAAAAATGCCATTTTCTGATTACTTTGTATGGATAAAAGTTCATGTTTCTTCATGAAAGCAACCGATGCCTTTTAGGCTATTGGTCTTTAAAATAAATGTCAAAGTATTTATCAAATTTTGTTCAAAGGATTATGTCTTTAATAAATGTTCATCAAGCTGAATTTCAAAAGATGAGTTCAGTAAAATGAGTAGAAAGTTTTTATTGTTCCTACTAAATTCTTTAGTGGTTTTTGAATTTATTTCTTGTATGTTAATATATAGTTTTGTTTACTTACTTTCAAAACTTCTGTAAAAAGCGTCAACTAAGGATTAATGTATACAATATATAATATACATTTATACAAAAACTTTTAACTGAAGCCATCTTTTGTCCACAACTACTGAATTGATTTATTTTTTTCTCGGTCAAACATCACTAAACTTGTGAAATCTCATATATTACTACCGTGCTTTATGATTTATAAATTCAATAACTAAACTATTCTAAAAGAAATATAATGAAAAATAAATTACACGATCTTTAAATATCACGAAAACATTTATTTATTAGAATTTTTGAATACCCAATTGTTTAATATAGTGCTTAAAATTAATTTGTTGTAATTATTAACTTATTTTAAACTCAATTAAAAAGTCATAAAAATGTATAGGTAGCTTATGAATTTCTTAAAAACTTAAGTCATTTATGATTTATTGTGTTTTACAAATCCAGGAAGTGGCAATATTTATTTATTAGTATTGTCATAGTTTAGTATTTTTATTTTACTATAACGTGCATAATAGTTGTAATAAATAGTAACATCCCAATGATATTAAAATTATTCTTTTATCAAACACCGTCAACGTCTATTATAATTATAGGGAGATTTGCATTATTTATTTTACACTTGCATTATGGTGTAGTATACACAAACCGGATCAAAATTAAAATTAAATGCCCTAGTAAGAATCGTTATTAAAAACGCTGTTAAATGGGTTAGAACAACAAGTTTGTGTGTCATGGCAAAATTTAATATGTTCATTGTCAAAGATTGGATTATAGTGCAGGCGGTGATTCAACCGATTTTTCCCGAATGTACTCACACAATGCCACGTTGATTGACTGTGAATTGTTTGTTCACTGGAACAACACACGCTAAACCTTACTTGAAAATTGATGACTGATGTGTTGCTCTCCACAAAACCCAGTAAAATATTACTTATATTGGCCCTTTATGCCTTTCATTCTCCTTTTTTTTATTATTATTATTATAACACAGTTATCGGAACACGAGTGACGCGCGACAATGGTCCCCCATCCTATTAAACGCACTACGCCAACAACGCTTCCGTGTAGGGACATAAAGATGTCATGGTCAAGGATGTCTGAATTCAATAAAAGTCATTTGAACTATAAAATGTAAGTTATTGTTGTACGTCGGTCTCGGTAGGGGTTCTTGTGGAGCAAATCTAAAAAACGGCTGCTTGTTGAAAACATAATATGTCTATTCACCCCAATTTCAGAATTCCTGAAAATTGTCATCGGTTACTGTATAGGTTGGGTTGACACGCAGGCTTAATTGTTATAATCGGAAGTATTAGCCAATCGTCTACTGCAATATTTGCAGTATTTATTATAAAAGGATAAGAATAATTTTTTTTTCATTTTCAACAAAAGCGGAGTTTTATTGAAAATAAAATTGTTTAAAAATTTTATGGCGTATCATGACGTTTATTCTGAAATCAATTTAATTAAATATAATTAAATTATAGAATTTATATTTTTAATGTTGGAATATTTTTTCAATATTTAAATCATGCATTATGAAACGCAGTCACTTTTATATTAGGCATACTAAAATTACTGAATGTGATCACTCGAATATAGTGTAAAAATGTACAAATTGTGGGAATCTACGTGTCAGTTAATCAGTTCGTTGTAAATTATCGTATGGTATTGAAATTCATATCAAATCACATAAACAAATACAATACGAACACAAAATAGGAATGCAAAAAACATCTGCATTCATTGGAATAATGAACTCGGAGGGTAATAGTAGAAATTTCTTTTACGGTTGTTTCGATACGTCACAAGTCAAACACAAACTAATGGTTTTACAGACAGGGATACTTATTTTGCAAATAAGTATTGCATTGTAACAAAGTTCATCATTTTTATTAACCGAGTGTGGTGAATTCAATATTGTATGGTACCTTTTGGTTTTTCCATGGTCGAGCAATGCTAATCATTGCTATTGTTGTATTTGAATATGCATGATTAGGGATGAATATATGAATGGTTCCTTCCAGTCAGCTTTACATTAAACTTCTTTGGTTAAAGTGAAAACTATTTATTATAATTAATTATGCATAAGAGTAGTGTGAATTATTTTTTATAATTTCTCAAGATCACATTTTTAAACGCCTAAAACTGTATAAACATTATTTTTTGTACATTTCTTTAATAACAAAAGTCACTCCAAATATTTTAACATTGTTATTTTCTTATTCATTTTTTATACAAGTTTACTTGCAGTTCAAATAAGTATTGTCGTGTAATATGAATACGAATAAAACAATATGCAGAACTGAAATGTACAAAAAGTTTTTCAAGGAAAAACCTGTGAAATGCATTTTTGGTAAATATCTTTTCACTAATAAAGTTTACAATGACAACTTAGCGTACTTATATTTTTTGTTTACTCTTTTACTTTTTCTTTTCTTGTTTATTACCCACAAACATATAATTTCTTATAACAACTCAAATTATACGTTCATGTGACTTATTTATGGATAGTCCTAATTATTTATGTTCTGAAAAGTAGTATCTACTTAGATACATTAAATCTAAAAAAGCTATAATAGCTATTAATAATAAATAGCTGGAATAGCTATTATTGTTATTCCATTAAATTTTTAAATTTTAAATCTCGTAAAAGTTATATGCACATAAAAACCAATAAAATTAGCGTTTACAATTTCAAATTCTTAATAAAGAATTGACGCTCGTTTTTTTTTTTAACATAAACCCTTTCCAACCAATAAAATTAAAATATGTATTGTCTCTTTGATTGCTAATGCTATATTAAAATTGATATCATAATTTATTTTTTTTTTATCTTAGTGAGAAATAATTTATCAAAAAATATTTCATTATTTAGATTTTATAGTAAACTTATCCATCACTAATAATATACATTTTCTCAATATCTTCAATATTTGAATTTGAATTTATATTCTAACATTTTTCTGCAAGCTTTTCACTTTTTAATGATAATGATCTACAAAAGTTCATTTTTTAACAGTTACTCGCATACTATTAAAATAATTTCTTTGTCTGATGCTAAAATAATATTTGTCGTATAGTTTTAATTTTTTTAATATATCAATAAAACGCAACAAGTCGTTGAACTATTCTTTGACACGTTTGTGCAACTCGAAATATACTTCTCTATTTACTTTTAAAATTTAATAATCATACACAAATTAAACTAATATTTAACAGTTGGTAAATATTTGTCGATTCCATGTGAGTCGTCCACGGGTCGTCAAATATGTGGTAAGTTATCATTTATGTTTTATCACTATAATATAATTACATTAACGAGGAGCTGATTAATGATTTCGTGCGTAAATTGGTCTTGTGAGACTTGTCTTGAATGAAAACTAAAATGAATACTAAGCTCATGTACCACATCACATCATCCGTATGATAAATGCAGGTAGAAGATTTCTGGTAGTCGCATTTTGTGCCAAGCAAAACAACTATCCTTCAACGATTGCTAAACCGTGATTAGTTCTTATAGTGTAATTTCAGTCTGTTCAAACAAATAACTTACTTGCAAACGTTAATGACGTAAAACGTGCGCGCACGTTGAATATTTTTACAGCTATCGGTTATTTTTAAAAAATAAAATACTATTTTCTGTTACATGTACTACTCTTTGAAGTTCCCGTAAAGGAATATACATCACTCACACATAACTTTTGTTTACAATGTTTTACTCGCTAGCATATATTAATTTTATTGCATTTCTTTGAATAGTTTTATTTAAGACCTGGTGAATGAAATTCATTTATTTAATTTTATACATTTTCTATGAAAAAATTTACCTGTTTAATTTTAACATTGTTGTTTAGCCATGACAACTACTAAAATCAAACGTTCATAATAGAGTGGATCATTTAAGATTTCAATCCCTTAAACGTGCTGTAAAATTTCATTAAAACAACACTAGGACAACTTTCGTTGTAGTTAAAATGAACTACAACATATATATATATATATATATATATATATATATAATACATAATGAAATAAAAATAAACGATGGCGACCGAAAAACAAAACATACGGATACAATAAAAATCGATCGAAATAAGTCTAGAACAATTTAATCAAAAATAGGCCACAGTACAGTTTGTCCCCAGTGATTTTGTTTTGATCTCTGGCAGCCTTGTTTGTTTTAAATTTAAATATTCATTCAACATTTTAAGTGTGTTTCAAGTAATTGAGGTTTTTACTTCTGATACAACACATCTAGTATTATACTATATTATTAACCAAACGTTAGAGCTTAAAATAAGTATCTAATTTAATATATCCTAAATTTTATAGCACATTATTTTGTAGCGTATCAATCACTGTATTAACTACTTATAAAACTATCATAAATTTACAACATTTCTACTCTTAAATTATAAGACTTCACATAGTGAACTATATTTTTTATGCCTGACATTTTTGCTGATAATATAACACTGTACTGGTAATCATATTTCATTTTTCCATACATAAATGCCACAACTTTGCCCTCTCATTCATCACCACCGACATCTTAATGATTAATAAATATCTTCTCGTAATGTTAAAGTTTTTATTCTACATCTTGTTATTTTCTTATTTTTATACGTTCCGACCTAAACAACGTTATTAAACTCAATATGGAACAACGTTTTTATAATTTCACAACTGTCACTGTTCAACGTATACTTTTGTAAGCTATTTCTTTATAGTTGATGACAAATTGATCGGATGAATATGTATATGCTTGCAAGTTTCACTAATGGTTTCCAACCATGACTTTGTACCTAAATTAATGCACACTACTGTATGATTTATTAGGAAAAATAATGCTTCTTTAAAAAATGTTTACAAAGTAGTATCTGATTTATTTTTATGAAACATAGTAAAATTCAAGTTTTTTGTAAGTCAAAATTATTTACTAGCAGTAATTTTTAGAGTAGTTTTCAAAAGTTAAATATTGATCAATTGTTATTATTTTTTAAAATGTTAAATGGTCTAAATAAAACTTTGACTGATCAATAACTAATGTTATGTTATTACTTTTTGATATAATTTTTAGTTGTAAGAGAGAGGGGTACGTAACATAGAAGAATTCTTATCTGTAAATTATGGAAAAATAAACCGTCGCTAAATTGTCCCATCCACATTTTCTAAATTTCTAAATGCTAATAACTCAAAAATTAATTTCACAAAATTAGTTATCAACCAACCAACATTTTATTTAGACTATTCTCTATTTGACACTATAAAAAAAATAAAACTGGGTTCATAAATTACTTTTGAAAGTTATGCCTCAAAATTTACTCATAGAAATAATTCTTTATTATAATATAATAATTCTTTTTTATAGTCCATAAGAATAAAACAAATTTTAATTTGTGTCTTTTTATCAAAAAATAAATGTTTAATGAAAATAGAAGGCTAGTGTAATAAATAAACTACGCTACATATGAATATTTTTTAGTTAGACCTTAATAATGTTTTCATTTTCCTTATATTCCAAGTTTATTTTAATGCAATATTCGGTTGACGAATATTATTTCATTAATTTACCACTGAAATAACTATTGATTCATTAACTCGGAAAATAAACATTGCCTATTCCGGGTTAATCACTTCACAGTTTTCTTTATGAATGTTAACAATAATTTGCATCTTATTCATAGTTTCTCCACAATTTTGAACCACTTTTTTCATTAATACTATAAAAAAAGCTCATCAGATTGGTTACTTGTGATTATTAATACTATGATAAAATTAAACAGACTCTGAATTAACCAATTCATCATGCGGGTTAAATATATATAGTTTTTAATTATTATTGCCTTTTTAAAATACAATTAACTAATTACTCTATAATATTAAGTATTTTGTTTTTTGATGGTATTATATTAATGAAACTTTTAGGTTATTAATAGCTTTTCTTAAAATACCAAATGTATTGATGGAAAACATTTGCTAACTAATATCTTAATTTCATAGAACAATTACAGCTGTGACTAAAAATAACAAAATTATATAAACAAACAATTTACTAATAGACAAAACTAAGCATGTTATAGTTATTTAAAGGTAATGTGAGCTATGATGCGTTGCTAAATAATAGATTTCCTATATATTTTTCAATGTTTAAAGTTATGACTTCTTGACCCGATGTACAAGTTATTTTGGTTGTGGTTAGCGTCCTTTGTTTATTTATTGAATGGAAATTGTAATTCGTAGTTTAAAATTTAAATTGGGGTCAACTGAAACTTATTATAAGCATCTAACTTCTTTCCAAAACGGATTTTTTTATTTTATGAGTAAACTATTACTTTACTGGTGAATGATTTAAACCACCAACATAAGGTTATAGTTAAATAAAAGTAGTTAGCAGGACAGGAGACCACGAGATGTATGCAAAGTTTTTTTGGTCATAAAAAATAGTTATACGGTTGGTTGAGTGATAAGAAAATATTAAAAACCTTTTACTATTTTAATAGAAACACTTTTGTTTTTGTTGCTATAAAATTATAAATTGCTTTCATGGTAGTAGTTCGGTTAGTATCAAAATTTATCACTCTGTAATCCTTTAAGAAATAACGGATAGTACATTTTAAATTTCTTAACTATTTTTATTTACATGTAAACGCTACTTAAAAAAAATTAACACATATTAATGAGAGAGATAAAAATTTTCTCAGCATAAATATTTTCCTAAATTAATAAGTAAAAGTATATTTAGTCATTTTGGTTTTATTTTCTGTATTACTAAAATATTTTTCGGAAAATGCAACGATTTTATTTCATTAGTTTAATTTCATACAAAATTGGTATTATTGGGTAATTTTCTTATGTTTACATTTTTAAATAAAATTACACTTCAATCAAACAACACTTTTAAATTTAGTAAAATAGTATTTCTAATATAAAGTATACTAGACGTGTTAATGTTTCATTGAGTTTTTCACAAATAGAACAAATGATATTAAAACGTATCAGTCTTAAAATTACGCTACATATTTACATATCAGAAAAATCATAATAAATTTACTGTTATTGTATAATGAATAGTTTGTCTGTAAAAGAGTAATCTTATTATAACTGTATTAAGCAATTAATGTCAGCTATAGTAAGTATCACGTTAACAAAAACAATAATTGACATTTAGGTTTGTCCAAATAAATGAACAATTAAAAGTACGATATTAAATATGAGATGAAAAATGAAATTATTAACATCAACTATTTAAATACGGGAAATTTAGTAAATTTAAAACTAATACATTCCACCTTTAGTATTTTGCAATGTACACACATAATTTGTGGTTTTTGTTGATATTGATCGTTGCGGTAAGTCGAAAGAATTGAAACAAATATAAATATTTGCGTCTAGGAAATACCAACAAAATAATTTATATATAATTAAATGTGGGCGTTAGTAATAAAAATTATATTATTGTTGATGTTTGTTGTCATATCAAAAGAAAAAAGATGCCATAAAAATAAAATAATCTATTAAAAATATTTTTATACTTAATACCATCAATTATTTCATTTTTAAATTAAGTTATAGTTGGAATATAAAATGAATTAAATAAAGTGTTATAAATCGCAGTCAAACTTACGATTGTGATGACCAACTTAATAATGGAGCATCTATTTAAATTGGCAACTAAGATTTTTGCGCGTACAATTTTTTATAATCGTATATTTTACATCTTGTTCTTAAATACAGCTTTAGTAATACTTAATGACTATAAACTCAACAGAAGTATTTTTAATTAATTTAAAAATGTGGTGTGTATTCGGTCAAATCGGTCAAGTTTGAATTGATTATAACTTTATGTATGATCTTGCTAATTTTCAAGAGGATCAAAATTAATTAAAGTTTGCATTACTTTATGTACGATATCGTGGTTTAATTAATTGAAATTTAATAACTAAGAAGTTTCAATAATAATTAAAACTCTTTTAAATCGTACTATTAAAATATACATAGCTTTTAATAAACTTTAACAAAAAGCAAAACACTGAAATATCAATTGTAAAAATGTATTGTAAATAACTTGAAAAATTATTTAAATTTGAATTCTTAATATTATTAAACTTTTTGTTAATTAATCAAAATGATTACTCATGTTGAACATGTACTAGTACAAAATCCTTCTTATACAAAATTTTTAATTGTAATTAATTTTAATTTGCTAAACTAAAAAACATATATTTAATTCTTTCATTAATAGTGTCTCAACTGTATTTTTTTTTCGTGGGCAGTCCCATGAAAAAAAACTGTAAGAAATAATCCAAAAATTCCCATAAAATAGTGTGATATTTTTAATATACACGTTCATTTAACACATGGTAATGTAATTTTGACATTTTACATTTTCTTAAGAGTGCACTTTATTAAAAGAAATGAAATAGCTATGTAGAAAACTTAGTCGTAAAAAATATTTTGCAACAATTTTATTTATTTTAAAACGACTCGAGTTCTTTCAAACTTTTGAATTTTTTTACGAATCATTGGTAATTATTTTTTTGCTAAAAAAATTCACAACATTCGCTTAATTCGCTTTACATATTTTGTATCAAATATCTCTAGTATTTTACGTTTAAGGTTGAACATTAAAATCTTAATTTTAAAGATTTAATCATCAAATTTTAATTCATCAGAAAATTTTTGTCATTATATGAAATAAAAATCAAATGATTTGCCATAATTATTAAAACATTTTTAGTCGTCAAATGTAATAATAATTATATTATATATTCTCCATTTAAGTGTATTAATAATTTCATAGTTATAAAATTGTATAGTTTTCCAAATTAATTACGATAATAGCATAATAGTTATTAATAGTTATGTGACAATGAAAATAATTAACCTAAATGAATTATTAAAAACTATCAGTGACGACTCGTGGATTGGACAATGGGACGATTACAATCCCAACTAAAATTAATTAAAAGAGAAATTTAATTGTACTTCTTAATTTTACATTTTTATTAAAAATGCAAATTTTTAAATAGTTAAATAGTATATTACTTTACTGGGTAATTTATTTTTAGAATTAACTGCTTGTCGTTATCATTAGCTATAATAGTATAATCGCTATTATTATTATTTTCATTTCTATTTCTACTGCGACCTATAAAATAATAATATTTGTATTGTTTTTATTTTATTATATTTAATTTGACAATATTTTTTACCTATGACTATTAGTGATATTATACTTAAAGTCGCATCCCTACCACCAATACCCACGAGCCAACACTGAAAACGTTACTACTTTAACTATAAACTTTATACTGAATGAATTTTATCAACTTGTTACACTGTAACCGAATTATATTCAAATTTTTAATGTTAATCCGTTTAAGGCAATCAACGTTGACTCTTGTTCTTTTTTTAATGCATCTTTTTTCCTCGTAACTCCCTTAACTCATCCCATGGATACAGACATCCGAGGGTACATCTATTATATGCGTGAAAGAAAACAATAGCCATTCTGCCGAAACAAGGGTCCTTCCGGTTCACGGAGTAAATGATCGATTTCCCGCCAACGTTATTTTATCATATTACTCCACACACTCTCCGTATACATCCCAACCAACTTCATTAACACGATGCAATTTTTTATATGTTCTGCGTTTGTCCCTATGACCACCTTTCTTTCATAACGACACAAACCTATTGCCCTTACGGGTGTTTTAACACACTCGAATGGTTCCGATAACAACACTAATTGTCACCAAAACATTTGTATATACATATTATAACCTGTGGCCTTTGAACAGTACACGACAAATATATTCAGCTCCATAAACGTTTTTTTGTACATTTTAAAGGGTTCGGCCAAGTGTTAAATGACACAGTTATGTTGTGTTATGCGACATTTGAACAGAGAAAGATTCGCACCTTTTTATTATGCATGCAAAGTTATTCTTACTACGTTATGCATTTTATTAAATGCCTTTAAAACGCGCCAGGTAGTCTAGGAAATGCCTTAAAGGTTTATTAAAGAAAAGAAAATATTGAAAGTAAAATAAACAATTCAAATTTTTCATTTCTTTTAGATGTTATTGATGGGACTATTTTTCCGAATCAGTAAGCTAGAAATTTCTAACAATCAAAGGTTATTTTTTAAATATAAAACACTTTCTTTTTTTTTATTTCGTTGTATTCATGTCCAGTATTAACTTTAGGTGTTGAATTTCAGATTAATGTATTTTTTTTTTTGTCTACTGTTGTGTACAAACCGGATTATTGAAATTTAATCACATCTTTTGAAAATTTTATAGCGGCTGTTGACTAGGGTTTGCTAGCGATGCACCTAATATTTTTTACTAATTTTGCTCGTTGGTAAATGAAGTACCTACCGGGCAGTCTTCTGCTCATCACTTTGTATATTTTAATATGCATGAAAATATTAATAAAAAGGACGTACATTGCCAGATGAGTTACATTATTGTTTAGAGATGAAAAAAGGGTGGAACAATTGCTGTCTAAATTTTGATCCCCTATGTGATTTTTAAAAAAATTAAACGCATGACAAATTGGCTAAAAATATACCAAGTAGGGGATAAGGTCTGTCAACGGACTTGAAAGGCTGTACACAGACTCTAAGTTAACGAGTCACAACACGAAACACGCGTTTTAAAATTAACTAAAAAGACGGATAAAATGTTTTTTACCAGAAAAAAAAAATTATATTAATAAATAAAAATAGGCGTTTGTTGAGTGATTTTCAATGGAAAAAATATTAAATATCATCATTGATCACACGTGCTATTGAGTAACTAAAAAACTAATTATTTTCTGACAAGTTTGATTGGAAAAATTATGATTAACATAGCCGTAATATTCAGATTAAAAAAAGGGCGAATTTAAATAACGGTCATAAAATTACATCAAAGCCATATCATAATATAAAATAAATATTTGTTATCAACACATCATAAAAATTTTAGACAGATGTTTGTATTCACAATAACAGAGAGGGATAGAATATTTTTTTATTAAAACTATTACATTATAAACGATAAAAATGTGAAATTTATTTTCTATCATAAATTTTAACATAAAAGTGTTCAAACAAGAAGAAAGCGTATATAAAATTTTTACTAACCTTGATCATTTATTTTTCAATTTCGAAGAAGATCAAAATAATTGTATGTTAACAGTTAGCCGTTTTTTTATTTAATAAACTCCAAACAAAGCGGATAGTGAATTATTATTAATATAATCAGGAACGCAAAAAAACAATAGGATTACATTAAAGCACTTTTATAAAACAAAAGGCTGATTGTAAAATGTGAATAAGCTAAAGTGTTGACCGATATATTAAACCCCAATTTTTACTCTCAAAAAAAGAGGGACCAACAAAGGGGTTAAATTATTTCTACATTTAACGATTCATAAATCTTCTATCTATAATTACAAGCTATTGTGCTATTTTTAATATTCGTTTTATTTTCAAAAAGGGTTTCGTATGAAGAATCAAAAGAATCCAGTCCTTTCGATGATCGGTATGGTATAAAAAGTATTCGACATTAAAAATCGTTGAAAATTACCTGTTATTGTGCTATATATTTTTTGGTTGTAACATAGTATACTGTATTGGTACTTTTTGCTATCGAATCAAATATTATACAAATAACGAGTTTGAATAACAAAATAAAGGGAATCCGAGGGGCCTAATTGATTCATTCTCAAAAACCATAAAAAATTACGAGTAAGGCTTAGTTACATTTTTATATTTAGAGATATTCAAGATTTATATTCTTTAATTGGAATTGTAATATTTTTTTTTACTAAGAAAAAAGATATTTTGCATTTTGGTTTTGTAAAAACGCTGCGTAAAAACCTCTATTTACAACCATGTTTTATTATACTACGGGCTAGTAGCACATTGCATTCACTTTAAGCTCCTCAGCATAATACACCGTTTATTATAATACGCTTGTATTTATCAAAGAAAACAAATGTTTACCCGGAAAACTTTTTTAAAATGTTAAATGTTTTTTTATTAATGTAAATTTAATAGAGCGATGTACTTTTCTATTTGAAAAACACTTTTATTACTAACAAATATTTCCTTAGCTACAATCAAGTTTGACAGAGATTTTTTTAACTTTTATATTTTGACAAATTAAATCGCATTCAATGAAAATCTATCGATTTCTTTTCTATTAATAAGTCTTGGGAGATATATATATACGACATTTATTCCTTCCATAATACATCTTTACCGTATATTTATTTTCATCATATGGAGAGTTCTATTACCCATATCGCCACCAGGAAGAACGCCCATGAAGTAAGTGTTAGATAAATGAAAGCTGATATATTTTTAACAGTCATGTGCATTTTGGTTTTGCCAATGGTGGTTCTCATTTTTTTTTTTTAATTTATGTGGAATGACTACCAATAAAAAAAACGAGGGCTGATATCGAAATGGAATAGGCCCTATGGAGAGAACTGAGAAGTAAATTTGTTTGTAAATCTCTGGCATTTTTACCGCGATAGTTTTCATGACCACTATGCTACACTAACCTTAATATTTCGAAATTTATAAAAAAAATTATATTTATTTTTATACATTTCAAAAAAAATTCATTAATGTGTTATATTTTAAAGCCTTTCTAAGTTATAACAAGTATAAAATATGTGATAATATTATATTTAATACACGTGTATAAATGCTGTAAACAATAATTTTGTTCTTAATGATTATAAATGTTTAATAAACATATTGTTGTATATATTCATAGCTTATTTATAAAAAAAAACGTCTATACTGAAAACAAAAATGTACAATTACATTATACCAATGGCTTTATTAGCGAAAGAGAAACCTATTTTTCATTTTTAAAATTAATTAAAATTACAAAACAACTATGGTAAATGTTTATTAATTCCTAAAAAATAACTTAACTATAAATGCTAAAAGAGGCCAGCCGAGCGTTCGTAATTTAATTTTTTTTTTTTTGAAAACACTAAAAGATTGTTTCTACAATGGTTGGGTAAATTTTAACTAAGTATTTAATTTGATTTAATTTTCCATAAAGTCCATTTTTTTTTAAATTAGTCACTTTATTTGCTCAAAGCTTGTCATTTGTTTGTTTCAATGTTATTTAATTTATTTTGCTCATTTAAGCTTCGATTTGAAATACATATATTTCGAAGGAGGGATTATAGTAAATCTTTTAATTTCGCAGAAAATTATTCGGATAATTCCTATGATTTTACAATTAAGTTTTCTTGTATTACTATGCAATAAGACTGACAAATAAAATAACTTGTTCAATTCATGAAATTTTCACTGACAAGCACATACATAATTAAATTAAGTTTTTGCAAGAATTAAGAAAATTGTTCTTTTGAGCTGAATAAAATAATATATTAAATTCATTCTTCCTCTATTTTGATGACATAATAACAGACTATTTTCTGTTTAAATCAAAACTCTTAACTAGTGGATTAAAAGTCTCTTCTTATAAATGTTGTACTTAATTTTGTTAAGTATTCATTTTATTACAAAACATTATTCCATAGTTGATGGGAGTAACTTAACTAATAAATACAAACAACTTTACTTTTAACATTCTAATATTATATATAAGATAAACATGACTATGTGTGATCTACATTTTCAAAACCACTCTAATATATTCTAATACATCACAGAAACTTCATCAGAATACATGGTCAAAGTATTGTTATGCACATTTTGTACATTACAGTTAATAAAAAAGAACCAAGGTTTAGTAGCTAAATAGAAACTACACATAACACGTCAAAGTTCTTATACAAGACATAGTGACACTTTTATAAGTAAAGACAAGTGGGTTTGGTTGGCATTTTGAGATATTATACAGAGTCCTGGTGATAATTGAGTGTTGAATGTGTGTATGGCACAGTTAAATATGAAGTTGTCAAATGAGTGTCAAATTGGTCACCAAACTGTTACAACCCAAGTGACACAGAGTTGATTTTATCTATTCTACAATAGAACTAAAGCATTGCATAATATTTCATTTGTCAAACATTATAAACTTTGAGTTCGGAATTAATATTGCATAGTTACTGTTGGTCGAAAGTCTTCAACGGTTTTTTAAACCCTTACGAACGTCTCTAAGTAAACGTTAACGCCTTCAATACCACATAAATGTAATTTTATTATATTACATACAAATTATCCCTTTTTGACTCTCCTTAGGCTTTATTATAATGTCTGAAAACCTATTTAATAATCTATTCTGGTCCACTTGAGACACAAATTACCAAAATAATCAATGAACCGAATCGATAAGAAAGGCTACTTATTTTATAAAATTACCATTCTCATATCATAATTCTGTCAAAAATAACGGCGTGAAGCCGTTTTGTTCGTTATTTTTAGTGAATGGACCATTAAATGATTCAGTTTGTTATTAAATAGTGTCTTGAATAACGAGTGAAAATTGTTAAAACATTTTCACCCGTATCATTAGTACATCCGTATATTACAGTGCTGTTAACAATGCCACTTCCAGAATTATAAGCAATAGAGTCCATCACGATCAAAGAATATTAAAGTGTTGTTATTAACTATTGTATCAAGCCACACGTTAATTTGTACTTACTTAATGTTAACAATTAGTTCATTGTATGATTTTGTATCTAAACATGATCATTTTATTAGAGGGATTAAATATTTACAGATGAAGTAAAAAGCTGAAATTTACAATGATTTTTTTTTTTTTATTTTGGCTTCCAATGTCATCATTTATAACATATTGTTAATGAAAAGACAAGTTCATTTCATTTCAATTGGGAAATAATAATATAATTCTGTGGAGTTATTATTTTATCGTTTGATTGTTCAATTTATTTCCATGCGATTAGAAATCTTCGTGTTGAGAACAATAATTATGAAATTGTAGTGCGTCGAACAAGACTCTTACACGATTAACATTAAAATGTGTCATGATCATGTCAACTCTACTTAGTTTAATCTTCATTATTCAACTACGCTATAGAAAAAAAAATACACCTTGTTCAGACATCGCTAGCGGCTGTAATCCATTTCGGAAAACAGCAATACAAGTTTACTCTTCTTCAATATTTTTATCTTCTTTTAAATAAGGCTTATTTTTTTCGAAAACTTTTTATTTCAAAACATATTCAAAATGACGTGTTTAAAATATGTATCCACTGACACAAACCTAATTCCCCATTATGTAAAATAAACATTCTTAATATTTTAAAATGATAAACTTATAATGATATTAAGAGCGTGTCATGACTAAAAATGCAAATCCGGAAAAAGTGGAAAATGTATTAAGAATTTATTGTCAAATGAAATTACAATGGTTTCGTACTTTGCTACGATAAAATGTTATCTATAGATAAAATGTTATCATTATATTATATGTACATAAATCAATAAAACCGTTATAAATTTTATAGGATTCATGGGAACGTTTGGATTTTGCGATAACTCTTCTAACATCGATTAATAGAACGCATATTGAAAAATATTAAACTGGTTATTTCTGCTGATAAGAAAATAATATTGTGCACGACATTGTTGCATAGAATTACCAACTTGTTTTACACTACATACATTACAATTGTTTTAATATTTAAATTACAATCAGTTAGTTGTTAATTTGAATTTTAGAACTTGTCATTAAAAATCTAATTATTTACTCGAAACTCGTTAATAAATTCAGTTAACACACGAAAGCATAACTAAAAACGTTAAGTAAATCACAAATATCAAACTTGAAAATTGTTTTCCACACTGAATGTCAAATACAAATATCGTTTGTTAAAAGTAGTTATTGAATTATGTATTTAACTATTTAAATAATTAACTATATATTAACTAGTAAACAATTAATTATGTAAGGCATGAGTAATAATGTATCGTTTATATGTTTATTCCTCTAAATGTATTGTAGAAATATTTTTAAAAATACTAAATTTTTTTTTTTATTTAGATAACGTTGATGCGTATAGCAATTTTAACACAATTTTTTTTTAATCTCAATCGACTTACTAATTGCACGAAGTTTAGATTTTTTCAAAGGTTACTTTTGTTATTGTTTTAAAAATAATAATAATAAGAAAGGTTAATGTAGTACAAAAGTCGGCATCTAATGTAAAATAAATATAGTTTAAAAAACTAAAAAAACACGCTTTTAAAGTACATCGAACTAAAAAGTTAAAAATAATTTTTAAAATAATTATGAACAAAAAATACTAGTATTATTGTGATAAAAGCGTGGGGCGCTCAATATACGAAAAATATGGCACAAAGCACCCACGCTTTTATCACAATAATACTAGTATTTTTTGTTCATAATTATTTTAAAAATTATTTTTAACTTTTTAGTTCGATGTACTTTAAAAGCGTGTTTTTTTAGTTTTTTAAACTATATTTATTTTTTACTTTTTAGTTTCATGTTATGATAGTAGTTACTATCAATATCATGGTTGTTACGGGTAACGGGAAATCAGGGTTCGATTCTGGGGAGGGAGTCTGAGAAACGGCTACCACATCCAAGGAAAGCAGCAGGCGCGTAAATTACTCACTCCCGGAACGTGGAGGTAGTGACGAAAAATGACGATACGGAAATCATCCCTCGTAATCGGAATGAATACTTTATATCTCTTAATTAGAATAAATCGTGTTAATATATTAATTTTAATAGTAATTAGAATATATATATTTATACAAATAATGCGACTTAACTACGTAAAAGTATCATGCACTAAGTATAGCTGTGTTTTATGGCCGGGCGGGTCGGACTAACGTTATACCCGAGGTATAAACGGCGGTAGGAATATATATATATATACGTAAGGCGCATTAGACGCGGGCGTTATTGGTCAGTCAAAATAAAAATTTGTTTACATATATATAATATTGATGACAAGCACGCGTGTACGGGTACGATAACTAAAAATAAATTTTTATAGGAATAGTGTACCGTCGTATTGTGAGCGAGGCGTGGGGAGGGGTGAATGCGTATAACAGTCTAGTCTAGACAACGGAATATGCGATAACGCGTGGCGTTTGGAAAGTTACATACAACATACAACATACATGTGAAACTAATAAAAGCGTATTAAAAATTATTTCTTTTTAACTTTTTCCTAAAGACTGACCGTTAGCTACTGCATGCATAAAAAAAAACCAGTAATTTCGTACTGTAAATTACAAAAGACAAAAAATATCTTTTTACATATCTTAAATTTCTGGGTTTAATGGTAAAAATTAAAAATGGTAAGGTTAATCCTATAAAATTCATTTTTATATTTTTTGCAATAAAATAGCTATTATTGATTAACCATATAATCAAGTTATTACAAGATAACTGAAAAAGTTGTGTAATAAAAATAAAGCGTAGGCTGAATACGTTAACAAGCGTTGCCATTAGCAGCGTGGAGTAATATGAGTAATAATTTGTCACTTACAATACACTATTATTATTTGAATACAGGTGCCCAATTCATTGATTAAACGCAATTATATATTAATTTCAGGATACCGCTGTGAATAGCTCATAATTAATAGTTATTATTCAAAACCTGCAAACATTGACCTAAACAATGTTGGCTGTTACTTCTGCGTGGGATTATGAATGAACATAGTAGGTAACATGTGTAAACCCGCCTCCTATCTCGTAACATTGTTTTGTACCAACGGATTGACAATAACACACCCAAGTGTAAAGATATCCGTCAGAAAACGAAAAGCAAGTTTAATTAAATATTGTGTGCAAAATTATCGGACTAAGAAATGACTACGTAAACACAGTGGTCCAAATTGTAATGACAAATCGAATAAATAACTTTTGACCTACACAATATTTGCGTTACTATTATTTTATAGTAATTTTTACAGTTTTGGACTATGTTATAAGAATTCTGTTTATCATTTATTTCAAATAAAAAAAATGATTTTTACATTTTATTAAATTTTCAAAATATCCAATTTCCTTTTCTTGCAAAAAATGTTGATACTTGGCGAGTACAGCTCGTGTTGGTGTATTTTTATAATGCACCTCCACTCGCGCTACTTATCTACTCTACGTATTAAAATGATGGTAAAATATTAAGTACTTATCCTAAAGTCGTTATCGATCCATTTTTCTTACAAAATATGGTTATTTTGATATTGCAACAAATTTTTAAAAAATCTTTTTTACTTTTAGAGATAAATGATAAAAACTATGGTTTATACGTAATCTAAAACTTCAATCATTATTTAACAAAAAAAACAAAATATTCGGAAGATCAAAAGTTATTTATCAAACACATCTTGTATAATCTATTATTACTGATAAACTTTAGTTTTGGCAACGTTTATCGTTTCGGCGTTGCTTTATTCGACCACTACAACAATGATTTGCAAGGTTAATTTCATAGTACGTAACTATTAATCGAAATAAGTAATACTTCATTTCTATTATCATTTATTCGCACGCGTAACGCCTATCACGTCCTTTTGTCGTAAAGTAAAATCTAATATCGTTGCAATCTACTGATTGAAATGAGACATCGGTCGTGTACTTTTGTCAATAAGAATCATGATTTTTATGGACCTCGTCACGTGTTGTCAACGGATTTTCTTTTTCATTGTCATTTATGACATACCCCTCAAAAAAAAAACAATAAGTTTTTATGTATTCTTCTTGTCTTTGAGCTTTACTCGTCGTGCAGTACAATCGCGTTTGCTATTGATCCTTACCGTGTAATTATTCTGTCGTAATGCATGTAACTAGTAATAATTCTGTTGGGCATGCGAGTACAATACGAGAAGTTTTTTAATATATACACACCGGTGATTGTTTGTATCAGCTAATCTGACAAGAGCATTAGGCCAATCACCTCCCCAATACAAACGAAAGAGCGGAATTTGAAAATCACCCGCTGGTATAATCCCTAATCGGCCGCAGAGGGTGGTCGGAAATCAATCACCCTTTGCTCCAGATGAAATGTCCGAATTTATTTTGATTTTTTTTTTTTGCTCCTAGTTAATCCGCTCACATCCAAATGCGAACCGTCGAGGAGAGATTCGCCGCACTCGGTAATCTGACAGTAATAACTGTATCGTCGGTACCTAATAGGCGAAAAATTAAAAGCAAAAAAAAATAAAAATCATTGGCGGAAGGATACCTACCGCTCTTGTGGATCACGTCGGCGTCATCACTGCTGGTGGAACGCACAATAATATATATCTATATATATTTTTTTGTTGCTATTTTTTAATTGTCGTCACCGTTGTTGTGCTCCCTCGGCTTCCTCCGATCCATCGGTAGCGTCCCCGGAGGGGTTTTTAGTCGGTCGTAGAGTGGTGGGCACGAATCACACACACGTGCACCGCTGGGGATAAAGACCAGTTTTGTTGTGTAGCCGATTTGGTCGTCAACCGATCGTGTGCCAGTGTACATTTGTATGCGCTGCGTGTCGTTCATCGGTTACTTGACCGCTCATAAGTAACGTCCACGAGGTGACGATAACAGCCGGACGTGTTTTTTGGAACGCCGTGATCATTTTTGATAATAATTTTTTACGTAAAACACATCAATTGTTTGCATTTCAATTCATGTGAATTTTTATTTTATCAATCACTTTCTAATTACTCTACTGAATCATAGTTATTATTAGTGTAGACATTTTGATTTGCTTGTTGTTTCAACGTGTCTTTGTATTGTCGTTAAATTATATTTATTTTTATGAGTGTCTAAAACGATTATCATGTTTCCACGTGTCTGTGATTACGGTGACAAAGGATAACAGATATGGTAGACGTGCAAATGCTTGAAAGATTGACGAAAGACGACAAAAAAGAAGGGTGAGCTCCTCTTATTATTATTATAGATTTTTTGTGTATACGTGTAAACGTTTTCCCATAACATTGAAGTTGTTATTGAAATAAAAATATTCAATATTGGCTCGAGTTCAAATACTTAATGTATTAATATCAGTTATCCATTTATGATCATTTGTTACCTTTATATTAGTCTAATTGGTTAGAGGTTAAGGAAGTTGTTACACATTTAAATATTTAAAAATATTTGAGAATTTATTATTAATATTTGATTATAACTTCACCACCTATAACCGAAGGCGAAAAGGGCGAAGAGAATTCTTAACCTATCTTAACTGATATGTTGTGTACTAAACAATAATCATTTTACTCTTTTAATTGGTATTATTGCTATTAATATGATATTTTGAGAACATTTCGAGAACACTGATAATATTAAACGATTTTTCTGATATGAAAAATTCTTGTATAAAAATAATCTAATGTAACTCGTTATTAACTGGTAAATTTACAAACAAATTACTTAAATTTCTGCATTAAAGTAACACGAATGTACTTATATATTTGCTATGAGAGTATAATTTTAGTTAAAAACTTTTCAACTTTTAAAATTTAATTTTACATAATTTTAACTATTTCTTTTATAAATCATATTTATGACTGACTGAGATTTGTATTATTATCGAAGTAAAACTATAACATTATAACGTTGTTATGTAATAATTATTAAGGAAAACCCCACCGCAATTGTAATTATATGGCTATAATTTTATCAAGAAATTGATAGCTGGTAATACTCTTACCCTAATAAATTATTCATAATTTTATTTCAAAACGATATTAATTTTTTAATAACTTCTAATTAGAGCAACATGATTAAAAACATAACCGCCAAATTATAGAACACAATAGATAAATATTTAAAATATAATTTAAAAAAATTAATGAAGTGAAATTTGTAATGGTTTTCAGAAATTGATTATATCGATAAAGATAAAAGTAAAAATTCATATTAAAAATTATAAATTTGTAGCATTCACGTGAAGATTTTTTTTTTTGTTATCGAGCAAATATGTCATAAAATAAAGACTCATTATTACGTAATGCTAACTTTTGATTTGATTTAGCTCCATTTTTGTATATATTAATACAAAACCATATTTTTTTTAAATTAAATTAAAAAAACTACTAAAATATTCTGTTTATTTTTTTTGCCTTAAAAAGAAATATAAATTATCATTGTATCAATCTGTTATACTGAACTTTATTTTTTGTTTTAAATTTGAATAAATATTTAAATTAAATTTTACCAAGTGAATGATTTTACATTATTAAACAACTAAAATAATTTTTTTTTAATTCTTACAACCGCTAGTCCAGATGAAACTTAAAAAAATCTTACTAATAACTTTGCATGTATTAAATTCTTAAACTACAATTGATAAATGAAAAGGTGTTTTTGGTAATCCATATTATAAGTTGTATAAATAATATTCATGAACTATATTTATTTAATATTAATCATTAATTAAGATGTTAATTAGTTATCACTAATTAATATGTCGGTAGATTTTTAATCAATGAGTGCCTGTTATAGTTCTACGAAAATTGTATTGGCAAGTATTTTTAATTCTAATAGAACATATGAATACTGTTAGTGAATGGACATTTTTTTTCTACATTTTACAACTGGTTTTAAACTGGACACGCTGATATACTTCTGGTATTGATTCGGATTTTTACTACTATAATAAAATTGGTAGAAATGACAGTTATAGCTCTTAAAAATCATTTATATGGGTCATTTTATACTTTCAAAAAAAACGAAAGAAATATATTCATTTGGAGTTATTCCGGTTTAATAAATTCCATTATGACCAGTAGGAAGAACAGAAGTATTTGAAATAAACACATCCAAGGTATGTAATTATAAAACCGACACATCGTTTCGCCTAATTTTATTTTAAACGGCAATAAACACTAGTATTTGTGTTCTGTGGTTGTACAAATAACATTAAAAAAACGGTGCACTACAACATGAAGCTCTCTTTACTTTGATTAATTTTTATTTGTACAAGTCTCCACAGACGGCCGACCGGCGATTTGAGCGGTTAAACGTTCACAATAATTAGACGGACCCCACGTCTAATCTAAACACATCATTATTTGTATAGATAACGTCATTCCAGGCCGTGTAAATCAATATATATAAACGTTATGTACGCTTAGAACAGACAAAACGTGTCCACCCATCGCTTATCGTTGTCCGACATCTCTCCCGCACAACAATAAAAAACGAGTATTGTGTTTCGGGTCAACTATTGCTCCGGTGGCATCGATAAACGTACAATCGTTGGGATATCAAAATATTGTTACGTCAAACGTCATAAGCGCCGATCCCGACACGCATTCTCGTGTTTTTTAACGTACGCGCAACATTATAGCTGATCGAATATTGTTTACATGTTTTTTTATGCATTATGATGACCTCGCGGCTGGCTACGATTTTTTCCGGATTGCCGAACGCCAGATAGTAATCGGCCGATTCGATTCATCCGCAGCCTACGGGTGTCCGCAAGAGAAAAATTGATAATAAAATTACTCGCTCTCGAGGTTACTTGTCTGTTGAGTACGGTCACGCAGTTAAAAAAATAAAATAAAACATCAAATCGTATCACGTACACTGGTGTTGACGATGCAAGTCAAACCAATTGGTCGTTCGGTGCACGTATGTCGCTTTATTGTCAACGTGCTTCTCTGTGCCGTTTGTTCTACAACGTTAAAACCACAGTAGACGCCTTCATCAAGTCGGATGTGTATAAAATTACAATATACATGTGTTTGTTTTTTTTTGTCCCCATCGTCGCGCACAATACGTTTTCATTACACCGATAATTAATCGACCGTATGTACGTTGAGCATAACGTGAAGTTTGATCCGATTAAAACCACCACCGCCACCACAATTACCGTTGTGACCCCCCCAGTCGACGGGTGTCGTATTATGATTATGTATACATTATGTTAGGGATTTAATATGATGATGGGCCAAAGTATTATATGCAAAGCAGTCCCGCGTAGGAACTGCATCTGTAGTGGGACGGCAAGGGAACGTGCCCCGAGTTATGCGATTTCGGTTGTCACCTGACAGTGTACCAGATATAATATTGTTATAAATGTCCCGTGTACCGTGTACACGCGTTTTATGGGTTATCCAAAACGCTGTAGTGGAGATAATAAATAATATCGTGTGCATGAGTGCAAAGGGAAGTTTGTGGAAAAAATATCCGGCAATATTATATAACATATAATCGCCATAACTCGTTCTACGAGGGCGCGTGCTGTGCTGCAAAGCGTTCGACGGATTGTCATAGCACACGTGTAACATGCACAACAAGATTTGTTTTCATAGGAAAATCGCCATCTGACTAATTTGATTCGGCCAACGCACTAATAGATAAACTCGGGATACTATCAGACAACGCGTGGGCTACTCGCGTCCAGGGTGTATATTGATTATTCACTGCTGTTCCCACAGTTAAAAAACACGGGTCCAAACGATTAAAATCCGAGCGATTCGTTGATATAAAAGAACGGCAATGAAATATCACAGATTAACGATCTGTGGGCGCTGATAAACGGAAGCCCAGTTATTGTAATTATTGTTTTTCTAATAGTTCCGGCTTAGAGACACGACGAACATTTATCTGTAAAAATTCGTTAACCAAAAAAAAAAAAAAAATAATAAGCATTTATTAGACACACGCAAGCGTTGTCGTATTAAAACCATTTCGAGCACGTAAATTCTATACGAGTATGCGAAACTTCCTGGTAAATCCAAAGCGTGGCGTCGTCATGTGTTGGTACAGATAACATTGGAAAGGAAAACTGGTTATAAAACCGAAGCTATGCGCATTATAATAATATATAGTTTAAACAACTGATGAACAGTTAGTAGCCCTGAGCGGCGTAATTAGGGTGTAAATAAATACTACATTATCTGTCGACCATTGGACGCATCAGTACTGTATAGACAAAAAATGCTGCTCAGTCGCCCAATGATCGTTACCTGTAAAAAATCGCGTTCGTCTCCAGTTGACATGTTCAATTACAGGTCGCCCGTACGTTTGGCTATTGATTTGTACGGCCTCGGATTGGTACACTTAATTTATCGGTGTTTTCAAACGATTTCTATCGTTTAACGTACATGGTCGCATTCCTAAGAGTCCTTCATGAACGTTTAGTCCATTGGTATGAAGAAATCATCGGAAGCCTTTAATTTCAACAACAATTCGCCCGGAGAAGAAAAGAACTAATTATTCTTTTGTCCGACGTTACAGTTATTATACATTTCGAACGTTTTTCTCGAACCGCAGCGTGCAAGTTACCCGCGTTTAACGTAGTGGACCATTGGGCTATTATCAAACAGTGGCGTTTATTCAAATTCGAAATGATGCCGAGAGATGCAATTACGGCGACGTAACGGGTGACTACATAGAAGAAAACAATGATATTATACGCGGGTCCCCTTCTTTGGGTATTGAGAGTATTCGTCAACGTCGCTAACTCGATATGTTCCCCCCGTGTCCGTGGACAGGTGTGTTTTGTAAAAACTTCAAGTCGCAGTTGGTCGCCAGAAAAAGGGTTGCCTTACAGAGTGTATTCCCCTTTTGTCGCTACCGTTATTGTACACACATTAAGGTTCATAGTGCGGTGTGGTATATATTCTCTTTCTTTTCGGCCTTCCTCGCTGTCCCTCACGATTCTGTGCACACATACGTACTATAATAATTTGCCATGTTTGCATGCTTTATGCATGCGTGTGTGTGTGTGTGTGCACCAATAATCGCAAAGAAAAACGGTCATCGACCTCCCGCTAACTTTTCAAAGGCGTTTTACAAGTGTTAAAAACTAACGGCCGTGACCGTTACACGTTGGTGTGCTGCGACTACACGAGCGCGACGTGTGTGTCGCAACAGATCGCGGCGGACTGGTCCCTTAACATGGTTGTGCTTCGCAGAGGGTGCGATGATCACAACTAGAGAATGCGCTGAATGAGCAAACAGCAACGGTCGTGCTACGAAAGCTGCCGTACACATTATCCTACTTGACTTGTTTCCATAGCTATTGTATTGCAACCGACGGTTTCATTCTTAGAGCGATACAATAATATATGATATCAACGAGTACTCTAATCCGTCACTGTCTTGCCACCCACCGAAGAGCCGGTTCTTGCCGAGTGTTCTCGGTAATAGATGAACGCGTTCGGGCGCTCGTGAAGTTTGCCAGTTGTTTTTTTTATTCGTTCAAAAAGATATTGACAACAAAAGCGTTTTACTAGAAGAACGCCGTTTACAGTTTTCAGACGAGCACATAATAATAACGTTATTTCTGTAGCATGACGAACTCTAATAATATCTTTTTTAAAGCGAGTTGTGTCCGTCAACAGTTTTCAGTATGCTTTGCGTGACAATGTAAAAATCAACGTCAATTCAAAGCCAACTTCAATTCAAAGCCAACGTCAGCCAAGCGACAGGACGCTCATTTCATACCGGCTGTCGGCAAGTGGTTATGTGAACCTCCGCACAATGCGTTAGCAGGTTTTCGATTGGTTTTCATTGAAGAGCCTTCATTACTGCACTTGGCCGACGACAGCGCACCGCTTCTCACGTATTGATATCGACCGACCGCATAGACACCGACCACGACGAACGAGTTTATCCATTGTGTTACAATTAAGAGGTAAAAAATTGGTATTCAAATGATGTGTAGTTGACGAACGTGATACCGTCGTTTTACAGTTGCAAAAAACAAACGCCGCGCTACAAAAGCCACTGCGGGGTGCGTTGAAAGTGTATTAATGTGTCCACAATAATGGTGACAATAATGAAGTTTCATAGAACGTCGATGCAAACCGGTCTACTTTGAAATGTTTCCACTGGCCCTTTGTCGTGTACCGCGGCTGCACCCGTGTGTGTATACGGCCGTTGCACATTTGATATATTTGTTATATCCGCTGACCGCTACGAGAGGTAATAAGTCTCCCGTGAGACGCGATAAAAACCGAAGAGTATTTATGAAACAATAATGACAGTGTTCTTAAACCCGCGTACAAACTTATTTGTTTATTATATTTATTTATATAACGGCAAATTTATGAACGCGCGTCGAACGTTGTGCACTTACAGATTTTTCTTCTTTGATCGTTTTCGATCGACTTCACGTCCGGCATAGGTGAAGAGTTAAGGGGAAGTCGGTATTTTATTTAATGCGATTTATTGTTTTTTCAACGTACGCCCACGGAACTGTTGTCGTGACACTGTTTTTACTTATCTAATGGTTACGTATTTTGTAATAACAACATGTACATAAGAAGAAAAACATAAAACAAGTAATTCGTTAATATGATAAAGACAAATCCATCCGACAGAGCATTGCCATTAAATTAAAGCGCTAGTCTTCGCAATGTATTACGAATATATGTATTTCTCATGCGAACTGTTTAAAAAGTTTAAATGGCTTGTGTCAATCGAGTGCTAAAAATGTACGCTATAATTATTTGTTTTAAAATAGCATGTCTTACTAAAAGTCGTTATGTATATCTAAACAGAAATAATTAAAAAATATAATTGAGATATTTTTATCGGAAAATAAAAAAAGAACGTTATAAAATTGTTATCAGCTTTTTAACCATTTTTTAATAATGAATAATTTATTACCTGTTACAATATTATCTACTCTTATACATATCATGTCAGCTCTATCATTGTTATTATAATTTTAAAAATAAAAGACATTTGTAAACGATAAAAATATTAATATTAATGCTAACCGGTATTTAAATAAATGTTTTGTTTTATTACGAGTTGCGTATCAATTGACAGATCTCATTTGATTATTGTTTAACTGTGCAATGTTCAACGGTTCTAATTAATGCAAATTGTCAATATTATACGGCACCCCTTCGAATCAAATTACCAATGTTGGTCTGTTACATGGAACGTTCATTTAATTTATTGACATTTATCGACGACTCAATGCAAATGATTTTTAATTGGATAAAGGTATGGATGACTTTTTAAGTCATTTCCCACTTCAAAATAGAATAATTAACTTTGTTTTTAACATTTCAAGTGTTTTCAACACTTCCGACTACGCAATATTCATTGAAGCGTAAAAATAAACATTTTAAAATTTATTTTACAAATTAAGTATTTTATATTTTTGTCGCTTAACTTACATTTATCGATTTATCTTAAAAAAACACACTATTTGAATAGTTTAAGACAAACACTTAAGCTAAAAAATTATATTAAAAAAATACAGTAATAAATATTACAATGGCTCATTTTCTTTTTTTCGATCGTTCAATGTTTAGACATTTAGCAAATTATAAAACACCTATGAACAATTGATTGTTAATTTAATTTTTAAAACGTTTGAATGTAATTTTTACTAGAGATTTGACATATTAGCAATTTTACTTAGTTGAATTAGAAAAATCGGTTGTTATTACCTCTCTATCAAAAGTAGTAGAGCCATAATAATATATTAAGTTAGACGGTCTATATTATTGTCCGAGTTTGTCACGTATCTATTAGAAACCTGTAAATTTAATTTATCGTTAGATGACGCATTTGCATTTTATTAATATTTAGGTTGCTATGGTTCTGAACTCAATGAACATCAATAGCGAAATTTTGTTTTAAGTTAATAATAATAATATTATTGTGTTTTAACTAACCCTCTTGGGACTAGGAACGAGTGTCTTCACATTCACAGTATTAGGTTGGACTGGGTCAAGCTGACAGCTTTCTACTTTTACAATATAGTTGTTTAGTTTTCACAACAATAAATGACCACCCATTTTATAGAATTTTAAACAGTATGGTATTTTAGTTACTATTCTGTCACCGGAATAACCTAAATACGGGTGACTCGTCCATAGCTTTTGTCTTTTTAACTCAAATTATTGTCACGTTTCCATTGCATTTCTGTTACTCATCTGCACCTGGTACATCACTGTAATTGCACTATGTATAATATTTATTTTAAATGGCGCAATAAGTTCTGTGAAACATTAGAAAATATCAATAGTTTAAAGTCAATACCATTATTTTTGTAGAAATGATACTTTAAATAGCTTTAAATTATCGCAACTCTTTTTACAATGCAAATTGTATCTTAAACAGCTACTTTTTTTACTGTTAACTCAATAGTGTTAACTATTGTCTCTGAGTGTGCAAATTTTGAAAACATCAATAGAACTAGCTTTTAGCATTATTAAAAGCATATATATATATATATATATAAATGACAACTTTGATTTAGTTTTAATTAGGTTTTCATTCTTAGCTACACGAGAAATATTCATCAAACGCAAATTAGACTGACTTATCGTATTTATTTGTCATCGATACAGAATTGACAACATTTCTAGTTTGGTGGTATAGGAAGTTCGTCTGCGCTTACAGTGCACCCTGAGGCTAAATAGAAAGATTCCCGTTTGCATTCTGCACCATTAATAATTACGTTGTTAGAATTCCTAGGCAACGTTTTTCTTCTTCCAAATAACACGTGTGCCTAATACTACGTACGATATTTATTGTATTGTAAAACGCCTTGAGACATTGCCTGCTAAGAGAAACTAGTCATACAACAGCTCGTGTTTATGTTTGTGTGTGCAAGCGTCGGATACGTGCCGTCAATACCGATGAATAAAATATTTGTCCAGCTTTGACATTAATTACTCGATAAAAAAAGTGATTACAGTCCCATTGGTACGACTAGAGCTTAAAGTGCTTTATTAGAAAGAATGTGACTTTGTATAATTTTCAGCACTACCGCTGTTGTCGTAACGATCAATTTCTGACCATGGTTAAAGTTGCTACTGCGAAGCAGTATGATTAAATATTAATTATAAACTTATACTCAATCAATGACGGCAAAATGCATTATGAATTAAGCTTGGGGCCAGAATTCAAATATTCACTCGTAGCCATAAACAAAGTCGAGTAGGGTAGGATTAAAAATTGCACTCATAAATATTAAACACCTGTAGGTGGAACGGCCAAGTTATGTCTGATAGCAGAAGATTTCACATCCGACGTGGAGTTGTTTTGGAAACGCACAATTAACGAAACATGCATAATAACTTCTAAAGAATCTTTGAATAATTTATATTCTACCGTTTTAATACGGTTATTTGGTAGGTAGCTAATTTTTAGTGTTGAATCACATATTTTCTTGTCTGCTGAACTTAATGCGGAATTTTAGCTGTTGTACGTTGATGTGTTCCAATTGACTGATGACAGTTTAGCACTTTTCTACTTATTGAATACTACTTTATTGGAATTTCTTTACACATTTTTGCAGTAGATGAAAATATGCGAGGCCCTGAAACCGTTTTGAACCTTGGCCCTTATGTATACTGGTTGGCTATAATTTTTTACCAAACATAGATTTTTAATAGTGATAGCCAATAGCTTATGTTGTACGTGGATTATTTTATTGCCGTTTGATTATCACTTTCGAAGACCGTGCTTGAAATATCCATCTTGCTGAGCCTTGAAGATTTCTTTAAAATGGCACAATCAAGTACACAACTTTGTTGCACAACTGATTCGATTTGCAGCAATTGTGGTCGTATCGTTAATGATAAATTAAAACTATTTTTTATGAAAGAAAAAGTACCCGACAAAGAATTATTAACTTGGAATTTGGTTCAAACAAATGTACAATACTTTCATGTTTTTTTTGTTCGTTACCACTTTAAGAAACGGATATTTTTCAGCGTTATTTGCTTTAAAAACTTGTTTCATGTTAACGCCTAATAAAATCTTAGAAGAAAAGTTATTTACTGAAATTGGGGCTTTTGAATAAATTTCCATTTTATTCTATCGGTCAACGTGTTGTGGCTTTGTCTTAGTGCAAACATATAGGCTTGTTAAAGCGCTGCAATGACTTAAACTAAACTTCCCACCAACATCTATTATTCAATGACCTTGTTATATAATTATTATCATCATTATTTTTGTAGAAATTATCCATTTGATTCTTTTTACTCCTACTGGAACCAAAAATAAATAGGCAAACACTCTTCCGGAAACTTAAAGTCGACCGTATATTATTTTATTAGTTCTAATTACACTGTAAGAAATTATGAAAAATTCCCATACATCAGTTTGATGTTTTTAAAATACATGTTACATTTTTACACAAGTTATAATGTTATTTTCACATAAACTATCGAAAATTCGTACACAAATATAACATTTTTGTCACTATTTATCAACATTTTCCTTTACATTGTATGCATTAAATGCTTCCACAATGAATGTATGTGAAAATCGGGAAATTTTTTTTAAGAGTTGATTTCTTATAACCATTAATTAGAATTTAATTGTTACACAATACTAAGTGTCTAGAGACTGCTTACAGTTGGTCAGTATAATAGTCGTTAACTGCATTCGTTATGTATAATTGTGTGTTGTATGTGAATGTGTTGGCATTGGTTTTGATATCCTCACACATGCACGTCACCATTTTGAATGAGGAATTTTCAGTAGCTTTTACTAGAGGACGTTTGCATAATAAATTTCCAAACTGATCTGACAACTTAACGCGGTGGACATCTGTCTGCATTTGGCCCATGGCTATTTCTTTAGAAAACAGAATAGAACATCCCAGAATGGAAGACCATTAAAAACGAAATTCATTTAATAATAGATTCATTAAAAAAAAATACTATGAATTATTTCATTTGATTCTCAATTTAGTTTCTATTGTTTAAGTAAGAGCGTTCGTATGAGATAATTTAATTAATTTTATTTGTTACACGAATTCACTTAACGGTATTGGAACACTTTCTTAGATTGATTTAAAAGGTGATAAATTTCAAAATTTATTCTATAACTAAATTTTATTACATTCATTTTATATTTATCAACAGATTGTTGACTATCTCAGTAGTTATTATGACAATTACAGCTATGTTACGAATTATTACTGACGATAAAATAAGTTTGGATAATGATCATAAATCTGTTCACGATTTAGTTATTGTACATACTCCTCACTGTTTTTGAATACGATTAAGGATATATTACTACAAATTTCCACTTACAATATAAATGACCAATATATTCATAGAATTAAGTAGGTTTAAAATAGTTATATTTGATTTTGCTGAGTAAAGAGAATGTATATATTCTCTTTACTTAGAAGTAGATATGATGTCAAGTATAAGTCTATGAAAATTGGTAATTTATTAAACAAGAAATTTTAATTTGTTATTCAATTTCCAATTTCATAGTATTGTGTTTAACATGATACTTGATTTTCTATTTGAGTAATACATTTACATTATAGTCAATTATTTACATTAAACACATTTTTAAAAATATACTTTAAAAGTTACTAAATTATATAAACTTAAATAAAAATAAATCAATTACTTTAGGATTTATAAAAATGTCATTTACACTTAGTGAAAAAAAAATAAAATATTTTTTCATAATGGGTAGGTTTTGAAAATTTATTAATTCACTTTAAGAAGTTATAATTTGTACACTATGTTTTAAAAAACTGCAGCCTAAAATAGTTAGAAATATTAAAGATGTTTACAAAATATACATTGTTTTTCTTAAAATTTCGTCGACTACATAAAATAAATTTATAAAGTAGCAAAAATTAAAACCCTAATTCTTTTTGTTTCTATACACACATACCAAATAGATGACATGTAATTTTTTTTATATATTTATATTTCATACTGTATAAATAAGATAGGTACATATGCAAACGTGTAATATTTTTAGATTTAATGTAAACTTATTAATCTCAATAAATTTAAAGTGTTAAATTATGCTCTTATATTTTGCGGCAACACTAATTTTGTTATTAAAGTCGATCGTGAAATTTTAATTAATTTAAAATTTAATAATTTAGTGATTTCATATTGTGATAAATTAAATAATAACTTGTTCTCTTACAATTAATTGATTTTATAAAAATGAATTACTTCTATTTCTTCTTATTTCTATTCGAAATAATTGTTTTGATTGAAAAATCTTTTGGGAATATTGGTCGAATTAATGTTGATCATCTGATGAGTATGAGCAAAAAAGACTTGATAAAAACTTTTTTGAAAATTCAAAATGTTGATTTAATGTACTCGAATGTTCAGGATTTAAATACAAAACCTGACTTCGAAAATAAAAGTAGAATGGATATAATTTTTTTAACTAGAATTCATATAAACAACTTTAGTTGTACATATTTGTTAAATGCTTTACATCATATGTATCTTACAAAAAATTTGTTTATAGGAGAAGTAGATACTGCAAAAGTAATTTCAACTATTGTAAAATACAAAGATATTCTTATCGATATACTTAAGTCATCATACGATCTTGGAATCAGGCAACTTAACGGGTTATGGTTTTTTTACAATTATGTCGAAGTTTTATCATTACTTCAAAGTATAGATCCTCTTTTCACTACAAAGAAAACGTTTGATAATGGTGCAGTAATATCTAGTCTTTTATTGATTCATCAATCCATTATTGATCGTTTGCAAAAATTCACCAACATATACTATTGTAAGAATAATGTTTATAATTCATCAATTTTGAACTCTAAAGTGCCTGAATGCTTTGAAAATAGCCAAGACGATTGTTTGCATGCCGTAAAAAAACTAGTTCAAAACAATTTTAGTTCTGTTGTAGATACATTGAGTTATTTAGATGATCAAAGTATCGAAACTAACAAGAGAGAATGGTTTTCAATTGATAGGTTGTATATAAACCATCTTATGAAATCCGTGTCATTTCTATCAATTTTAATAGAAACATTTGACGTTCGAATTATCTGGAAAACTTTACCAGAAGATTTTGCCAAATGGAATAACGCAAATCAAGAATTGACGACGTTAAAAAATAATTGGAAATCATTAAACAATTTCCAAATTTCTTTCTTTGCTTTTATAAAAATAATCGTTATACGTATGGCTCGTAAACACCTTTTATACCAAAAGCGTAACCTTGGCTATTTAAGTTTTACCTATAAATCGATAAAAAATATGTTTGAAAACTTTAAGAATTACAATTTGAAATTAATAGACATTATAGAAAAAATTATTTCATTTTTTAAATTTCCATTCGATAATGAATTATCTCTAGTTTGTAAAATTGTATCAAGAATTGACTTAAGATTTGAATATTTCAATATATTAGGTCGTACCATAAGTGCTGTAAAAAGAATCGAGAGGAAATTATTAAAAAAGTTTCCAAAAGTTAAAACGAAGAGTTTAACATGGGGATCGATTAAAAGAGTTGCAATTGATAGTGTGTTACAGTTTGGTCGTAAATTTAATATAAATGAAGAAAATGATGTTCATAAAATGTCAGAATTAAAGGCAATTGATCATAATTTATTAGCATTAAGTGTTTTATTTAAATATTTTAAAATCAATAGTACATTTCAAAATATTAACTTTGAAATCATACAAACCTTTATGAAATATAACGATTGATAATTATATTTTTTATCATAGTAAAATATATTTAATTTTTACATAATTTAAAAAAAAAAAAAAATTTTATGTTATTTTTTGTTATAATTATTTATTAACTTTTTGTTTATTGTAATGTATTATAAAAAAAATGAATAATTATAAATCAAGTGAATGTTTTTATTAAGAGAAAAGACTCATTTATCAATAGAGTTGTAAATTCCTACTTGATTAAAAAAAAATTATTAACTTAGTGCAAGTTTAAAGCCTGAATTGTATTTTTAAAAATATATAGTTTTCTTATTAAATAGAATAATGTTATGGTTAAATCTAACGATTTAAGAAGCGATGTATTAGACTTGTTGCTCAAATATTTAAATTAATTGGTAAACTGGCTAGATAGTACAGATACTGTGTATGCTAAATTAAAAACCAATCTCAATCTTTTTTTAATTGATATTGGGTCTATTTTGAAGTCTTCAAAAACATTAAATAATATAAAGTTCTTTGAATAATGAAAAATAAAGTATATAATAACTTGGAATTCATTTGAGTTTTGTCGGGTTGGTGTACTAATCTTGTTACAGTAATATACAAAATATTATATAAAATTAAAATAACATGTGTTTAAAAACAATATTTAACACCATTACCGTTCATTAAGTATAATATTTCATCGTCAAAATTATTTGTTGAAATGCCTAGTCGAATTATTGATTGTTGGTTTAATTTTAGTGACTTACAGAAATGATAAGTCATTATAAACAGTTCGCAGGAATTAATTTGTTTTTAATAGTATAAACATTTTTATTGCAAAATCCAATGCGTTGGTATTGAGTTTTAAGAGACAAATGAAATATGTTACACGACATTGAAATGGACTCTAGTGATTTAATCTGGATAACTTAATAAGATTTTGCCATTAAAAACACACCGTAGTGTCGACCAACGAATAGCAAATTAAACAATTGACAGTGACGCGTTGTACAGATAAATTGGCGGTGCGTTACAATACAGTAGCGTAGGCGTTAGAATTAAACACATTAAGACACATTTTTGGTTTTATTACTTGGTTGGGTTCGAGTGTACATGTATGTTTTGATGGAACCGCGTAGGCTTAATTTATAATATGCCTGTCAACCAAACATGAAAATTTTTATTTCTCGATAAAGAAAACTGTCTCGACCAATTCAAGCTATTAATATTATTATTATTATTATCGTCTTAAGTTTATTCATGCTTGATATAGATGAACTAGAATGTTTAATTACAAGCATAACAAATTTACAATGCACCCCTGACATCTGTGACTTCCGATTTCTTTAGTTCTTACCACTCGGACCTAAATTCCGGTGTACCCGTTTTGTTATGGTTCGTTTGGTTGACTAACAAGACGCCCCTAGGGTAGCCTTTTCAGTTTAGCTTAAGTCATTCATTGTTTTGACCCCTTTGAAGACAGTAGCTGCGACCATTACTGTGTTATATATCATTAATAAATTAACAAGGGGCTTGTTACCTTCTCTAATAAAGTTATCTTACAGTGAACGTAAGAAGCACACAAAATATGAACAGCTGTGTGTTGACTGTTTTTCGTTATTTTTTTTATTGCATTTTAGAGTAAAATAATAATGACAAAATATTTCAACAAAAATTTATTTTTTAACCTGTTATTTGTATACAAAATGTTCAAAAAGTAAGGAAACTGGTCAATTGTTACAAACCATGAGAAGAATGGAAATCCTTTTCATTACTTACTGAACACCCTATACAGGACTAGTTGGTTCAACTAATGGGCTATAAAACCATAATTTATTACACTTTATGAAATCACCAGAAAATTCCCATATATCAGTGTGATATTTTTATTATTCACGTTACTTTACACAAAAGTAGTATATTTTAAAAAAATCGTAAAAAAATATAACATTTTTGTTACTATTTATCAACATTTTTTTTTGCATTCTGTACATTAAATACTTCCAATACTTTTATGTTGAAATTCGAATATTTTTTTAAAGAGTGTATCATATACACTGTATCTAATATCAAAAACAAATACCTAAAAACATAAGGCGTGTTTTATCCTTTTTTGAAAATTAATGCTAAAAAAATAACAACAAATTTGAATAAGTTATCGAAAATTGGTTTACTTCAAATAAAAAATGATTTTGTTACTGATCGAATTTTATAATAATTGATATTTCAATTAAACAATTTATTGAATTTTATTTCAGTTCTTCACATTATCTTTACTGTTTTTAGATGTTATTATTTCTCCTTAGTTTCAATTTCACGAAAGGAAATTGTCTTATTATTATAATTAATTCTTAAAAACTAGTTCATTAGTTAGACTTGAAATATTTTTAATTTTAATGATATTTGCATGGCGATATACGATGTTTTGACAAATGTAATAACTTTTTATCTAGCAAATATTTTGTGTTACTTTTTTAAAAAATAGTCTTTATTATTTTTTTATAATAATATGAAAAATAAAACATTTAATTTTTTTTTTTTAATTTTAAATATTTTGAAAATTTAAAAATATCCACTAACAACTTTAACATTAATAACCCCTTTCTTACAAAAAAAATGTTTATATATCGTTAACAACTTCGAAATAAGTACTTGTTGATTTACAAGCATTTTACTATTGAGGGTATGTAGTTAAAGGGTATGTAGTGCAGACGAGTGCAGCTTGTTTTGATGTATGTTCATTCTGTCTGTCTATGATTTTATCAAAATTTAAAACTGTAAAAATTATTTAAAAAATAACCGCAGAATATTCGCTGGATCAAATGTATTAGTTTTGTCAAACATCATAGACTACTCTGTGTATTTTCAGTTATTTCGATTAGTTTAACTTGTTTGATATATTAATTTCTATAGATTTTTATGTCTAGAATAAATTATTATTTACCTATAAGTGTACTATAATTAATTAATTTGTAATTTTGAATAAGGATGTTTATTATATTTTTATGATCGCGCCAATAGAATTTTTGTCTATGATATACTTATTAAATTGATAAAACATAATATTCAACATCAATATGGTCAGTTGGACTATTAAAATTAACACTTCTTACAATAATCTGTGATAGATGCGATTTTAAAACATTTTTTCTTGAACTTACGTTCTTTGTGTGCTAATAAAAGTGTATAATAAAAACATTTATTAGTTTTCGCCGTCATCGTTAAGTCTATAGTTATGCGAGTTACGTTTTATCGTTAGTTTTTTAGACAAACGAGTGGTAAAATACAATTGCAGATATTATTTCGAGTATGTCTAATGCGCTAAAAAGATATTGTGGAATTACAGGTTCTTTAGCGGTATCAAAGAAATAATAAATCGGCAACTAAGTAGTGGCATCATTAAAACGATAACAATCGCTGTTTGCATACAGGTGTATATTCAATGTTATGGAAATCTAAATACTTGGCGTTCCTTTTTTAAACATACCCCAACAATAAAATGAGGTTTATGTTGCAATACTAATCGATTTATAGCCTTGTCTTGGTTCCTTAATGAGACAGGGTTAACGGTACAGGCAGTACCTTAGATATAATTTTCAATAATAAAGAAAGTTTTGTTTTATTTTTTTTTTTTATTTAGATTAAAGGCTTCTGTATCAAAGGTTATTAGCCTACATTTACACAATTACCCACATTTAATAAGCTGTACCTTAATTTTATGCTACTCCTTTTAAAATAATTCATATAGATTTTCCTTATAAAAAATACCTTGTTGAAAAACAAAATTTCAAGGGTTTATTATAAAAGGGAAAACAATAGTGTTTTAGACATATTTTTATTAAAATTATTTATAAAATCATGCTATATTAAAACTGAAGTGAATATATAATAATATATAATATCCCCGTCAGGGATAGCGAGGTTAGTTGTTACAATTGAGATATTTCATTTAAAATATTTCCAGATGTATCCGTGTTTTCATTTCGTTTTTTTATATTTATACAATTTTGTTTCGTAATGCAATTATTATTACAATATTTCATAATAAAAATGACTTTTCTTTATTATTTTTAGAATAATATAGTAGAAAAAAAGTCTACTGTAACAACTTTGTTTCAGTATGTACAGCTTACCCCACATCGGGATAAGTTATTACATTTTAACTAGCTCATGTAAAACATTTTATTTCAGTATTATAAATATGACTTTATTTAACAATGTATACTTTTATACATTTTTATAACTTATAGATTAAAATGAGTTTATTAAAATTTAGATAACTGTAAAAGACAAATTTATAAAAACAAATAACAAGCTGTAACAACTAGCCCTACATTCTCCTATTTATAAACTAATTAAATGTATCAATTCTAATTAAAATTGTTTTCTGAGTTGGTAATTTTTTAGCTTCAGTATTTATGAACCCGGTAATGATTTTTTCGATACGTATTTGAAAGTCATTTTTACTGTGTTGCGAAAGAACAAAATATTTCTTTTAATATTCAATTGATTTACACGGCGGTAATGTTACGCAATATGTGCATATTATTAGTACAGTGTACAGTTGACGCTAAAGGCCATAACCGTTTGTTTAGCTGTACACGGTGATAATAGTGCGGCGGTATAAAAGAACAATAACAACGAGAGAGAGTTTTGGCGGTCATCACGTTCCCAGGTGTTTTGAACAGGCACCCCTTTGGTCAAACAGCATCCCGTGTCCCGGTTACTACTTGGAACGCACAACATCTACTAGTACTTTGACCTTTTAATACTCAAACAAGTGCGCATGAGCGCTATGTGCATGCAAATGTGCATTTTTCAATTACCAAACATGTTTTCTCTCCTGTGCATGTTAGATAGGAGGATCATACTGCAGCTTTGTACACGCGAATGGTTTCATCCGAATTAAAGGGTGGACCAGCATTACATTACTCACGGATATTTTAAAACTCGATTTAAGTGAAGCTTAATCTGAGAACGGTCACTTGCACACTATAATGGTTTTCTATTGACAACTGGACGCCAGCACAACTAGCTGTAATAATGAAAAGCTTCACATTTAATGACATGTTTTCACAAAAGACTATAGTCACGAGATTATATATTGTGTACATTGTATTCGTTAAAATTCGCCAAAAAAAAAAAAAAACAAATCATATTCTCACGATATGATTAAATATTGTGAACGTATTGAAACGAGTTGTTATTTGTTGAATTTTTAAGTACTTTTAAACTAGATGCCCATGCTATTAATAAAAAACTGTTGTTGTTTTAACGACGAGGTATATGGTTAATATATATATATAGTTTTTAATTAAAAAGTAAATATCACTAGTAAATTCATGAAACTGATTCAATTTGTTCGATATTTTTTAAATAAATGAGAATTTTAAAATATATCATTTTATTCTATTAAACTTTGTCTAATAAATCATTTATTATATCTCAGGTAAGTGATCATAACGTCGAGAGTAACATTTGGTTGGAGGCTTCTGAATTATTTAGAAGATACAAGAGAAAACATAATCAAAGACAAACTTTGCATTTCGCAAGTATCAATTTAAATTATTAAAACAAAATAACACACTTGTGCAAGTTTTACTTTACTTTCTTATAATTTATTAGATTAATTTAAATATGATTGGCCGGCACCCGATTCATTCATTATAACGTGTGGGTGTGTTTGATTAATGACTTTTAGTTAGGTTTTCAGATGTACGTATACACTAGATAGGTGATAATATAAGTAACTAATGTTTGATCATTTTCTCTGAATAATTTCTAAAACTTTTCTAGACATTAAAGTTTGAGAACTATCTCAGATATAACGATTTTTTTATGCTTTAATAAAAAAAATATTTTTAAAAGTTTTTGAGAAAATATACGGATTTTATTATGTATTAAATTATATGACAGGCAAATAATACAATTTTTATTGGACAACATTGGTATGCGTCTAATAAGTTGCCGCCTACTAAGTTTTTAAGGGGTTGCAATCGTTATATTTCTTGTGATTAATAATTGCTCTGTAAATGTTGACTTATTCCTATATTTTCTGTTTAATTTCAATTATAACTTAAAACAATATTGGTGTAAACTTTGAGTTTTTATGACTCAGAGAATACAATGAAATATGTTGAAATGTAAATAGAGTACTTTTTGCACATTAAAGTAACCTGTAATATTAAAACTATTTCAATAACCAAACTACCGTTTGCATACAAATTCTTGTGTTATTTTTTATTTCATAATTATTTTTCGTTGTTATTTTACTTTATAATTTTATGGTTGCAAAGATTATTTTAAATCAGCTGTCGCAAGCCATTTAATTGACCCAGTCAATCTTTAAGACGTGCAAGTTAAAAATTATTACTGACAATGTATTAAAAAAAAACTATCTAAACTCTCCAGAATCAATTTCTTTACTAATTAAGATTACTGTTAATTAATTTTAAGTTTATCTGTCGGTTTTCACTGTAAATATTACTCCTGTAATTTAGTATTTTAATTTAAAGTTTTGTGCTATCTGAAGTTGCAAAAAGAAATTAAAAAATTGAGTCGTTTAGTCACTGACTTTCTTGTAGCAAAATTATTCTTGAATTTTTTTTTGTTAATATGGTAAAAAGTGAAATAAATAAATAAAAAACAACGGTAGCACAGTGCAAACGTGGCATAGTTGGAACAAGTATACATAATATCTAACATTGATTAAAATCACTATCATAAGAAACCATTGTGTAGATAGTGTTTAATTTTAAGCAATTGGTGGATTATTCCAAAAGAAAATTATCTCCTATTTAATAGAATTAAGAAAAGGTGCAAAGATGGTCATTCGGACGGGTGGGGTTCGAACCTCGTACCCGAAGCGTGATAGACTGTATTGTTACCGATGCAGCAATTGTACATTACAAACATTGTTAGCTAAGATGGACGATATAAGCTAAATAAAGTCTTAACTTTAAAATATTAAAAATAAGTTTAAATTTATATTCAATGTAAGTCATATTAATGTAACTTTTATAAATACGGTATTACTACCTTAATTTTAATTACTAACCCTTATTTTAAAATAAACAAAAAAGAAAATAGCATGTTTATTAACTACGGCAGTCATTTACACATAGAAGTTCAAAAAAGATGTCACAATTTACTGATTTTAAAAATTGTATTTTTTTTGTGCATTTCCCACATTTACAGGGAACGAGGGATATGATTTTAATTTTTAAGGGAAATTTCTTCAACTAGATATGATTAGTGATCTTTTGACGTATTTTTGAAATAAATCGGTTCGGTGAGAGCTAAGTGGCAAATTTTTGACAGAAATAAAAAAAAAAAATCATAATAAATCAGATTCGCGTCGAAGCTAAAAATGATATGTTCATAATTATTTGAGCAACATTATTATCAATTTTTATACTTTAAAGTTCTATAAGGTTTTAAAGTTTAAATCATTTAAGTTATTATAACATATAATGTTTAACTAAAAAATTAAAATTGTATTCTAAAACAAATATTATTTATGAAAAACTGCGGGTAACAAAAAATTGACATATTTTTATGGTGATTTCGTTAAATAGCTTTATATAATAAAATTCTTATTACGAGAAATAAACTTTTTTTTATAGGCCAACAAATTTTTGAAAAATTATAATTATTATATTAATAATAATAGCTTTAAAATTAAAAATTTTTTAGGGGGTTAGTTTTTTTTATTCAACAATACATTATTTCAAAAATATACTGCATAATATTATGTTATGTTATCTTTCAGAAATGTATTTATTTTTATGTAAATTAGTTGAAATGACGTGATATGATTGTTTTCATAATGAAACTGCGTCTCTCGATTTTTCAAAATTATTCGAGAGGAAGAAAATGATACACAGTTACAATAGAAATAGATTTTTATAACGCTATACAACTTTTCTTAAGAAAATGTATACATTATTTCAAGAAATTATTTATTCCAAAAACTCTTCAAATGTATGTCATATTGTATGCATTTCTAAACAAATTCAAATTGTTGAGATACGCGGTTTTGCCTCGGAGACGACCATATGACGTAGTTTCCACTAGTTTACATAAAAATACATTTTTGGAAATTCAAATAATATATTCATTCATTTTTGAAATAATGTTTTATTGTATAAAAAAAAATTTAACCACCTCAATTTTTTTATCACCCTATGAACATATTATTACAAACCTACAGGCATTTAAATTACCTTATCTTGTTATGTTAATAAAATTTTGTCGACTACACTTTTGGCTTAATTTATTTAAAAGAATATCGAATTAACTTTAACTATTATTAGTTCGTTACCTTTTTTCCAATTATCTTAATTTTAACGAGTTAAAAAAATCATTGGCTTTCCTAGCCTTGATTTGTGTGAATCATTGATATTTTCAATCACAAATAGTACAGCTCTTTTGTCTTCAGATATACTAATATACCAATTATTCATCATATTATTTTACATTATATAAATAAATATATTAGAATCTATACTTTATATATAATATATACTAACCATAGAACATCTATCTACATATAATATTCCCCTTTATATATTTTATATGTCAGCTAGTTTACCCTTCAGGGTTTTTTATTATTATGATTTCCCTTGTAAAAAACAACTTGCATACATCCAAACATTTTCTGTAGTAGTAATAATATTATTAAATATATAATTAAGATACACTACTATCCAGTAAACCTATAAATCGTAGTGTTGAAAACTTGTTTATTTTTACCAGGAAAACTTTTTTCTTTTTCTGCCTTGATGCGCAATGAAACTTAAAATTAAACATAGTTAAACGTAAAATAGCACATTTCAGTTTTATACCATCTAAGAGTTGATAACGAACGTTACATATTTACATATTATTTCAAGTGAATAAATATTAATATGTATGAATTGTAAAGAAACCCGCTTACAATATCTCTGTAACATATATAAATAAATATTTGACTATAAATATATAATATTTTTTTATTAAGGAAATATAAAAAATATTCAAGCGATTTTATTTTATATATTTAAATGCTATAACAATTTTTGTCGTATTTGCATTTCTTCCATCTGTTGTTAATTTATTTTAAAAGTAATTTTATATAAAAATGACATGCTCTTGAAACTATTTTTACGAATATTAACAATTTTCCATATTTATAAGATCTTAACAAAATTGTTGTTTTCATTTTACAATAAAATTTTAAGCATTATTTTAACCAGGAAAAATATAATAATAAAAAAATATATATATATGAAAAAAAATAATTACTAATTAGATTTTTTTTTAAAATTTCGGTTTTATAATAATAATAAACTATTAACAATATTTAAAATAAAAATTATCGTTTTTAATTGAGCTGCTAAAAGGCGTACTATTAACTTAGTTGTTATATAGTTATTCAGATAACTCTATACCACACAGGTTTTGACGTAGCATTTAATTTAATACTATAGGTTTTAATAAAATGATTCTAAAGGTTTTTTTATGGCGGAGTATAAGCGAATTTATTTGAAATTGGTGTTCATCAATTGATGATAGTGTATTACAAAAAGCCGTATAATCTTTCGACCCTTCAAACCCTTTGATCCATACTTTTTTTTAGCAACAACAAAAAATATGATATTACTCATGTCGTTTGAGGTAAACATTTTGCGGATTGAAAGCGATTTTCTAGCATCGCTAACTGCCCAACGGGTTTTATGTGAGGGGAGGTGCTGCGCGATGACAACCGTGAAGGTATTATGTCCGTGCTGTCGCGGATTCCGTCCAGACGTCACACGATAATTATCATTGTTGTTGTATTGTATGGCCGTGGCACGAGGACAGAAGCAATACCGATGGCGGATAATAGAAATAATAGTAATACCGTTAACCCTATACGCCGTTATTATATGGCCGATCGGATGACATACGTGTAGTCGGTGGTACGCGAACACGTGTTACAACCCTATAACGAACCGACCTTTGCGAGTGGTGTTATCGCAAAGGCCGGAGACAGCGATCGACACGTTGTCCTAAAGGATCACGTAGGTCATTGTTACATTTATTATTATTTTTTGGCTGTCGGTCGCGATTTGTCAAGATTACTCGCATAGGATTATGTTTATGTGGCTACCGCAGTAGCGGCTGCAATTTCAAAAAACCTCCATTCCATCCCCAACATCATCCCTTGTGTCCGGCAGACAGCTGATAACGCACATAATGACCAATGAATGTAATTATTGTTGTTACAAGGAGAAAAACTAAATTATGATAAATAAAAAATTGTATATATTGCACAAACACAGTGTATTGGCGTGACAACATGCAGTTTTATGTTTTTTCTTACATAATAGTTATCGTTGAAGTTTGTTTGAATTATCAATAATATCTGTGGAAAAGCCTTAGGTCTTCTTGATAGCCGGAGGTCTATCAAAAGGAGGTGTTTTTTTAGATATTAAAAAAAAAAATAATAGTTTTAAATTAATGTCTGGAGAAATCTGCCACTGTCCATCATTTGACGGTTCGAGCCTTGGATAATCAAGGCACGAATACAACTGACTACTATGTGTGTAATTATAACTTACGGATTTCCAGTTGGGTTGTATCATCTGGCCGTAGAATTATCTACTTTAAACGGTTAGATGTGTACGCCTACTATACTTGTGCGTTTCTCTCTGAAATCTGTCTCGTTACGCGATTTTTCTAAGGCCGTTTACAATAATAAAAGTAGTATTTATTAATGATAATAATAATTCATAACCCGAAAACGTTAAGATTTATCTTCTTAATACATAAGTATGGCTGTCGACACTATAGCCGTAGGGTAAACTATTGCTATCTGACACCGCGAAAACTTATCTATTTCTATTATCTCCTTACGCCGATCTGTCTGAGATGAGAGTAATTTCGTATAATATTATTTGTTCGTTTTTACAAGCCCAGATTGTCTGACTAACCGACCGAATTTAGCCACCACAGCCACTAATCAAGGCGTGGGCATGTGTTTTCAACTGGTTTCAGTGATTGCTATCTATAATGTGTCGGACTCACCATATATGAGCATTTCCACAGTTTTTAATTGTCATTTAATTCGTCACAGATAACACGAGTAAGGTCGTTTGAATGTGGATTTGATATTTAAATTTTTTGTGAGTGATAATGACGTATTATATTATAAGGTGTGATATTATGAGGTGTTTTTAAATTATCAAATTTCATCGTTAGAGCTCTCTACCCATTTTTTTAATTCAAAGTAATCTTGGTTTGTCTTCTCCGATTTCCTTAGCATTACTCTGTTTGTAAATACAATTTTCTTCGATTTCATTTATAATATAATATCTTCAAAACAACAATAAAATATTTATTTTTATTGTTATCAAAGCACTTAATATACATTTATATTTTGAGTACTCAACTAAGTCGTCTATTTTATTGAAATTATTTCAAATAATATCGCATAACTATCATGATAATGCTTCATTAATAATATTCTACAGTAATGTGGAACTATCCGAACAACTAAATCATTGTTGACACCGACGGATTACCTTTGATCCCCTCAGGGGTACCTATAAAGTCTACACTGCTTACAGAATAATGCAATCATGAATTGTTTGGCTAGATCAAAACAACGAGTTGTAAAATAGCCAACTGACGTTTCTAGAAAAATCTGAGTGTTTTCCAACTACAAAGTTGGAAATTGAAACAAATGATCCAGACATATAAAACGTCATGTAATTATTACCTGTGTACAAAATAGTCACTATACAGGGAATAAATGTACCGTGTAAAAAATAAAACGGAAATTCCCATTTAGGATAGGGAGTTCACTTGGCTAAAACCAGTACCATTTCCTGTCCATTGTAAACAGAAAATGATACAATCGCTTTTTTCCTCGTTGTTGTGTATTATGTTCGTCCAAATATTTTCCACGGATCACTCCGACAGACGGGCAGATACTATGTCCTTATGGGCGTGGGTATTACATTATTTAATTTACATAACGGCCTGTTATTTGTCAACCGAAGCGTTGGTTTAATGAATGAGCTTAAAAAACATTTGCTTACAGCATAATATAGTCGTCTCGACCTTCTCAATATCAACCGAGTTGTCTATCGTCACCGTTTACCCTTTAAGGATTTTTTAAATTATTTCTTCCCTCACGGTATTATGTTTCTTTTGATTATTCAAAGAAGGCGGTCATTTAAGACGTTACATGCGTCTAAGACAATGTTATAACGTGTCATTATATAATGAAGACAAGTGAAACATAATGTAATAAAATAACCATCTTAAAATCCAGCAGGGTTAGTTTTTTTGTGCCTTTCTGTAGCATGCAGTGTTAACATCATTAATGAGAACTTCAAAGACAATGAAAAATGAGCAAGTGTAAAAAAAAATTATTTTTTTGATAACTTAATGGAATAAATTTAAATGTTAGTTAAACTGATTATAATTAAAAGGAATACGTAAAAATATATGTATATTTTTTTTTATTCTGTTTCGTTGAAAAATATTTTTTTTTTTTATATAATTCTCAAGCATATTCTGCTTTTAATTAAATGAACTCATTAATTGTTTGATAAGATTTTTTTAAAAAAAGAAATGCCTCGTGTCTTTTATAATAGAACGAGAATACAAGTTTACAAATAAATTCATTTCCATTGTTTTTATTGTGATTACCGTGTAATTACAATAATTATTCTCGAATTTAGCATTTTAAAGTTATAATTATTTAATAAAAATGGAACAGCAAATAATTTTTAACTTAAAACAAAATATTACTTAAATCATGACACATAGTTTTATTTTGATTATTTAAAGGAATTTCTCATATTATTTAACTCTTTAATATACTCAACAAACTTTTTTGATACATAAAATATTTGATTACAACTAAGAGTAATACTTCAACGTGGATATTTTATTTTATGTAAACTACTAAAATTTAGTAGTTTAATAAAATAATATTCTAGTAAATTTTTAAGATGTATAAAAAATAGTGCCCGACCATTGTTTTATTTAGTTTACAATGTATAAATATATGTGTAAACCCAAATGCATGATATAACTTCTATAACATATTTTTTTACAAGTCATTTAACAATGTATTTTATCTGATAAATAAATCTGTCTATTTACTGTTGATTTGTGACATAAAGAATGTACTACATACATATTTTTAAGTTATGTAAAATTTTGAAAATCGCATATGTAGCATATGTTGACTGAAAGATAAATAGTTTGCATTTATACTATTAACTAATCAAATTGCTACCATCGTTATTAAGGAGTTAAGGGTAGTCTGAGGAGTGAAGAAATAATTATTAATATAAAAAATAATTAAACATTTCAATTTATTTTATATTACAAATTATACAAAGATATAATATTATACTTGAAGTTTATTTGGTAAAAAATAATTATTGTACACCAAGTTATAGACATATTTGAAGGGTCGGCAGGAATAACGTGCTATGTAACAATTTGTAAATTGTTCAGTATCAAGTAAAAACAAAATAATTTTGTTTTTACTTAAAATTACTTATAATTACAAAAGTAATTATTACTTTTGTTATTTCGTTTAAATATTATTTGGACTGCACGTAGCACGTTCTTCCAAATTTAAACATAATCAAATATCTAATTCTATAAATATATTGAGATAGACTCATAGCAGGTTATTCCGCAAAAAAATTAAATGGGAAAAAGTGTTACATAGCACGTTATTCCCGCCGACCCTTCATTTGTTGGACCTTTTGTTAGTGGTTGATAACGATTTTAATTTAAAAACCATTCAAAAAATTTTAATGAAATTGATACAGCTTATTAAAACCATATTAAACTAGTGTTTGATAGATGGATTTTTGTTTTATTAAGAATTATACATTTTATAAATATAAAACTAATGTTTAAAATTAAAAATATTAGCCATAAGTAATCAATTTTTATTAAATAAACTAATAACCCAACCCCTTAAAAATAACATTATTGTGATTAAATTTACGATAATAAGTTGAATATAAGAGTGTGAAAGAGATTTTTAATAATTCACGTCGAGAAATTCCTTAACAAATGTCAACCTTAAACCAGTATTTTCCATAAAGTGGATTAGAAAACAACCCACTAGCACTCTAACGGGATTTGATTTTTAGGTCTTGTATAAAACATGCATTTCATTATTTTTTTTGTTTTTTTTTTAAGAAAAAAATATCTTTTTCGGATCTTACAATAAAATGTTTTCGCTTATCGTATGTTTTCCGTGACATTACTCTCTTAACTATAAGTTTTGTAAAATGCGTTGATGCAAGAACTTCAAGTTTTATCTTTAGTTCACTAGAATGTGTGCAATACACCTTTTTCTGGTGTATACACAAGGTAAGACAATTTGTAATCAATCTCAGTATTTCTTTGCAAACTTATAATTATGTTATCGCAGCTGGTCAAATATTCAAAGACCACCCTATTGTATCAATGGCAGTAAATTTATTAATATGAGTACTGCACGACGTGTTTCCTTCGCTGTACGCTAAATTAACGTACTTGTTTGGACGACCCTGCGCAATAGAATCTTATCCCGAAACGATTGTTAGAACAATGGCTTCAACATTTAAATACAAGAACATTTTAGCAATGAATATTGACTTTTGTGGAGAGTAAAAAAACTTCTGTCGAGAAAGATTTAAAAATATTATTTAAATTTAAGCCCTAGGGGAAATATTCTTAACTTTGATATAAAAAACTTTAATCTTTGTATTGAGCTCCATGCCTCTGTTAATGTCTACTGGTTTCTAAAGGTCTTATTAAATTCAAAATATGAGTTGAATCAGGCGTTGGTTGTTTTGTTTTGATTTTCCGTTCAACAATGCGTAGGTATTTCTCTTGGCGTTTGGTCTTGTGATACCATCGGCGCATATTTAAATACGCTTAACCCTTTTTGCGATAAATCAAGGATTAGTCGCTGTATAATCTCGTTCTGACAATTGCAGGGCACGCCGGTCGTTTGAATTACTTAGCGCAATCGTTTAGACTATTTACAGTAGCTTCTAACGTGCTTTGGCCAATGCAAACAAAAGTCCTTAACGGTTAGCAAATAAACGTTAACTGGTTTCGGCCATAGGTCAAACTGTGGACCGATTTAACACAATAATATTTTTTAGGAGAACGAGTGTTACAAGCCTTAAATTATTTTAAATAATGGATATATCTGGGAGAAAAACGTGTCGATTGAGCTGTTGATATTTTACGACATTTGTCGAGGGACACATTTTCCTTAATTAACATAATAATTTGGTTGGATTAGATAAAGAGAAAATGTGCATTATTTAAAAACGAGTTTTTGGGAACTCGTGAACTGAACATTGAAACGTAATGATGTGGTGAGACCACAGCAGGTCGTCGTCGTCCTTGTTGTGATTAAATACGCAACTCAGGATAAGCTTTTAGTCAAATTGCTTTTAGTTTTAAAAAAGTACGTTGTAAAATTAAAAAAAAAACAAATGCTGATTCAGAATTTTTGTTTTTTTTGTCACGGTTTTTTGTATTTGAATATCGTTTGAATGACGTGTTTTTGTACAAACAGAATAAAAATTTGAATTTATTCGAAAAGAGATTTTTTTGACATGTGTGAGTATATATGTGTGATTGAAACGTTATTACATTATGAGACACAACCCTGGCGGTATTGAAACGATGACCCTAATTTTAACCATTTTGTTCTATCAGCTCAGTGTAGTTTAGACGGACAGAGCAAGGAACCGCATGAATTTAGTGAAATGTTTTCTCGGAAATAAAATGCAAAACTATCCATCCCACTTTTTGTTAGACAAAGTCTTTATGCAGTTATTGTACAATACTTGACCCTAGCTAATCAAAAAGGGCCAAAATGAAACGAGACAACTTCCTATACAAAGGACATATTTGTTCAGAAATTGAATATTTATGCATTGTGTTTCCTCAGAGCTATTACGAACATATACAAATAATAAATTATAGACATTAGTGAATTGTTTATACTATTGATGATCGAATATTTTCTTATACTTCTATGATGTGTGTTAATCTGGAGCAATACTATTTTATCAATGTTTCTATTTGAAATCATAAATTTCTCGTGTCAATTAGTCGGTCTTTAACAGCCTAAACTCAATTCTTAGCTGACGGCAACTGAGGAAAATATCATTCAGACACTTTTGTAGAATAATGAATTTATTAAATGGTAACTTAGAAACAGCGATAAGTTTTAAAAAGAGAAAAAATGAAAATGTTTCGCCTTAACCAAAATGGTTACTCTGGGATACTAATTGAAAAAGAAAACAGATTATAAATTTTGACGCGATTTAAAAATGTTCATTAGTTGTATAGTTTTTAAGATGAGAATCTATATGGTATCTTAAAGTATTGAAAAATAAGCAGATATTTTTACTTCTGTAATATTTAGTTCAATATGAGAAAACTTATGTCGGTTAAAACTAAATTTATTATTGTTACGATAAAATTCTTGTCAATTTGCATTTGTTTTCAGTTCCGTATAGTTTTCTGATAAATTTGCATTTAATAATTAAAGTTGAAATTGTATGCGTTTTGGCGACGTTTACGGATGTAACATTTTTTCTACCCATCTGCTAAAACACGTGTAAAAAAGCGGTTAAACAACCCTCAGGTTACAAAAACGGGGAGATTATTCTTGAGAACACTCCTCTCCCCTAGGGATAAAAACCCTTAATAATTGTGCGTGTGCCTTATAATAAACCGTTTCACCACAATCGTTTCACATCTAATGTACCAATGTATGAATCCATGCATAATATTTATAATAATAACGATGTAACTCGGTCCACGCCCACACCCGTCGACCGTGTGTAATATGTACACAATATTTTTGTTAATAATACTTATACAACATAATAATATGTATATGGTTACTGTGTGATATTCAGATTTTTTGATAATAATTTGATAATAATTGTTACGCAGGAGCAATGTGCGTTCATACGTACCGTGTTCTAGTACCCTAAAACGTTGGGGGCAATTCATTATTGTTGTCGTCGTATTGTTGCTGTCCACTATTATGGTTTTTTATTTTTAATGGCTGTCTTGCTCGCAATCGAAACTTACCTATCAATTACGGCACAAACTGCGGGAAAAGAAGTCATTACATATTTTTCGCAACGTGCGGCTGTGCAATTTGCTCTATTAGAAGTTGTAATTGAAAAGGACGTCCTTTAATATAAACTCGCCCATTGTCGTCCTAATCTGTTTTCTTGTTGTTTGGTGACCACTATTTTAAAACGAAACTTGAATCCTTTTTAGTGACCTAGGGGAGTGTAAACAAGAATATAAATTGGTGGTCCAAATAAGGCAAAATCGAATTTGTCAGTGAACAACGTTGCTGAATGACAAATGCTGTCTCTGTCAGGGTTGAAATGGTATAGTTGTTGATTATGTTTTAACCACCAATGAATTCTACAGACATCTGGTATTCCTTTGTCGGTATAAAGTTTATAAGCACTAAATTCTTGTTTTAAACCTGGGTAAACGTTATTGTTCGGACTCTTAGGGTGTAATCTATCCTCTTATAGTGTTATTATGCATAGGTGACAACAACAACAGTACTAATCCACTCCCAAGTAATTAAGTTAAACGTCATAAAATTGTTGTTGATGTTTTTATTGCCTGAAAATTATTGACTAACATTCAAATAATGCCCGTATTTTTAAAGTTTCAAGGAAATTATAATACAGTCCAAAAATAATATCAATTAAGTACGTTTTTGTAAAGTTGAACAATTTTGATAAGTATCAACTTTTTTTTATGTACATAAAATCATTTGTGTCAACAAATTAGAAAAGATATATGTAGTATTAATTAATTAATCTGACTTTTACTTAGCCATCCTTCATATTGAATTATGCTGTTGGACTTGATTTTATTGATTTATCGTAAGTCTTTTTTTACACGTGTCAGGGACTATAATCCGATTAAAATGAACAACTCTCAGAAGTACTCTATGAATAATAAATAAAATCTAGCTTTGGAAAGAATATATGGCCCAGTAATACAATTATATGCGTACCAATCTGATTTTTAGTGCTGAAAAACTGACCTAGAATTTTAAGAACGTATCACAACTACACTTTTTATGATTTCTTAGTAAAATTTCCTTCATTCTGAGTTCTCACATATAGATTCAATTCGAAAGAAATTTTTTAAAATGGTTTAAAATAAAATTTTTCTGAAATAATATTTTTTTATAATTATTATCATACATCGACGACCTTTTCAAATGAAGTTTTCACTTAAACTTAATATGAATTTGCGAGTAACTGGAAAATTACAGAATGTTTTATTATAATAGTTTTTTCTCGTACTGTAACAAAGAAAGTTCTATAAATTTGTTCAAGTAAGTATAATTTGATTACAGTATATAGTAGAAACAATAATAAATGTTTTCCGACAACCACGACACTGTACCGTTGGTATCACATAAAATTTATGCTATTGCCCAAGAGAAATTTTTTACATTATGTTACAATATTTGTCAGCAGTTGCATAATTATAGTAGCTGAAATTTAAAAATCACTATTGTTATGTGAGTACATAAAAATATTACTTGTCTTTATTATATTTTATTTTAAACATAACTTGTACTGAAACATAACATAAAAGTTTATTCTACATTAAGCAGTCACTACAAAAATGCTGCTATTATTATAATAAGTCCTGACATTTTTTATTCGTACAATAAAAAAATATAGTATTTTTGACGCAACAAAATTTGTGAAAATCTTTAAACTATTTAAGCTAAAGGTATTTACACAAAAACACTAAATGTATTTAAAATATTTTTACAGTTTATACAAATTATTATTTATTTAAACAATTAATTTATAAGTTATTATAAATTTAAACTCTGTGCAACTGTTAATAATTTTTAATTGGTGGTTTTTCTCAAATTTACTGAGTGATAAATAAATAGAGCATTTCCATTTCCATGGAATCAAATTTCCTTTTGTTTTAATTTTAAACTTAAATCTCTTATTATATTTTAAATTAATTAGTATAAAAATTCATCTATTATCGACTATGGATATAGACGCAATTACAGCTAGGTTGTATAAAATTGAAGACCCAAACCACTTGGCCAGTGTTCGCCAATGGGTGTTAAAGCTAACAAAAGGTGAACCGTCGACTCACAAAGTGGATTATCTGCGATTATTGGAATACATGTTAAAGAGCGATGGTGGAGTTCAAGAACCATTTTTAACACCACCAGATGATGATTTTATAGGACCGCTATGCAAGCTAGCAAAACCGCCCCGCACTGCTTCACTGGCAGCTGGTGGAGGCAGTGGAAGCGTAGAAGACCTATTGTACACGGCAAAAAAAATTTGTTCTGAAGGTCTGACAGCCAAAGAAAAAGAGACAACTTACCCCGAGTTAGTTTGTGCCATTGGCCGTATGGATATGGAAGGAGCAAATTTACAGAAGTTCTTGTTTACTGTTAAGAATTTTACTTGTGATGGTGGCAAACTAATGGAAGAAGTTATCGGCCAACAATTAAATGAGTTTGAACAAATGGCAACTGCCGTTTTCGAGGATCGAACACAAAAGATAAGTGATGCATTGGCTAAAGAACAAGCGTCGTTGTTGTTGAGATACAAGGCGTGTGCTTCCAGAATGATAAGCCGAGCTCAAATACTTCAAGACTATGTCCGCGAGTCAATGCCTACATTTCATTATGACGACTTCATCAAAAATCCAGATGAGCACATCCAATCTGTTATTCCAAAAATAAGGAAATATATGACTAAATCAAAAAATAACAATGTTGGAAAAGAAAAAAAAACTGACAATGATAAAATAGAAAAACTCTTAGAGGATATCAATGTAAATGAACCTGTGAGTTCAGATATAAAAGAAAAAGAAACGGAATCGTCCGATAACGAAAACGGCGAAAAAGATTATGGAGAAGACGTTGAAGACGAACAAGTTGAAGAAGACCATGTGGTAAGACAAAAAAAACTTTTCTGTGCTCTGAATTGGTTGCGGGCTGAGGTGGAAAGGGCAGACTGCGAGAGTACTGTTCTTAGTAAAAAACACGACACAGTAGTTGCATCTATAGCAGCTATAAACAGAAGAAAGTTGAGCCTCGAATGTCAAATAAAATCTCAAAAATTAGAGGCCACTAGTGAATTGAATAAACTTAGACAACAGTCCTATAGACAGACAGCCCTACTGGATGGTTTAGTCGAAAAAGTGCAAGCGGCTATTAAAAGTAATGCGGAAAGTTCATTATGTGAATAAAAATTATGAAATAAAATTTTTAAGAGTTACTTTTTTATGATTTATTTATATATATTACTTAATTATATACGATAATAATACGATCACATTGAGCACTAGTAACTATCGGCTCCAAAGAGACATAACCTAGAGAAAATGTTAAACTTTTATAATTTATGTCCGTATTCCCTATGAATCTAATTTTACTAGGCGATTACATAAGCATTTATACAATTTCAAGTGTATACGTGTGTGTAAAATGATTTCATAAGTTTAATTTTTTTCCACAAAAGTGTAAACGAACGACGGTTAAATAAATGAGTAACGGGAAAGAGATGGTTGGCTGTAAGTAGATAAAGCGCGATAAGAGAAAGAAGGGTGTTATGGAATTGAAGAGGATAAAAAAGAATCTGCGGGCTGTTTGAATAGGGAAACCAGCACTTAGAGTGGAGGGTTGTTAGATAATATTACCGCTATGATGAAAAAGGGTGGTTTAAAGTTAAAAATCACGATGACGACGACTAGTCAAGTATACAGGTACAATGCAAGCATGCAGCAGGAGCTGAGTAAATATCGTTATAAGTTTTTGTTCTTGTGAAAAACCTGCCGAAGGGTACAATGGACTTTTTATACCTTCCTGAAAATAATACATTTGTTTGTCGTATATTTCTTTTGAAATGAAACGAAAATAAACAAACGCTAGGGGATTCATATTGAAATAGTAAAACCAAACTAGAACTATAGAGGTGGGCAGTCAAATAGTAGTGCACGATATTTTTTGGGGTGTTTTTTTCATTTTTCAAGGAAAAACGTGCACAATCGGTGATTCTGTACACTCAGCAGTTATTTGGTTTATTGTTTGAAAGTATATGTAGCCCGTAGGATTTAAGGGTAAGTAAATATAATACACACTAGTATTCTCCGAGGGAGCCGGCACTGATTTAGTCACGATAATGTACACGTTGTAGCCGACTCGCATATAATTTGCATACAATTTCAGTGTAGTTACATGTCAGCTATTTTTTTTTTTTTATCTGTCGTCAAAGTTGGTTGCGAAAAAAGCCTCACTGAACTCAATAAAAGTCAACGACAATATCGAGAATATTATTGTCATTCGAAACGCTGTTTTATTAGACCACNTTTCAGTGTAGTTACATGTCAGCTATTTTTTTTTTTTATCTGTCGTCAAAGTTGGTTGCGTAAAAAGCCTCACTGAACTCAATAAAAGTCAACGACAATATCGAGAATATTATTGTCATTCGAAACGCTGTTTTATTAGACCACCTTGTCCAAAATGGCACATCCAATAGAAACAACATTGGTGGCAATATATTATTGAACACATAAATCCCATTACTATTGTTTGAGCTAGTTGTTTGTTTATTTTTCGCGAGGGTTGTTTTTTTTTTACTTCTTGTAAATCATAATATTATTATTGTTACTGTTTGCACCCACCTAGTGATTTTAACCATTATAATTTAGCTGCTACAGTAATATTTTAGCTGTATGTATTTATCAGTCTGTCAGTATCCGTCGAAAACTTTATTACACGCCTTCATTGAAGTAATAATTATTATTATAATTTTAATTATTTTCCATATCGGTATTTATCAATTTCATAAACGTCCGAGTTACCTTTGTGCTGAAAATTTAAATTAATTGATGTAATCGGAACAACAGCAGCAAACCAATAACTATATACATGTGACTGTTCATTAGCTCAACTAATTTTCATAAGCTAGTAAGTTGGTAATAAGTTTCTTAGTGTGCGATATTGTTCACGCTAAAATTACCGAAATCATCAAAGCGAAAGTATGTCGTTTACTTATGCACTTATATAAATACTGTCAAAATAGTTTCGCGCCAAAATTTCCCGGGCTACCTTTAGTACTACATTAGAATTTATATGACCAAATCCGGCAACCATAATTTGATTGTTAACGTTTATAGTTAGTCAACAGACCTCAGTACAATTTAACGAAGGGCCCTTTTCGTTAGTCTTATTCATCACCATCAGACGGCTAGACCGGTAATATTATTTGCAGAGATTCCATTCATTTGGCAAATTGAAAGAAACTTTACGGCTCCGTTGAATAAATAAATAATAAGAGCCTTTGATTTGAAATGTATGTATGTATAAGTATAAAATCAGCCATTGTCGATGAGGCGTTGAGATATAAAATTTATACGACCCATAAAAATAACACACTACACATTATTTGTCCACTAAATCACACTACGAGTAGAAAGTCTAAACAATAATGTGTACAAATATATATATATTTCGGCTGGAACTGATCTAACTGTTAACTCTTATAGCTTTTGATATAATTATCATTTCGCTGTAATTATTACATTCTTAGACTATATTAAAAACACGTTTTTTATTATTATTAATTTATTTCTAGTAAGAAAAAAATAATAATAAAACTTATTTTATTTTTTCAAAATTCCAAATTAGACCTTTCAGAACTACTCTTACACAAAATTTCGATAGGTCGATAACAACTTTAGGAATAATATTCATTAAGTTACTAGCGTTTTAGTTCGTAGAATAGATATATTGCGTGGGTGTAGTATGCATTATAAATATACACCAGTACGAGATGTACCCACCCGCACTACATACACTCTTTATCGCTGTATTAAAATACTTGTAACTCTTGATAAGTACGTATCCTAAATCTGTTATGGTCTTATCAAAATGTACCCTAAGAAATGGGCTAACAGAGGCATTTTTGAAATGCAATTAATTTTTTCATTATAGCAAAATAATAAAAAATATGCTTTTAACGTAGTCTAACACAAAAAAAATTATTAAAAAAAAAAAGTAACACAAATATTTGTTCTATTAAAATTTATTAAGAATATCAGAACATGGCGAGACACCCTATAGAAGGTAATTATTTTAACTGTAGCCATTCAATTCTTTTAAAGTGATTTTTTTTCAACAAATTTTTTGAGGAGGATTTTGTTAGTTACATATGTATTATAATTTATTTGTAGAAAATAATTTTTAGATACGTCTCTTATTGGGGTGTTGACTTTAAATTTTTAATGACAACAAACTTATTTAATTAGCGTATAAACAGAAGATGACCTAATTAAAAAAGTGTCTGGTCGATAACAACTTTTGTTTCTAGGTTGGATGACGACGAGTGGCGCCGAGAAAAAAAGCTAGTGAAATTAAATAGCAACATCTAATTCACTTCCTGTCAATGTTTTTGCTAATTACTTCTAAAGTATTGATCCAAAAGTTATTATCGACCAGACATTTTCTTAATTAGACCATCTTCTACTTTTTACGCTAGTTTAATAAGTATATTACCATGAAAAAAAATAAAGTTGATCGCCTGTAAGGTAGAAGGGATTGACCTAAAAATTATTTTATCACAGATAAATGTGTACATTATAAGTAACTTACAAAATGAAACAGATTTCAAAATATTTTAAGAGAAATTATGCAAGTAAAATGGAACGTTGATAAAATAAACAGGATTGTCGAACGTGTTACGATCATCAATAGTAAACAATTATGACTTTTTTTCTGCCGCCAGGAAATGAAATCCCTCTGCCCTTAGGGATAGCTCAGGTTGTCGTTAAAGGTGATGTTTATACTCGGGAGAATCTAACCTGTGGTATTTTCATATTATGCAAATAGTGTTACCCTAGGGACCCTTTGTAAGTCACTACCCCGTGAGATTGATTTATGTAGATATTTTTACACCGTGTACTGATCAGGAAGTTAGTTCGAACAAATATAGTGCGCAAGAATACCTATTGGTCTGTAGAAAAAAACGTCATGTGGAGAGTTCATAATTTTTTTTAATAATAAAGATATCAGACCGGTTAGGCGGACGACATGAATAATTGTTATAACGCGTAATAAGGAAAATATAAACGAGCCCGTCATCAAATTGAACGTTATGCAATTTCCTCAAGAATACATTTGTTTTATTTTTATTTGATCGTTAGACGTTTGATAAACCCGTTTATTTTCTTCGCTGAATCCTCTGGGGCGTACTTTTTGAGATGCCCTATAACATCTACAATAGAGTTTGCACCTTATTCTGTTGCATTATTATAAATCGATTTAACGTTTTTTTTTTTTTTCTGTACAATTATCTCCCCAAACAATATCGAATAAAAAAGTGTGTTACACAATGATTGGCTGTATCTTTTTTATTAGAATATGTAAACGCGTTGTAATGTTTTAGAAAAAGTAGTTTTTCGTCGACCGCTTTACAGTAAAAGATATTTGAATACTACAGAGCGGTACCAGGAGGCACATGTGCATTGAACCGCTCTTTTTAAAAACGCTTAAAGGTATCTTTTCCAATAAGACAGGAAGAAATCCTTACTGTTTTCAAAATATTGGTAACTGGGGGGGAACAGAAGAAACCCGTGAGCATCGCTGCCTGTGTCGAGTAGGCCTCCGGTACATTGTTACATTATTATTGTTATATCAATAATAAAGAGCGATCCGTGGTTGTGGTTCCCCTCTCCAACTCTTCAGAAATCCGTGCTAGACCTGCCAGTGCAGGAGGATTGTCCTCCACAGTAGTGCGAACACGTTGTTCGGTGTGAACGGATGTGCGATGGCCCGGGGAACCGATCCACTACCAAAACAGTAATTATACCGCTACGTCGTAGATTTAATTACAGTGTTTCTTTGACATTCGTGAACCGCCTCGATGCGAATGATTAATGTAATCGGATTCGCGGCTGTTGTTTTCTTCTGCGTCTAGTGATGAAATTTTCTACTGGTGGACGTAAAGACTCCTATTCTTTGGATAGACGCAGGTACATGTAAATTTTAATTAAATTTTTTACTTATCGGCCAATATTTATTCTAGTTCCGTTGTCGACGTATATCAATTATAATTTCACTATTACGAATAAAACACGAACAGCTAAACTAGATGACTTTCTTGCCGTCCAAACGCATTCGTTTGAACTCTTTCAGCCTGTACGATGCACGGGGGTGTTTTATTTTTTAGTCGGAAATATCAAAACGCTCGTAGACAATTCGCAGTTTTATTAAACTCTGCTCGTGTCGATGTATATTTTTTTACGTGTACTATCACTACTGCTTACATTAGTTTTAGCTTGCAACACAACCATTAAGATTAAGGAAGTTTGTGCAGTTCACGATTTCAATATTATAAATCATGTGTGTTATTATAAAAATCCCATGAATGCTATTGACTTTGGTAGCTCTTGGAGACGATAAATTACTATTACGTATACTAAAACTGGTATCTCAATTTAATGGATCCGTCGGGTGGAGTTCTTAGGGAAGCGATGCTTCATTAAAATACTTTTGCAATAAGTCAAATATGACATTATTAAGCTTTTTTCGACGCGTTATGGTTCCTATCTTTATTATTGAAGGCTTCGTGCTGTTCACGAGATGCATCTGCGTATCTCATTTTCACTTAATTTAAATTACTTAATAAATCGCCTACAAGTAATTTTTGATGTGACCGGTTACGAGTAAAATGTCATCTTATAACAATATTAATGAAACTACAGTATATGTTGTCGGAAATAGATAAATAAATACAACTTTTTGTCCAGAAGTTGTTTGTTTGACTCGCTCGTAATTGTTTCACTATCGTTATTTGGTATTTTTTCAATCGATAACTGTGTTCTAATGAGTCGTGCGTTTTAATTCGGTCAAATTGATCGCTGTTGTTTTTAGCAATGTTGCAAATTTGTTTAATGTTATTAATTGTTCGAGTGCATTTACAATGTCTGTTTATTTTTTAATGTAATATCACTAAGCATAACACGTTGTATTCATAATATTTTGTTTATAGATCCATTCGTGTAAGCGTTTCAGTATAATTTTCTGAATTATCGTTAGAACATGACGAAATTTAAACTGATTTTTCTAACCACCTGATATGTATTGGTGCTCGTTAGTATGCGTCACTTTTATCGCGTATTTTTGTGAACAAATTTCACAAATAAAATTTTTATTGTAAACAACCACCTGGTTGTTCGGTGCACAGTTAAGAACTCCACGTATACAAGTATGAGTATGGAATTATATCACATGCCGCTAACAGTTATAGTTAATTATTCAACAAGATACCAGATTTTTGACGCTTATTTATCATACAAGTGATTACTCGTATACAATTACCGGTTCCGCATGGAATTTTACAAATTCCTCTCTGAAATAAAATCAGGTTGACTTTTTTCGAGGCATAAACATTTTATTTTACGGTTAATTTTCCTGTGATCGATGTGTTACGCGTTTTAACGTGTGTCATGAGTAATCTGCGCCGCTATCCGATTTGATTTGAATTTGTGACGATATAATTAAACGTTTAGTGAGAAAATATAATTGCGTTACAAAACCCACCAGACTACGGAAATTACAGATTTACACTGGTGTTTACATCGAAAAAAGCATAATCTTTATATCCGCCGTCATTCAATACTTACAATGTAATTCAAAGAAAATATTATTATGATAACTATGACGCACAATACCAAGTTCGAGGTATTGATTTATCATTGCTATCAAAACAAACATGTGCGTTCATTGTTGTATTCAAGAAAAATGTTTGAACAGCATTGGTAAACTTAAATTGTGTGATGTGTACCTCTAAATGTGAACAAACCTTAGCTTTCCAATTACGCATAAGCTCGTCGTCGTTTTCGCTTTGGTATCCATGTCAAGGGAAAATAATAAAATAATAGATTTATCTATTATTTCGTTGGTGTAAAATCATAGGAGGAAACCGATCCGGTTTCGGTGGAATCCGACAAGTTTGTCAAATTTATCCAAAGTAAATTTTTTGTGATCATATCAGTGATGGATAGCAAGGGACCAAGTTTAATATACGTAGTCGTTGCTTATCCACACGGTAAGCACCGCCATAGTTACCAACATCGACTTCCGATAGCCTTCGTCGTTTCCTGTTTAAGGCGTACCTATATGCACGTGTGCACTTTGAAAGGAGGTGGTAACCACACACATAACACACCATATTTCTATAGCGGGTGGTTAAGACGATAACAATCTCCTGTCGTTAGAAATTTCAATATCCTCTGATGAATATTCATAATTTATTTCGCGCTACTTTTTTCGTGTACGAACATTTTTACTTTNCATGTACGAACATTTTTATTTTATTTTAATCGCCTTCTATTATTTCCTCTAATCAAACCGCGGTGTGAGCAAAGTTTAATAGCCGTGGGAATAGTAATGGTCGTTCTCTTTCTCTGCATCGCGTTATGAACTCCGACCATTTTGCAAAATTAATCGTCTCGCAGAAATTATCCATATCAATNTCGTGTACGAACATTTTTACTTTATTTTAATCGCCTTCTATTATTTCCTCTAATCAAACCGCGGTGTGAGCAAAGTTTAATAGCCGTGGGAATAGTAATGGGTCGTTCTCTTTCTCTGCATCGCGTTATGAACTCCGACCATTTTGCAAAATTAATCGTCTCGCAGAAATTATCCATATCAATGCCTTTGGGTTAAAATGGCGAGTAATCCCCTGGTTGATGTGAATAAGCTGTAAACTCAGTGTATTTCGACGATAAAATTATTGTTTTAAACGTAATTTTGATGAAACTGTTTAATTATGATAGTTTAAGATTTTATTTTTAACTAAACGTTTTTTGTTTTAAGAAAATTGCAGTTTTGAACATAAGAGACTTGATTTTTTACGAGCAACGGTATTATTATCATGTATCCGGTTTGAAAAACAAATACTTAGATTAAATGTTTTTTTTTAATATTCTATCCGGTAAATTGGAGTATAGGTACTAATTATTTTCACTTGTGTTGCGCACGCGCTGAACCGTACTGGGTGTCATCCAATAAGAAGAGCTTGTTATGCTCAGTTGGTCCGACAACCCTATCTAAAACGGATGAACTTTTTGTTGGTGTTATTATTATTCATAAACAATAGGTTATGTAAATAAAAATAATTATAATTCTTGAATGGAACAGGTTAGGAAGAAAAAACGATATTGATAAACCAACAACCGCGGTCATTAGCGAGTTAAATAAATTAATTATTCTTATATGATTGGAAATATAGAAAACCCTTTTAATTATATGAATGACTTTGATATAGTGTAGATTTTATGTTGTTAGCAGATAGTATTGCGGAAAACGATCTATGGAAAAAAGCAATAATAAATATATATATATATCCTGTCACGTAGTTGACAATTATTCTACGTTTTTCCGTAGTCAAAAGTCTGCGTATGAAATGAATATTTCTGTCACGCGTTTCCAGTATCGGGCTCTTCACTAGTCGACATGTCAGAGAAAAACCTTCAAATCACTTATTACATCGCCATGATGTTTGACGGTCTATATAAATCCGATCACATCCTAATTCATAATCGAATTTTCTCTGCAATAATGTAATAACATTCACACATTATTATACATTGAGTACACGGCCACAGTCGTTCCAGTAACGTTGTGTTCACTTCTCGCCATCGTAGTTGGAAGTGCTTTGAACTCGGTTGTGAACAATGGCGTAGCAAATACTCTCGACGAGAAGAAGAGCAGCTACTCCCGTGACTTGGTTGCCTCTTATACGCGACCAACATAATGATAATAAAAATATCCTTGCGAACGATAGTTTTTAATTAATCAACGTAGTTGTTAGTAAAATTGGCTTCAGGCCAATTCGACCGGTGCATGGCTTTGGATCGTCTTCGGCAATAATGATTAAAAAAATATTAATCTGGGTTCAAGAAATGACCTTTCAAGTCAGCGAAATCATCTGACTCACTTTCTGAAATCACACTGGGTTGATGAAATGTTCGGTTGAAACCCATTAAAATATATAACAATGTTAATTAGTGCTGTATAACAATGGTGCGCTACTATCATTGCAAGTGTCTCATTATATTTAGTGTAATTTTTCATTTAGATGTTCGCAATACTTTTGAGTTTATGTTTCGAGTACACAAACCGACAGTTATCTTGATTTGGTATGAACAATACAGTATTTAGTTTGTTTGTAATGTACACTCCTCACCGTTTGGGATCAAGTACTTAATGCGTGTAATACCGTACTTGATTATGTGTGCATTCTGCGTTATGACTTATAGAATTAAAAATTAAGTACTGTACTAATAGTTTAATGACTATTTGCGAGCGTTCACTGTTTTGAGTTAATCACGAATTTCTCTTCCTACAACTGTGCAATCATTAAATTATCATGACCTGTTAATATTTATTAAGTAAAAGTATTTTTTGGGAATAATAATTATTGATTTGATTATATAATTAGATATTGCATTCATCAAATTATTTGATTTTATCCATTTATTAATTAAATCGATAAGTGTTATGAGAAAACAGTATTGGCGAAATCTTATTGCAACAATCAAAAGTTTCCAGTCTATAACACTAAGGTGCGCCTCGCAAACTAATATCTCAAGAAGACAGTTACAACGTACAGTAATTAAGTTTGCTCATTTGACACTCAGTTTTAATCGGCGGTCATTAAATTTGACCCGGATGTTACTTAAATGACGATTATTTTTATAATAAGAGCGACGATTGTCATTCATATTTACAAGTTAATAAAAGTATTTGAAATGTAATGAAGCCAAATCGACCGTGACGTCTGAACTTATCATGCGATTAAAATTATTTTCTCTTTTACTCGAGGAAGTCTACGGGGACCATTAAGTTATGTGTTATTATTTAATTCAGATAGATATTATTTAACCTCGGAATCCTTTTGTCTCCTGAAACCGCTTAGGTATAAGTGCTTGTAGATTGCTCAAGGAAAAATCCAAATGTCTATTGTGGTTTTTCACATGGACAGAACCTATTGTTTATACATTTCGTTTGCTTTTCTTCTGACTGATGTGCCCTTCTTTTGTTTCGAGTTTTCATGGTGAACGACACAACCCTAAGTTGAGATGACAAATTTTGACTGCTCGTTGTCGTCCTTGTAACGTTGCAAATTAGGTATGCTGAAATGAAAATAATTCACTATAAATAAAATGTAACAAATTACGCACAATTATTAGACAACAACTTGTGTGGGTAAAATTCGTATCTTGCTAAATTATTTATACGAAAATGACTTAAATGAGCCTCATAATAACTCATAAAATGAATTACAACATGTGTTATTGTATTATTGTTTCTCTCGTACCCAGTGGGCGATTACACGATATTATGATTTTATTTAAATAAATAGAGCTAAGAGTGTATTATTAAGCTACCATAAATTTCAAGCAACTATAAAGTGCTGTTTGATTTTGATAGAGCTGTACAAACGATATTTTGGCGTCGACTTCATTTATCATTTTTCATTATAATTTTTATTTCACTTCTAAATCCATGAATCGGGGTAGGTGTAAATAGTAAATGTAGGTGCATCCGTACTGAAAGATCCTTTTTACCTGAGATGCATTATACACTGTAAACAGATAGTTTCTCTTTTCGTAAAATGCGTTTTTAAACCTGTTGATATTATTTAAAATAGAAAAATAACAGTTTATTTTTATAGACGTTTCACAGAATTCGTTTTTGGGTAACTGTTTATACAGACCATTATGTTCAATAAGTTGCTAACCTATGTGTGTAAAATATTAAAAATATATACGAAGCAATATTTTATGCCTTATAATCCTAGAAAACTCATAATAAAATAAATTAAGTAATTTATTTTTTATCTATATACATTAACGGTTTATCAAGGACAGCCCTAATTGATTAGGTAAACTCAAAATATTCAAATTTTCTGTTGACACTTGTTATGAACATTGTCACTGTACAGCTGTTTATAGTACGTTAAAATTAGCATCTTGATTTACGATTAAGAAGTTTTAATACGATTGAAATATTTATTTGTGATTATTATCTAACCAACATATGTTAAGGTATCATCTTCGTAGCTTAGGGTATTAAATTAGAAGCAATAGAATAAAAGCGAAATTTGTGTGGCTTGTCTTACTGATTTTTGTTGTCTATCTTTATTGAAATATAATAAGATGTGTGAACAATTTGGTAGTGTGGATCGGTCAGCAGCATATGAGTGACTTTTAAATCAATTCAACACGGTCAAATCTCTCACGATTGTATCATCTATGTGTACTACACGTGTTATATCCGGTAATGTTCTCGTGTATGAGCCTCTAATATAATTTATTATGCGTACACTGAAACCAACAGAGATGGTATGCCGAGGAAGCATCGTGAGAAGACTACAATTTTAGTCGTAAAATGAAAAAAATATATTCTATTAAGCCATAATTTAAGTCTTTCCTTTTGGGTTATTTTTTATTTTCGTTAAAAAAAACGTATCAGTTTGTTTTTTTCTCTTAGCTGGTGCTGGGAACGATGTGAATGAAATGTTAAAAGAAAAAAAACAACCACACTTTCCGAAAAATAGCTCATAGTTACCTTTAATGGAACATCTTTGTTGTAGGTCGACTAGAAAGAAAACATACTTTTTACAGAACAAATTTTTGTATACTCCATCAAACATTGTACAACTATATAACCTTTTTTTTTTATATTTATTACAAACAAAGAAAACTTAATGTTTTTTAACATAATTTTTCACTGTTGCGAAAGAAATATATTTAAAGTATATAAAAGTTCATCATAAAAATTTAATAAAAAATTATGATTTTTAAGATTATAGTTAATGACTAATAAATATACTTAAATTTTAGTAACTATAATTAACCGACTAAAACTTACTAATATACTTTTTCGTTAAGTGTTTATGTATTTTTTAATGGATGTTCTCACTGCATTATTAACGTATTATATGAAAAATTTTTATGAAAATAAACTGATTACTACTCTACAATATAGATATTATTGCTAAAATGTTTAGAATTTTAAAATCTCATATGGATCAAAATGTGGGATGCAATTAAGAATAATGGATTCTTACTGCGGTCGTATTTACAAGACAAACGGTTTTGAAAATTAGTAGTTTTAATAGAGAACTGTTTTTCTACCCACAAAATTACCTTAAATGGGATTTACTATTAAATAAAATAACATTAAGCAAAACACGATTCTTCATGGGGAACATGAGTTATCAAATATCTACCCAAGTTATATGTATTTATATTTATTAAGTACTATATTAACTTTTTTTTGTTACAGGAGGCAGCAGTCTGATGGGCAGCTTTATTGTCAGCATGTCAGAACGTGTGCCACCACTGGACATCACAAAACAAAAGTAAGTATTTTTTTCAGTCAAATTTTTTATATATAAATGTTTTATATTTCTCACTTTATTCGATAAAAAGGTTAATTTATAGTATTAAAATAATAAATCAGCGTTCAAATTTAATGTGGCCTATATTAAAAAAAAATTTGCTATAATTTTGAAATAAATCTCCATTAAAAAAACTGGCACATTGTTGTATTAAAAGCGTAGCTATGCTGATTTATTACCATACATTATAAATTCCAATATTATTTTTCATTTAAAATAGACTGACATTAATTTTGATTAATGAAAATAATTTTGATACTCGTTACACTATTCGAATAGAATTACAAGAGGTCATATTATAATTAGTAATACACATAAAAGTGTTACAAATATAATGCAGTGATCATTAAAAAAAACATTAAACTTTTATAATCTGTATTTATCATTGAATAACTTCTTTTAACGACATCTTACAATTTTCTTATTGTTAACACATTTATGGAATCTTAAATCTCAAAGTTCTAATTAAACATAATATTTTTTCATTCCTTCTAAAGCATTTGCTCGTTATTTGAAGATTTCAAGCTCTTAAGGAGGAAACGTACATGAGATCTACAAGTTTCAGGTTCCTTGAAGATGGGAAAACTACAAGTGACTGTTTTATTTAACCATCATTTGTAAACGATTTCACGTCAAAGGATGTTTAAGATATTCCTACCAGTATCAGTGTTCTGTAAAGTTTAACCTCGATGGCTAAGTGAATCTGCGATAACGTTTGTTTTCTTCGTGTGGCAAACATACACGTACGGTATCAATAATTGTGGCTGAGTACTCGTGAAAGTGGTCGTTTTGGGATGATCCTAGTCGTCAAATGGATATCTATTAACCGAGTGGTGCACGAGCGATAGTAAATTGTAATAACAACACGAAGACAGGTACTGAAGTAGTCACGGCCAAACGTGTTTGATTATCTAGACTTGGTTGTGCCGTATAAATAATTATGCGTGTTAGGACGACTCTGCTTATGCGTAAAGTACGGTTCTTCATGTGGACTTGTACGTGCGCGACACTCAATGGTTGTGGTCATGGATTTATGCGGTTAGATAAGTATCGCAATCAAACTGAACAGACCCTACTTGGAGGAGACGATATGGGATGCATAATAAACAAAATTGAAGAAGAATATACACGTTTTCACTATGTTGTTGCACTTACCAGCAAAAATCCAAAGAATTATAGAGCCAAGGGTAGAGAAGATAAACAAACAAATACTGATGCCAAGAAATTCAACACTCGACAATTGGCTCTAAATTATTTACAAATTAACTGATTTTAGTGGTATGACAGATTATATAAATTGATTATAATTACATTAACATTTAACACAAGAAAATAAACTATACTAGTAAAAGTCATTTAGTAGAAAGTAAAAAATTAATTAAGAATTCATTTCACTAGTAATGTTGTCAAGTCGAGTGATGTGAACACTTTCTCAATCGAATTATATTCAACTCCAAATTCTTGAAAATTGACTTTTTACATTTTACTAATTTTACAATACTTGCACTTTTGTTTACGAGTTGAACAATTTCACTTAACGGGTACAACATGTTTTTTTTTTTGAGAAATTTTATTTTAAATTATTTCAAACGTTTTTTGCTAAATATTCAAATTATATCGTATTAATATTTAACTTATTACGTAATATGTTAATAGTATGAAATTTGACGTGGATATATAAAATAATTACAAATAATTTTCAAAATCAATAATTGAAACATCTATGCTATCTTATTTAAATGTTTAGTATGAATTAATTTTAAAGTATATATATGCATTTTTAATTAAATTGTTTAAAATTAAATAATTTATTTTTTAATCTTATAAAAAATAAACGTCAACTGTGTAAAATATTTGTAGTAACGCACATTAAAATAATTAGGTAACATTTTTTTATGAGCTTCTGTATTTATTTTCAATTTATTATCTATATATAACAAAAAAATAATATATTTGCTTTTCAATATTTTTATAATTTTTACGTTATCGATGAAACAAAAATTAAGCAAGGTTGTTCTTGTTGGGAGTGTTCTATGTTATTTATTAATTTTTATACTTGTCCGAGACTACTTTTTGTTCTGTATTCGATGAATACATAAATTAGCGACACACGCACAAACGTAGAAAATGCATACAGTGCCGGTATAGGTTGTTTGTTATATTTTTTATTGCTTGTATTCGGCCAAAACAAAGTGGAGATTTCGATTACAACCTCACATCCGGTCGACCCCCGGGCACGATTTAAGAGACTATTCATTCTTTAACTATGATGCATTTTATTTTTGTATTTTGTTAAATGACCGATATACCTACACTCTAATTTATTATACATCGTGGGGCAATAAAACAGTTGACTGTAGTTGTATTATAATTTTCAATGAATAATTAGCTACTGACAAAATGGATGTTAGGTTTAAGATAAAATTACAGTTAAAGAACCGAATATTAAGCAAATTAATTCATTGGTATTGTAATTTAGATAATAATAAATCTATGATTGTTTTAATCTTATCAGCATAATTTCATTATAAATTTATGCAAAGTAATATAAAATATTATTTGTCTCAATAAAATATGAGATTTTTTTGTATTTCATAAGTCTGCGTTATTAATTAAAAGTTCAATTTTCTTCAAGTGCAGGTATAAATTTTTATACCTTTAGTTTTTTTAAATCTTTGGAGTGTTTCTTATAGTTATTTTTTACCAACCGTGTCTTAGTATATAGAGGTAATAATAATTGATTTTATTACCCAACGATTTAGAATTGAATAACAATGTTATTCAATTCTAACACAATTTTTATTTAATCAAATAACTTATAATAATAAGAATAGCAAGTCTTGAGAGTCTTTTGAATTTGAAATTTATCATTATCGACAGAAACGAGTGTTGTTTATATTGTCTTTGCAAGTAAACAATATAGTCAGTTATTTATGTTATCACAAATGGATTCACGTAGCTCTTAATAGTTACTACTATCTTTACTGTGAGTTTTTATGACCAGGTCGTTGTCCTGTTACACAAGTAATTTCTATAGAATAATTATTTGTCTAGACGGAACTTCGACACGGGCCAAGTTCTGGTCCGATACAAACGATTTCCCCTTCGAATAAAGTGCACTGTAAATTATTTTTGATTACACTTTGTTAATAAATTTTGTTTGGTACTGTTTCAGTGTGAGACACAGGATTTGTTCGAACTACTTGAACGGGTCCAAAGCAATCGATTGGACGATCAAAGATGCGTTCTACCACCTTACTTCGCCCAGGTCAGTATCATTATGTGTTTTATTTTTATCTTGTACCGTCGTTAATTATCACCAAAATATAAGAGTTAATAAATAGTAACACGACAAGTGTACGTCAACTGATATGGTTTGCATTTTTCTCGTATAAGTTTCATTATGGCAATACATTACTTTACTTTCAAAACAGTTGACGCCCATGTTCTTGAGTTTGTACTTGATCTCAATCGAACATGTCGGATTTGTTCACTTCCATAAGTTATAAAGCTCCAAGTTGAAATAAAAAACTGAACTACCTAACATCTTTGTAGTGGGTGTAACCGGTTCGAAGAATTATTGCCACTTATATGGTATGTGTATTTGACGTGCTTTATGTGTTGTTCTGTACAGAGTAATACAATAATATAACAGCAATAACTATCGGTGCAGTTAGATATAGCTCAACAACGATATTGGCACTATGGATGTATTTTTTTTGTGCTGCTCTTTGCCTCTTAGCAAAAACTTGTTGTTAGTAGGTGGGATTGCATTTTGTAGTGATTGACGATTGCAACAGAGCTCTTTTAAGTGAGCTGACATTTGAAATCTTATTTTAACATCATATTGGTATTCTGTCAAGGGTACGGGATGGTAAAAAACCAATTTACTTTATGATTTATTAGAAAAATAAAATTCAGATGTGAAGTAACGATTTTGTAATAATTTTTATGTAAAATATTCACAATTTAAATTATGTGTGAAGAAATAACGGAAAAACATCAAACAACAATTATGTTATTATAAACAATTTAGTTTGTTAAGTATTTCTTTTGCATATGTTCGATAAAAGTAAACAGTATCCAAAACGTTATTTTTTATTATTTAAACTTTGAAATTCTTTGCACGTTTTCTTTTTGTATCTTTAAATTGCGTATTTTCAACATATAGATCAACAAGTGAAAGATTTTTTTTCAATTTCTTTATTAAATTGACATGCATTTCAGTGGTAAAGACATTTAAGGACGTGTTGTTTTCAATTAAATTAAAATCTCTTTGGATTTATCTTTCTTCAATGGCGCAGCTAACTTTTTTCTTTTAGTAGTTTCCGGATGAAACAATAAAATGCCTGTTAAACTTATGTTTGCAAATTTTCTCACTTCAACCTATTGGAAACTTTAGTGTTTAAATGTGTAAATTTATCACCTGAAATATCGCCCACCCTTTTTATTTAATTTAAAAAGTAATACGTTGTTAAATACTTATGTTTTTCATCACAAAATAAGATATCTAAATAAATATTCATACAGCTATAAATTTATGGCCGTTTTATTTTACTGTCTTATCAGATCTAGATTACTTCCTTTTTGAACCCCTTTTTACTTATTAGTATATGTGTCGATTTGCATTAAGTATATTCAACAGTGAGGGCATTAAACGTGAGAATTAAACGACAATGAATAATTTAAATATTTTCATATGCATATCCATATTTTATTTTAAGTTATTTTAGGCACTGAGGTAGGCAATACACTGTGCACACTAGTAGTATATAGTAATTATCATATATTTGCCTTATGTTATTTTTTTTATTTCAATTTTGAATTTATTATTTAAGTGTTAAAAATTGTAATAGTATATATATCGTATCTTAGCTGGTAACTAGTATAATTCAAAGATCACTTGAAACTTAAATTAGAATTTCATATTGTATTTTTAAGAATATTTTAATATGTTTTAATTTTATATCACATATAATTACTTATTTTAATATATTTAACTCAAATAAAATTAAACTGTAATTTAAAATAATTAAATTAAAATTTTTTTTTGTAGAAAGATATAGATATAATATTTAAATTTTAATAACACCTAATACAATAATATTAATTGCTTATTTGGAGTTATTATAAAATTTAATTTAATCGATGAAAAATAATCATCACCTTTTGATAATCGAAAGAATGACAAAATAAAAGTCCCTTGAAAAGATATTTTAAAACATTAACATATTCATATTGGCTTATAAAATTAACCATCCATTATAGAAAATTTTCTATAAACCTTATAGTATTATATTAAATGATCATTTTATTGTTTTAAAATTTAACTAATGGTTATTTACTAGAAATATTTATCATAAATTTTAGAAAATAACCATTGTTTTCAAAATTATGTCATAGATTCAATTAAGGCTAAATAAAATGAATAGGGTAATTGTAGATTCATTTTTATTCTAAGAATATTTAGCAGATTTTATTGCAAATAAGACAATTATAAGCCTTAAATATATAATTATCTTTATAAGTATAAATGAAAAATAAACATGTATCCATAATCATTTAAAAATGTAATTATAATTACCACATTTGTTTATATTTACCTTATTGACCTATACAATTTTTATTTATGAAATTCATAAAATAAATAATGAGTATCATAATTAATCTAGTTTAAAGTTTATTTTGTTTTAAATTTTAAACCAATTTTGATTAATTATTATAAATTTTGTTAACATTATCTTAATCCAAAGCTACATGACATTTATTATTGAATATATTTCAACACGATTTAATATGTATGGTTTAATTATACAAATTATTTAATGTATAAGTAGAGCAATATTTTTGTAAAAAAAAATAAGATTTTTTTGGATAGGTAGATAAAGTTGATAGAAATTTTTTTTTTATGTGCTACACACATTTTAATGTCATGTTTGTATTTTGATGTTTTCTTTTAGTATACAAACCTAGGGGTAAATTTTGAACTAGATGGCAAGAATTTAGACTTGATGGAATTTGCAATATTATAGCATTAAATTACTTTGATCCAGTAGGAACTAACATTTCTTGCGCATAAAATAAAAACAGCATTGTAAATACCATCATCTTAGTCAACTCACCAAAGCCAAAAAAATATGATTTTGTAATAAATATTATTTGTAGTTGTTTTTTTAAACAGCTTACGTTATAAATATTGTAAATAGTGTGTTACACAAATAAAATATTAAAGGATCATAATAGTCATAAAACTTTTTCATAAGTTTAGAATCATTTCCATCATAAATACTTAAAATTACTACTGCATAAAGAGTTTTAAGATAATATAGGCTTTTTTGAAACTGAAATGATTAAATCTAGTAAGAGTAGTTTATCACTGACTCAAAAATTATGTTGAATTTTTTAGTGATATTATTACAAGACAAAGTTCAATGTATTTTTTAGTAATTTTCTATTATTTTTTTTTTATTTTGGGTCGCCTACCATTATTTTTTATTTTTTTTACGTGTATTGAAAACTTATTTTTTATTTAAAATCAATTTTAATTTTATTGAATAAGTCATTTTAAAAGTGCATAATATTATTATACAAGTTAAGTACACGAACATAATAATTCTAACGCCATCTACCGGTAGTCATATATAGCTACTATAAATAAGTGACATCTATGTTTTTTTTTTAATACTAATAGTGCATGTTTGTGTTGATAGAGTGCGGTTAATGTCTAATAGCTTGGCCAAAATATGTTAAATTTTAGTTTTTAATTTGTTAAAATATTACAGTTTCTAATGATTTAAAGAACACAAAAATAAAAGTGCGCTATCATTACGATATTATTATATTAAAATATCAACTATTATTTAACGCATAAGTTAAAACACAGGTTTGGCCCTTATAATTAGTTTAGTATAATTATTAATTAATAAACATAAAAATTAAGTCTGAAAACTAAATTTGTTAAAAATTTTAAAACTAAAAGAGATATTTACTTATTAATCCTCGGATACTTCAAAAATGATCATTTATTCATATAGCATTATGAAAGTACAGTGAAAATTTCAAACGTGACAACATAAATTATGTAGTTAAAATATCTGGTATAGTATTTGTTATTATTTACATAGTCCATTTGACATAATTTTCATCGGTTTCATCTGTTTCAACTATAATTAATTAGTAGCTTAAACATTCCAAAATTTACTGATTTTTATTGTACATGACAGTTGCCGCGTTATATTGAAAACAGTAAATTGGTCCTTCGATGATACACAGACGTGTGTGTATAATCACAAAATTGTCAGATCGTTGTGTTAACTTTTTTATGCGCATACATAAAGTTCTTAAATTTTTCTTTTAAAAGAAGTTTGATTCAAATCGTTAGTGTCATTATTGTTCTAATATTAAACTAAATGTAATATTTCTGTGATATGCTCTACATTTTTGTTCATAATTTACCATTTAAAATAAAGAAAACTTTATAAAAACCAGAAATCCGTCATCAGATTAAAAGCAAGTAGAACATCAAAATTTTTAAAGTAATTCTGATAATCAATTTCAATCATGGGGAATCGCTTACTACTTCCAATGTTAACATCGAGTGTATGTATCAACTATGAGTGTTAGGATATCATGATGTATTTTTAATTTTTAATAAGGTCAAAGTTATATATATATAAATATATGTATAATGAGTATATTTGATTCGAAAAATAGCTAATGTAATAATGAACAAATGCCTAGGTAACTTTGCAAAATTCAAGCGTTCTTGTTTGATTTAATGTATTTATTCAGTTGTTAAATGATAGCATAATAAAAATAATAAAAATACTGAAATTATTTTTTAATTTACTATAGGTGGATACTAACTAATATATAATATATATAAACAGTTTACTGACATATTTTTTTAAATATGATCGATCATAGAGAGTGGGATGCTTAAAATAATATGTATTAAATATTCACAACATCAACCTTTTAATCACGTGTATTTACACTTGCTTTAAAATTATTAAATTGCTAAGCATTAATGTTTATAATTCACAAAAGCCATTTAAATCCAACTCATCTTGTTTTAACACGTGGAGCATCATAGTTTTAATTAAATAAATTAAAATAAATTAAATTTTTTGGCGTACAACAATGTATAAGATTTAAGGTAAAACTTACTTATTTCCATTCTGTTGTAAGAACTTGGTGACCCATTATTTGAAATAATTTTTCTTGATAGATATATTTAATACTATGCTAATAAAATTTAGTTTAAAGTCATTTATGGTTATTATTTTTAGTTTAATTTTTCAAATTGCGAATTATACAGCACATTATTTTTTATATTATTGTGTTGATTGGGTGTACGCTATTCATCATATCCACCTCTGCGGCAGAGACGGCTTTTAAGTTTACACAGTTGGTATCCTAACCGTACCGGAGGGGTCTAACGACGGCAAATCATTAAAAAAAAAAATAAAACAAAAACACAAACTAGGGGGGCACCTTCATTTCTAGAGATATTTTATAGAAAACTGTAACTCTGTACGATAATACCTGTGCCGGTTTACGGTTTCGAACGGAAATCGTAGTAACGTATTATGATGCGTTCAATGACGCGAAAGTCACACAACAAGAAGCCCGTTATCAAAGAGCCCATGGTCGAGGCTATAGAGGAACAAGATGAGGACGTGAGTAGTTCAACTCTTGAATTTTTGATAGTATTCCATGTAGAAATATTTAAAAAGGGATTCTTAATTATACTATTAAAGTTTTCTTAAAATTGATTGACACAACGTTGAAATATATATTTTTATTCAAAGTTAATTTTTATACATTTTTATCATATGTTCTGTCAGTAGCTGTTTATTAAAAATTATTGATTTCCAACTGCAGCTAAGCTATAGCATATAGATATAGCTATAGCTGTAGACCTATAAAACATGGAATCATATCTGTTAAATCAAACTTGTATTTTTATATCAATTGAAAATTTGTATTCCGACGTCGTATAAGATAGAGTAAGAAAGTTCTCTTCGTCCATCTGATCATACTGTTCTTGTCAATGACAACAGAAATTTTTGTCCGTACCACTCATTATCTTCCGTTTTGATTTTTCAATCTAGGTCGTTTAATATTAGCTATATAATATTTATATTATTATAAACTAGCAAATAAACATTTTTAGGAATGATTTCTCATGGTGTGGTATGAGGGACGGCGTGGTCGAGACGGTACGCGGCAGTACTTGATGCGTACCGTCTCGGGTTCGAAACTCGGTCACGGGCGGTTTCATTTGACGAGTGAGAGATCAGTTAGATAATTGGAATCGCCATCCTTCTATCCGGTGACGCACTAAACTCTCAATCCGGAGTATCAATGGTTAAGAAACCTTCTCATTTGGAGTAGGCCGCCATGACCCTTAATGGGCTTAAAAAAGCGAAGAAAAATTATTTCTCACGAATTTTAAGGTTACTTAATCTTACAATTTTTTTATACCAGTAAAACGATTTGTTTCTATCTTAGGATAATATAATAATGTATTTAATGGATACTGAATGATTTTTCCAGTAGAGAATGTGACGTTTTACTGAAAAACATGAGCACTAGCGGTGTTTATTTCACTGTACTCAGTCTACAGTTGTATAATTGTGTTTTATTTTTATTTAATGAACCTCGGTTTGATACTCCGAATAATAGAAGTAAAATTCTTTGATACTATTTTTGCTTACATAGATTGTATCATCTAAAATAACCGCTAGTGAAATATTCTCCTGTCTTTATTGAAGCAAATAATAGATGCCTTGTTATTACTATAGAAACGATATCATTGACCCCGACATCATCTGTTGGTGCATTGTCACTCTTAATACAATTTAGGAGTGATAAATGAAGAGTAGGCAATGGTAAATATTAATCATGATTAATGCGCTAAAAAAGTTTTTACTTTTTAATAATTATCGGGAATTGTACTTTATGTAGTATATCCTTCCTAATTATTGATCATTTTTACGCATGTGTATCAGGTAGTTTACACAGGAGATATTTATAGTCTCAAAAAGATCATTGGCCTTTTAAAATTAAACAAATATTTGCAGTTACATTATAGCTCATAATGCAGACATTAACGATCTTTATTCACGTTATTACCTTGTATAAACAAAACACAAGCAAACAAATTAATTCTGCGATTTTAGGGTTCATCATTATTGATTATAAAACTTGATGATTTTTTTTGTTTTTCTTTAAAAATGTACAATTTGATATCAATTTTAATCATTGACTACCATTGTATTATTATATGGCTATATTTTAATGGGTGGACACATTTTGTAATCAATTTTTAAAAGTATTTTATACATTTTACAGTTAAAAGAAGAATATTCTTCAAAGTATAGCCTTATTAGAAGTAAGAATATTTTTTATACCATAAGTTTGAAGGAGGTTTCCTGCTGATCTGGTAAAATGGCAACTTCCGATAAATAACGAGAGAAAAATTTTCCGTACTAACACCTTGACAAAAAAGCAATCAATTACATTTTTTTATCTGCTTGTTTTTTTCTTTTGACGGTCTTTGAAAATAACAAATTACTTTTCGTATAAAAGTTGATTAAAAATTAAAAAGTATTTTTATATTCAGGCTTCATGCTGCCAATTCGATATGCTTAAATAATTTTTCTACTAAAAAACGTAACTATGAAATTGGTGTTTTTATAAGTGAACAGGATTGTGGAGGAGTTAAATGTTCTACGCGTTATACGTCTGCTGCCATGAATAAAAATGTCTACTAATAATCTGGGTGGTCTAGTTACCTATTACTGCATAGTGCACATAACTTATAAAAATAATTAACTTTTTATGAACGACTACATTGGTAAATTAGTGGCACATTACTCCATTATTGTTTATTTTGAGTTTAAAGTCACTAAGTAATTATGTTTTAAAGAAATGTGTCTAAAGTCAATCTTTAAGCCGTAAGTTGCCCGCAGTTTCACTTGATAAGGCTTACGAATAAACTGTATTATCTTAAAAAAATGTTTTTAGGTCTGTTTCTAGTCATATGAAATGAAAAAATAAACTACTGTCATATTCATACATTCGACCTAGTTTTACAACATTATTATGTAAAATGAAAATTGTGCGGATGTTATAAATAGTATTTCTTAAATGTATTTTCATTTGATGGGTTCTAAACTTGTATTGCTGCAACTCAGCAGAAACTTAGTTTACACTTGTATATACATGATCATAATAACCAAGATAATCAAGAAACTCTGGACTTTAAAACTACATAAGCCAGATGTAATTATTTTATTTTCCAAAACTTAACATCAATTTATACATCATCAGATAAGAGAAATTACAAAATAAAATTAACCATACATTGTTTCCATGTTATGCTGACCAAGGGGTTGTGTATTGTAGTTGAATTGAGTAAGTATTACATTAGATATCATAAAGGTTTTGTATTACCAAACAGGATTCAAATAACATTATGAAATCAGCTGTCGTTTAAAAGAATTTTTTCTACTACGCACCCGATGTGACATGTGTAACGGACCTTGTAGGCTGTTATAAACATACAGTGGTCACATTACTCAGTGTATCACGATAGGCTTTTTTTATTTGCAATAGATTTAGGAAAAGAACATCAGAGATTTATTTCCTATTTTTTGAACTGAACTACTCTTGTTTTTTAGTCCCGTAACTTAGGTTAAATTGCACCATGCAAATTTAAACGGATACAAAAATATCTTCTTTGAAACCATATTAAATTGATAAATTTACCAAGTTTAAAGTACTTAAACAATTATGTTTATGTGTATTGTATGTTTATTATGCACATATTTAAAAAAAAACAATACAGTTGATAAAATTTGTTTAAATATATTGGTTTTCCAATAAACATTCTGTAGGTTTACTTAAGAGATGAACGTATTATTATTTTTATAAATGGAAATAAATAAATAGTACTACGTGCATTGAACAGTAAATATACCTATTACACTGTGTGTGTGAAAAATTATTGAACACTGGCGTGTGCTTCAGAAAACAAAAATCCAGTATTGATATCTTCCATGTATCTAATAAGCTGGTCACGTGCATTACTCAAGTGCACTAAACAAACACTTCTTATCGAGATAACATAACAGACAAAACGACTCATATACTTCTTGAATATGGCACATTAATATTTTTTAAATCGTATGGTTTACCTTTTTTAATTTTTGTTCTTTTATCTTCTTTTCGTTTCGTGCTTTTTTACACGGAAATTGATGCACCCACATTGTTTAAATAAAAGAAATCCTTATCGCTATCACGTTTCAATTAAATATACACTTGAAACAATTTTCCCATGAATCTAAACGTGTCTTATTCTTTATTCTAATAAGGGTAACTTGTTTAAACCCATATTGTCCATATTAACCCAACATATTGTCTCATGTATAATTTGATAAGTAGCATGAAATAATAATTTTGGAAGCTTTTATGGAATATACAGTGCCATTATATCAATACAAAGTATTCCGATAAAAAACTTACATTTTTTGACTGGAGAGCACATATAAAGAACACTTAATGCCTATTGGGACTAGATATTTTGGCCATTTACCAACAACTTAAATAATGTTTATTACACTGTTAATATTTTTGAGTATTAATCCTCAAACACTCCAAGTAGAATAAATTAATGTAGTTACTCAGTCAGGTTTTTTATCATTTAAATCAAACTTAAGCTATTTAAGTCTGAACTAAAGTATTTAATCAACAAATATATACTTAAGAATTGTTTACAACCATTCAACATCTTATATGCAGACTTATTTAAAGTAAATCTATGTCTTTAATTTTCTCTTATGACGAGAATTGTTTATTACAACTATTATTCATAAATTAGTTCAAAATAGTTTGCAAATAGATTAATATTAAACTATAAGATTTTTTTTTGAAAATTTATACAGAGTGATTCATTTAATACCACTTAATTAGTCGAAAAATTAAATACAACATTGAAATTAAAACTTTTTTGTTTCTTTTGTATACAATATTTTTTAACTTATCAATTATAAAATATTTTTACGATCCTTTTTTATAGTATTTTTGTTTATCACTTATACCTTATAGGGATGTCAAACAGAGCTATGTAGGGCATGCAATAATAATCAATTAGGCCTGGATGGGTATAAGTCATTAGTCAGGGTCTGTCCAGGCTTTAAAAAAAGTGTCTGTTGAACGGTTAAACTAAAGCACATCAAATTCCTATGTTTCCTGCATACAAAAAAATTAAGAGCAATTTAACAATGTACTCATGCAATTTTTATTGAACATATTTTGGGTATTTAATTACATATATTTGTTATGATAAAACGATATTTTTAGCCATTATATCTTGTAACTTTTTATTATTAGTTATCATGAAATCTGCAGTTTGTTAAGATTTGTTGTTATTATTATTATAATATATGGTAAAAAAATTAATGAGTTGGTCTTAAAATTTGTTCAAAACATAAAATTAAAAGCTCTGATATCAACTTTATGTTTTTAAATAGAAACATACATAATTATTATAAATAATGGACTAATCGGAAAAATGACTGGTCAATAACTTTTGAATCAGTATTTTGGAAAATTTTGGCATTATATTATTATTATTATTATTTTATACTTAGGACGGGGGTGAGTACGGCCAAAAAATGAATAGTTATACGAATACCATTCATGTGTCACCTCCAACCATCACTATACAATCACTCAAAATTATTTTCATTTTTCGATTAGTTGAGTGGCTTCATGACAAATGAATCACTCTATGTATGAACTCGATAATTATAAAACAACATTGAAATGTCTTAAAATATTTTACTAACTAATCCAATTACCTATTTAATACAATATACACATAAAATAAAATAAATAAGAGGCACTTGCAATTACGCGTCATTTTGCAAATCGATATTTACTTGGCTTTGCTAAATTTAAAAGCAAACTCATAAAAAACTGAAAGTGTACTACACTAACTACGTAATTTGCATGCGTTGCAAACATTATGAATATCTTTATACTTCAGTCGTACGTGATCAAGTTATATCCAATATTACGAACAGAACGTCATCGTTACTAATATAATGATACCAAAAGGTCACGTGCAAAAATATAAACGCAATGTAATAACACAAGTCCATTCAGTTCAATGTTCCTATTGCAAATTCGGGAAAAAATCCATTTTCTGTGAAATTGTATTACTCATTTAAAAAAGATTAAAAATGAAAAAGAAAACACTTATTAAAATAACTCCTACGATTTATTGTTATATTTAAGTTATGTAAACTCAAGTTCATTTGTCAATTATAAAAAAATTAAGCTACTGTTGTAATATATTTAGACCGTTTGGGTTATATAATTTGTATACAATTCTTTCGTTGAGATAAACACCAATGATTATATCACAACAAAATAAGTTAACTAAAACTTTCAATAGACAAATTTATATAATTGAAGTTTTCAGTTTTTATTTCTATTAAACTATTTGTAAAATAAGACTTCATTTTTAAATGTGTAAAGCCAAATAAATTTCTTTAACAGTGCGTCAATTGTTAGTGTTTTTATTTTTCATAGTTTAGATCATCTACTCGTGTTTCTAGTTTATTACAAATTACTACAAAAGTAGTAATTTGTGAAATTTAGTTTTTTTTCATTGTGAAAAAAAAACATGATATTAACAATTATTTTTTTCGAGACACGGTATTTACAGTGAAATATGACTTTAAACGCTTACGAGAACGTATATTTAAGTAAATTATATCATTAAAAATAATTTATCATCAGATTTTTTAATAGAAAAATTCGCTTTCTGACTAACATAACATAGAAAATATGCCACTTTTTATAGACATTTAATATACTTGGTGCATTCTGTATTTTACTAATTTTCGAAGAAATAATATGAACCGATACAATATAATTTAGTTGTTTAAAGTATTAACTGCGAGTAAGAAATGTATTGTTCTCGAGAAAAACAGAAAGTGTCAACTTCAAAGAGAGAAATTATATATTTTATTGTTGTTCAACTGTTTTATTCCGTTCGGTATATACAGATCTGGGTATACAAAAAAAACAAAACATATTTGTATTAATTTTTATGATTTTGCTTTTAAAAAGGTTTAAGAGAATTAATGCTTTTACATGTTTAAGTTTGATGGGTATACGTTTTAATGCTATCAAGAATATTAATTAGTTTTATAAAACACAGTAAAATTTAAAAACAAAGTACGTTGCGCTGTGTTTAGAATTTAATTGTATCATATATTTTTAGTTTTTTTTTTTTAAATATTTAATGTATAAACACACTGATTGCATTTACACACAATGCGTCGGTAATTTAAGTAATTATATATAATTAAATTGGGTGTCTGATAAGTCAGTTAGTTCCCATGTATTATTCACTCGAGTGTCTTTAGCACCAGACTGTGAGAAATAAAAGCATATCGCAACTACACAACTGTTTTGTCGCATTAAATCTTTGTATTGTCAAATACCACTTCACTTCAAGGATTATGTCCACATACGTCAAAATTCGAAAAATTTCATCGGCTTGGAAACGATTTAAGCCTTCTAAAATGGATTATAGTTATGCTAACTTATTGTTATAACGTTGACCCTATTGTTGGTCGTAAGCGCCGAGTTGCATTTTATTCAGTGCTTCTACACACGAGGTACCCTTGGCTCTATGCGGATTTTGTAAAAAGTACATCTGTCCAGCAGTGTGTAGTAACCCCCTCGGTGGTACAATAAATATTAACATGGCCTATAGAAATAAATAAAAAAACTAAACGCACAATCGGGCGGTCTGCCAACCAACATAATATGTTATATATTATATTAACAACTGTTAATTCTTTCTGAGTATGTAATGTCCGAATAAATGTGATACCATTCGTGGTGGGCCCATGGCGTAATAACGTGCACTCATTTCAAGGATAAGTCACAAAGTAAAGACCTCACTGGTGCAATATGTATAAACCATTAGGTTCGTTTGTGGTACGCCTTCTATTCACGTGAATTCTGCGTTGGATGAAAATATATTCAAATATTTTTTACATTAAAAACAACAATATATCATTCTATTCTTAAATACCACATAAGTTCATGAGTTATATCATCGTTGTGTGACGTGTGCATACTGAAGTACAATACTCATTTTATTACGGTTTGGCGGCGAGTATATAAATAATTTACATAATGTTATTAATCAACTCTAAATTTTAATACATATTTTAGTGTATTAATATTTTTTAATTAACAAAAACCGTTTTTTTTTTTTGTAACTATTGAGTTGTTCACTCAAGATACAATGACGTTATTTTCTAATGAAATTCCATCAGTATTATTTTTAACTGTTGTTGATAAGGTTGTTATTTTTAGTTTTTAAATTTTAATTTGCAAGAGGTTGGCAAATATTCTACTCAATATTTCAATTTTCGTGTGCCATTCAAAATCATATAAAATATAAATTCAATGATATTCAATTGCAGCATTTAGTAAATTAATTTTTCCGGTGTTGTAAATAGACGATATCTTAAATTCTACTGCAATTCCTGAAAAAATGTCTGCCAGAATTTTTATATTTTTTTATTCGTACAAACTAATTGAAACATATTAGTTATAAAATAAGAAGTATAAGCACTTCTAGTTGAATTTAGATTTTAGTACGTAAATATTTAAGAGAGATATTTTGTTTGTGGTCATGTAAAAGTATAGTGAAACAAAGAAATTGTTGTTATTAGTTGATCAAATAATGATTTTTAAGAAGTCACGGTTTTTTACGAAATCATAACCACACAATCGTGTTGTTTTAATGTTAAAATGACCTATATCCTAATATTGCTATAAATACTTTAAGGCAATAAGTTAAAAGCGCTGATATCTCCGATAGAATAACAAACCATCGAATCGTGACAACGTCTAATATATCATTACGGTCACTTATGGCGGTTATCTGGAAAATGGATTTTTACAATGTTAATGGAGTATAATTAACGAATTAGATATAATTGTGTCGTGCGCCTCATACTAGTGTAGTTTTTACCTATGCTTTCGAGTAACAGGTATTAGCTAATCGATTGATTAATTTTGGGTAATGGGATTGTTGAAACAAAACTTAATATTTTGATAAAACCGTCGAGAAACGTACACTTGTATTTTTTAATAATAAGTTTTGGTTAATTAAATTTTTTCCGTGTTGAAATCTTTTGGTGCTGTGGTTTTTTTGAAATCATTATTTTATTTCGCTTTAAAAAAATTAAAAATAAAATTTTCTCGGTTTAATATAAACAGAAGGTGGCAGACAAATGTTTAGATTTTAAATCAATGATCAACTACCTTTATTACGGCTACCTAATAATATCATTATCTTTTAAACATACAACGAAGCAAACGGTCGCCGCTTATCGACAGCTGGTCGATCTACCGGGTGGGGGAGAAGTGCTTCGGTGGGCCGTCCGCCGAGCCGGCTGGTCTAGTTACCCGCCGACCGGTGTCCTTGGTGTTTGTGCGCGTCCGTACAGACATGTGTTCTAGGCCGACTACGATGTTAAGTCATTGGATTTTTTGTCGACCCATTGAGTAATCGTAATCGGCGTTTGGTACGTTTGTGATTTCGCGAGTGGTTTTTTTAAGTACTTTATCCGAACCGTCATCACGACGGCTTTGAGAACAGTTCGGCAGACGTCCTGTGTGGACGTTCGAGACTCATCTAATTGGATTAATTCAGTCATGGGGGTGTTGAAGTGGAGAGAACGACATGGAAGTCGTCACAGCCAAAGTTCCGAAAATTTTAAAGTTCAGGTAAACCGTCTAGCAATGAGTGTTTATTCGCATTAAAAGTTTAGAAATATCGTGTTTCTTTGAGTGTAGAAAAATATATTCCCAACAAAATTGTTTTCACCTCTTCTCCGTGTTTAATTTGGCTGATTCCTCTGTTTCGTGAACATACTTGTACGTTTCTATTTTTCATCGTCAGTGAAATATATCGTCATGCTGCGTTGTAGCCGTGACATATATAAAATGACAGATGAAAATAATGTCACATTTTTTTTATTGAATTTTTTCGATACTTAAATAATTAAAAGTTCGCGCCCGACAATAATCCATCGTCGTTAAGTTAAACAAATTGGAAAAAGTTACTACTACTCGCATAGCAACGGCTCAAGTTAGATGACCTTTTCACAAAATTCGATCCTGTATAGTAGTGAAAATATATCATCAGCTGACAAAAGTTGAAACCGCGTTGACCTCACTTGCCAACTTTTAATATCATTATTAGTTTGCTTATGAAAAGTGACACTTGTTCACATACGGGTACTAATTATGCACAATATAATTTGTTAGGTTATCATCTAGCTAACGTGTTAATGTATTTAACGTGTGTATTTGTTAGTGTAAATTTGAGGGTAACATACATGTTTTGCGCTGTTTAATAACGGACAAAAAATTTTATCTCGAGCCTGTTTGATTTTAAATATTACACACCTATAGATACCTATTAGACACTGCAATAGTATTCGTATAATCCACCCCATCTGTACCCCAAGGGTAAAAACGAGCATCCGGTCGTTGTTCCCCATTGTACTGTATTTCTCACGTTTCGATTCTCACCATTATACAGACACACGTATCACACAGCCACTGCAGTAACAACAACAGCTAGTACGATCAGTTGTGGTGATAATGTTATTGAAGCGAACCAGCAGAGTAGAACGGCCGTCATTTCGCGTCTGATTATTGGCGCAACATAAAGTAGTAGTAATGTAACCACGTAGATACGTATAATTGCAGACCAGAAGCACAATGAGATCGGACGCATTGGTATTTGTTAACAGAAAAATAATTATTTTCTTATTGGTATCCATCACGAGGAAGTAATACAAGAGAAAGCCCAAATAGTGGTCAATTGGGTGCAAAATGCGCGCCGCCGTGAAAACGAGAGAAAGGTCTGACCGGTTGGAAATAATAACACTCTGTTATGTCAATACACGTTGTCGAAAAATTATGATTCACCGCTAGTAGCAGTACACTCGTATTAAATTTTGCGTGCAATTCTTTTTACCGAGTCCATTTTTCATACACACTTCATATCAGCTGTTGTCTCGGGTTTCTCGTGAGTCATACACGAGTCAGGTGCTTCACGGTCGTCCGGTGTCGTGTCGCGAAATCCTCATCCGGGTGGGCGTTTCTACCGGACCAAGTCATTCGACACCTTGGGCTTCACGCACGAGTCTTTACTGCTGCGCCCCTTCGTTCACAAATCAAACTAATTATGTCCACCGCTTGCTTAAGAAACCCTAGCAATATGTGGGTGGTCAATGATTTACCCTTAAGTATTAAATACGGGCATTTAAGGTTTCTTTGCCCACTATAATTTTTTCGATATTTTTTTTACACCAGGAAAATACTTAATTACTTTACTATAATTTTCGTTCAGAGCAGTTTTAAACGTTAACCTTCAAAAGAGAAGTTCGCGTTATTGTTGAAAGATTGTGGTGATGGTAACCATTATTACTGGTCGTGAAAACTAGGTGTACCAAAATAAATCTTAAATCACGTTGTAAACTGATTTATCTGCATAAAGAAACTGTGCCATTGAAATTCCTATGGGACCCAAAGGCTCTGGATTATCACAATGTTTTATGTCCAAATCATTGGGTAATCATGAGCAGTAATTTTAACGGTTGAACTGTCCACTGAGTGTTTTATTGATCTATCTAAAACTACAGATTTTTGTGCGCGTTAAAAGATTCATGCTACGGAATAATCTTTTTACAATTTGTTTACCATTTCTGTTAAAATACTATGACATGCATTTGACGTTTCTCAGAATATTTTAACATCAAAGAGTAGTCTTTAAAACGTTAATTTATATACTTATTTGCCAAGACACTAATGTGGCGTATAGTAATATGTATTGAAGATTTAGTTTCAAATAATAAATTCGAGTACTATTCCACTGGAACTTTTTGGCAACTGCTCGCGAGTTTTATTCGGATTATTACGCTACAGCTTAACTCGCATAGTCAAGTTCACTTATCTTGAACGATTTTCAAAATCAAATGAATTGAGTTTTTTTCTAATTCAAAAATTGTAAATGTAAATGGAATGTTGTGTTTATATTTTAAGTTCAGTCCTTTTGTAAAAAAAAAAAAAAAATCAAGTGAAAAACAAGAAATTCAACAGAAATTCATGTTTTCAATATAATCGAAGCCTAAAACCTTAAGGAACGTTTTTGTTTACTTTTCTATATAACGTGTTGTTTTCGTGTTTTGTATTTCATTGTGTGAAACAGCTACTTCTCTAATCATAACAAAAACCGACCGGCGTTAAATGCAAGCGCTTATGGAACGATATAAAAATGTATTCCTACAAGGATCGTTGAACCTGGTCGCACTCAATTTACTCTCCGTTTGCCTAAAACTAAATATAAATATATCACGGCCATGTTGGAAATATACCGTATTCTGGAGCTATTGACAACTCTAGTGAAATGCGCACACTTTGACGGGTGGCAGGTGTGGTAATGGATCCGAGTTCATTTTCCCCACTCCGAGGGAGGTCGAGTAAAAGCACTTTACCGAGTTCGTGGAGATTCTTAAACATCGCATTACTCTATAGATTTATATATATAAGATTTATGCAAAGGACCTACGCTGTTAAAGCTGGCTATGCATAAATCATTTAAAAGGCGCTTATAGTATTTTCGTATTCACTTCCCAGATGTTTTCTATTGAGACAATATTATAAAAACCTTCTCTTTCGTCCTCGTTGTTCTCGCCGTACACGATATAAATATTATTTAGCTCTTCTCTCCTTCCTTCTCCTTGATACGCATAATAATCCGACGACAACACAACATTTCATAAGCTAAAACGGTTCTCATTGTACAGTTCTTTATATGATATATAGTCTAGTGCGTTGTTACGGGCGATGGACATTGTAAGACTTTTCAAACAAAGACACAAATTAAAACAGCCCCATTTGATAACAATATAAAAAAGGCGTTGAGTAATCGTATAGTGGGCGACCGTCTCAGAAAATAATAATTATTGGCGAACAACGACATCGCCTTCACTCGTACGAGATGTTCATGATAGTCCTCTGGCGACTATAACGTGACGATTACATGCAATTTTACGTGCCTATGAATTATTCAACGTCCTCACGAGTTAGACGTTTGTGTCTTTCACATTTTCATCCAACACATTACCCCTTGAATTTCCCACCGTATTTTACTGCAGGATTTTTTATTGTATGCTGAGGCATTTAAATTTCAAAAGGTCGTTATGTACAAAAGGGTTTTGCAAAATAGCGGTTTAAAAATGCGTATGGGCGCCAAAAAGACATGAACTCCAAAAGATTTCCGTTTAACACTAGCTGCCTTTTTAATCCATTAGAGAAGCACAATATTCTGGTTATAATATAATAGAACAGGGGACATTTTTAGGGTGTGTTGCAAGCCAATAGAATTAAAATCAAGAAGATTGAATTTAAACACAACAAACACGTGTTGTAGTAGATGTAAATATTTTTCGGTCATCGCTTATTAAAATATTTTTCCCAAGATACGTTATACATTCGACTATTTGACCGTAAATAATTTTTCGTCTAAATTTCGACAAACAATATGTATTATATATTAATGAGTAATAAATGTTTTGTAAATTACTATTTATTTTCAACGCTGTCAGAAAATATCATACCGTAAAAATATATGCACATATATTTCACATGACTGATGGTTAGATTAAAAAAAAAACCTCAAGCGTTTTTTCATAATTAAAACTAAAATAATGAGCATACCAAATCAAAATTCAATCACGTGATGGAATTATTCATGCAGTAAAAAATTAGAAAAATAATTACGCACTTTATCCCTTTTCTATTTTGATATTGACTTACTTATATTTTACTTGAAAGAGGAGAGTACTGTCCTGTCATCTGACATTTATTCTTAATTTATATTATGATTTTTTAGATTTTAAACGTAAAATGTTTATTTTTATTGAATTAGTAATTTATGTTGTTTTGCCAATTAAAAATATATACAAATTCAGTAATATTTTTTTTTGTTCAAGTGTTTACTTAAAAGAAATAAATTCAAACTACGAAATATTATACGGGATGTAAGCTTAAGTTCTTACATTTAAAATAAAAACGAGTATTAAAAACTGAATTATCATAAGTAGCATTATCTTTAGGTCGCTGAAATTAATGATGTACCCGACAAAAATGTATTTCCTGTTTCAAGCACCAATGAGAATGATGCAAACAATAAGCTTATAATTAACCTGGTGCTTTATCCAGTAGAAAATCCTAGTACCTAAATTTCCTGTGTGACGTACAGGAAACTAAGCTCACGGTCTGGTAGTCCACTGCATTAGTGCACCTAGATAAGTGCACGCTTTATATTACTTTGTTATCTTGGGTCTGTACATTCCCATAGTTATTTAATACCAGTAAAAAACAAGAAAACTGACATTTTAAGTCTTCTAAAAAAATCCAGCTAAGTCGTTTGCATTAAAATATTCAGGTTAATGACCTTATTGTTATGGAAGAGTTTCCATAAAAAAAACTTTTTCCGAAATGTTAAATACACGTCGCTCTTGTCAAAGCTAAAAAGGCTCATTTTAGTTATAAATGCAGTTTTAATGAGCAAAACGTAATTTTCTATTTTTTAACTATTATTCGAGTCTGAATAGGATTTTTGAATGGTCGTATCTTCATATATTCACTCTTTAGATGGTTGTTTTTAACAATGCCTAGAGCTATGTTATAATATTTATTATGTACGATGTGTACAGCCGCATAACAATCAAACGGCATTGTCAAGCCAAGTACGAATCATTTATATGTTTACAGTTAGATCAATTTCCCAATTTTTTCGCATAAGTATATGATAATAATATTAGGTTATAATGTGCAGGGCACGTTTCAAGGTTTTATCATCGTCTTTTCCTGCGTAAAACATAAGAACCGCTGCCAATGAAAGAATTTCTTGGTAAAAATATTACTTAAGATAATGCTTTGGTGCGAGCCAAATCGTTTTTTTAGATTTAAGCCGAATACATTATAGTTTGATATAAAATCAAGTCATACGCTAACAAAATTGTGTTTTCTGTTACAGACGTCTAGAGAGGATAAATCGACAACGGGTGCAGTACCACCTCCGGAATTACCGGCGGGAAATGGATCCCGTGAACTCCTGGAGGAGACGTTGAAAGGTCCTCGGCCTTATCCAAATATCGTTCTACCCACAAGCGGAGGTTTCTGGATAGATGGCCAGGACCAAAACGATTATGAAGCTACGGGTGCCAGTGGCCCCAGTACGTGGAATAACAAAATTGAAACCGATGACACGGCTAAAGCATATCGCAGATACTTCATGGGGAGGGTAAGCACTAAATTTGCTTAATATAATCATTCCGAAATTCGTAATAAGATTAAACTGATGGTGGTTGGTGTACATCTTATCCTAACGCGGGCCTCTCGACTTCTCTTACGCTATAATTACATTATGCGAACTACCGTATACTCAATACAGCTTCAGTATTATAATTTACAACGAAAACGATAAATTGTACTGTGCTCAACATGAGCAGAACCAGTAGAATATCAAAGTAATTATAATGAACTTTGTTTAGCTTCCCCTCGTGCCATCAGTTTAATCACAGGTAATATTATTTTGTTAATTATTTTGGACAAAGAAATCATAAAAGACAAAAATTACTTTAAAACTATGTAGTGTTGATGTGACTTTGTTTATAATGACAACATAGCCTTTGATTATCTTCCTTGAATCGTTAACTAAATAATAGTTTTCGGGTTACCGTAAGTGCTGTAATACCCACGTATTCTTTATTAAGTTAAAACAAAAATTTTCATTTTTTCTTTGTACCTCAAATGTATTAAAGAAGGATTAAAAAGAAAAGATTCATTTTGTTCAAAGTATGGAGAATTAGTTTTTGCTTTAAACAAAACGCTCTCATTCAATATTTTTGTGGGTCAAATAAGGTTTTCTTTCATACTATTTTCTTATTCGTTTATTTACCTACGGCGTATTAAAAGTACGTGTATTCAGTTTTAATATTGTGTTATTTTATTCACAACTACGTGCCAGTAAGAAAATCGATGTCATCCTTCGTTCATATTTTATTATCTGGTATTTTCTTATCGTGGCTTTACCGTTATTGGAAATCCTGTCGTGACCCTAGACGATTACGAAAGGGTTTAGTTGAATTGCGTGTTACAGCTATAAAATTTTATCGGTAGTGTAATTTACTGCATCAGGTACTCCTTTGAATAAATTTATGCGGCCGTTATGCTTAACAAAATTTCAGATAAATTTCACATTTGTCTTGATCATATTTTGACGGTTGTGCAATAGTTTTTTAATAATTGTTTTCACGCTATCTAAACAGAGCCCGAGTAATCTCTAGTGGTTAGCGTATAATGACAATGTGATTATTTTAATTGTCTAACCTACTTATACCCAGACGAGTATTAGACAACATTGTTAGACAATTTTACGATCATTGTCTAGTACATGGATTGTCTTTTAAACAATTTTTTTGTGATGAGTATATTACCAAACTACAAGAAGTGGATGACCTCACAAATTGTCAGGTCTATTAGCAGTAGCTGTCGAGGTGATCTTGCCGTGATAACTATAAAATTAACAAACAATAAAACTTACACAAGCATCGGGTGCGCATTAAATCAGTCTCGCTGATAGCCGTTTTACACCATTAAAGCATATTTCAATGATAGTATATCATTATTTCGTTTAGGTTTTGTTGCGCTTCAAATAGTAATTATAACTTGTGTTGTTGCTATTTGAATTCGGTTTAGTTATTTTCAAATAATACGTTGAACGAATTACACGATACTCAAATCAGCAAAAGCGTGTTCAAAACTCTATTCGTGGGAAAATGGTTAATCATACACTTGAATAAAAGCTCAAATTTCTGAATTAAATCAGCTATTTATTTAAAAAATCTATTATTGTGTTCTATAATGTTTTACTTTGGTGTTCACAATTCCATTATGTCTGCTTTTTGTATCTTTTTTGAGTGCAATATGCATTTATAATGTTTGTAATAACGTTCTAGTACGCCTACTGTCGTAGTTTAATATAAACAACAGCTGCAGTATGCACATTCATTCAACCTTGGAAATATAATATTTTTTACACCGTTTTATAGCGCAGAGGTATCTCGTAACAATTACCATCCCACGCCTATTTATTATTTATAGATGTATATTGAATTGTTGATAGCTTATTTTTTCTAGTTAGTGACTATCAGAACTTTTTAATACTTACGTTTTGTGAGTGGTTTTATCATCGGTTTTTTATCATACTAATAAAGAAGGGTTATTATTTTCTACGTGCTTCTAAACTATTACACTTCGTTTTTGCTTTTGGTTTGTCTCTTGCGCTGATAGGTTACATTGTTTTTTACTGTGGCTAGGTTAATTAGAAATTGTTGTTGGTCGTGAGTGAATAACGAGGTATTTACGATTTATAATTATATCTTGATAATCGCAAACACAATTCAACGTTATCCGTAATTCAAATCTAGAAAATGTTTATAACAACACCAAAAACATGACCAATTTAAGTTCTTTTGCGGTTTCTTACAGTTAGCCACGGTATTTGAATTACTATTGTAATTTAGTTGGTGTAACATTTCTAACAATCTCGTCAGAGAACTAGTCACTAATATTTTTCTATTAGTGGCTAATGAACATGTGAAATTAAGAATTATATTCTTGTAACTCTACCACAATTTATCAGATAACATTTGATGTTATAATTATTTTGTTTCTAAACTAAAATTATAGAAACAAAATGTTCATCGATGTAATAACACATTTAAATGTTTTATAACTATTTTAGTAGTAATTGAAAAGAAATAATAACAATTTTTTACTCATTGTTAATTAAGTAAATATGAGTAGTTATATAATGAATGTAATATATTTATCAAAAAAGTAAAACTATTAAGATAACTTTTTATGTGACGTGAAACTGAAGAATCACAACATTAAGTTAATAAAAAAAAAGTTCCTGGTACATGATTAAAGACAACTATATTTCGCGAAACTAACTGAATTCTGCATACTCTGTAAAATCCATTAAAAACTCAACCGCCATTCTCATTTTTAAATTAATGATGTCATTAAAAATGTAAAAAGCATTTTGGTCAACAAGTAACGAACTAGTTACATTCAATTTTTGTGTAAACCTTTGTAAAAAGTCGATGTTTTTAATTATTTACGAAAATATTTTTTTTTTTTTTGCTTTTACGTTGTTGGTATGATTAACTATTATTTCGCCTTAAGTATATATAGTTTTTGCGTGCTTTTGGTAGTTATTTGGGACTCTATAATTAGGTCATAAAAACCTATTTAAAAACAACCATTAGATATTACGCACAATGGAAAAACCGCTACTTTTCTTCTAATGGGTAAACTTTTTTTTATATACGTGTTACTCATTTTGAGTTAAAATGGCCAAATAGTATATAAATCTTGCTGTGGTCCCACAAACAAAGATCTATAAAAAACATTATCGATCATGTTACAAAACATTTGATGTGCACTGTATATATAAGTCACGTTTTCAGCACAATGGAGCACAATTGATCAGGTTTTCGACGAATTGTCTTCTTTATAAAATGGTGTTACACCTGACGACAGTTTTTCGACGGTTACGCATTTGAACACGAGTGGGCGGATGTTCTATTTCCGGCATAAGCACAGGGTAGTTATGAATGTTGAACATACATTATGGTTGAAGACAGGTGGTTGGATGACAGCAGGTAAAGGGAGAAATATACCATTTCATCTAAAAACGTGCTCGTTGCTCAATTCTTTTAGATTTTATGAAAAGCAAAAAGTATACACGTAAAGCAGCTGTCTCCCTTTAATTTCCACCTGCAATATGATGAGGGTTAAATGAAACAATAATTTTGTACAATGATAAACAAAGTTCTTTTCAAAATAATGTGCATAAAATGTATTTCTTTCTGTTTTCTTTGGAATTTTTGTTTATGTATTTTGTAAAAGCAAAACAAATGTCCACTAAATGTTTGATGCCTTAGTATTGATCGAGTCTTCAGTTGCGATTGGGAAAATTGAATGAAAAACACTTAAATTAATGAATGACCCAAAGTAATATTGCTCAAAAAGAAATGAAACCGAACAAATGTCTTTGATTATTAAAAATTATCAAAGACTTTTAATAGAGTAAAATTACTTGAAGTGACCTTTAATATCTACATTTATATACAATTACTAACGCGGATTTCTTTATGTACCATATTTAAATATCATCATAAAATTTAATTAATTAAATTAATCTTAAAACAATTATGAGTGTTTGAATATCGTCAAAACTACAACAGTGTTCTGTTTTCGTTCATATATTTATTTCTCTTTCATTAGCGTTTAATTAATTAAAACATATTTTGTGACAACTGATCTTGATTATCAGCGCTATGGTTGTCATACTTTTTTATTTGTTAACTTGCGCTGAGTGACATTTCTATTAGTATTTTTATACCTATTATTATCATATTAGACACATTTTATTACGCAAAACAATTGTAATAAAAATATTACTTACAACAATGGGGTTTCTCATAGAGTTTTTAAATATACTATATCTTTTCAATGTCCATGTAACATAACTTTATTATTATTGTGTCCAGACTTTCTTTTTGGAAAATTCTCATCAAAAACATCTCATTATTTATTTCGGGTTTCGAGGGAAACCTTCATGATGATTATGCAAATAATCTACCTTTATTTATTTGAGCGTAATTTATAGACTAAAAAAACTTTTTACTGGATGTTTTTCTATGAAAACATGTATTGACGAAAATCCAATAAGCTTTCATCACTAAGACTTAAATTTTTTTTTTTTTACTTTGAACATTCTACTGGGTTGTATAATTTTAATGGCGCGTCTTTAGCGTTAACTTATCTTTTTGGGTAGAAAACTACTCGTATATTAACATAATCATTAGTTGTAACATCTTGAGCTGTATAATTGATCAATTGTTCTTCCATTTGTTTTGTAATATGCATCTTTTGAATACAAAATAAATATTCCTTAACTGTTCAATAACAATGAAATATCCATATATTTTGAAAATTAAGGGTAAGTAAACGCACTTTACAAAAATAATGAAAGCAGAGTATTTTTACATTTTCACTGATAATTAAATAACGTGTTCAATTGATTTAAATTTTTAATTATATCTAACGTTGTACATTAGCATAATTCTTTCTTCGGTCAAATTTTTTATTTAAAAAATAAGAATACAGACAAAAACACACTTTTTTACGGTTATACAGTGGTCGCCACAATAAAATCTGACAGGCTAACATATACAAAAACGGTAAATCTCGGTGGGGAATTCTCATACCTGTTCATGACTTGCGTATACATACCATAATGCGAGTAAAATAACGCTATACACTAAACACGCCTACACGTTTCTTTTAGTGTTACGTGGTTGTGATATTTTTCCAAGATATCCAAAACTATGATAGGTCTATGACCCTTCCATTCAAAAAGAAATGTATAACATAATTGTCGCAAAAAGAAAACTGTCTCATTGCCCATTGTTTACGGTCAAATTCACTGAGTAATATTTTGAACCGAAAAACGTTATAGCCCCAAAACACAATATATGTTTAAAAAAATACTACACTTTATTAATACAGTAGTGTCACGCGTCGGCGTCGTCTTCTGCACGAATATCCATTGTTTTTCGTATGTGTTTGCCATATGGCCACTGCTTACAGTAAAAATATTTACTGGTATAATAGTTATATTATTTACGATAGTCTATTGTTCCATAATTGAGTGAGTCCAACTCTTTCTAACATACCCTGCTCTTCTGTGTTTATGTTTTAACAATGTAAAGGAGGTCTTGAAAATTCCTCTTGTACATCAACCAACCCTCAGGTTTCTGGTAAATAACGCTGCACCTTAGCACAAATAATTTGTTGATTAATATTCAACACCCTGATAATAGTGTGTGAGCGTAGGTTTATTATAATTTTCCAACAACTTCTAGAACGTGGGGGCGCAAGAAGCGATAACAAACATGAATATTATACCTTAACCAGTTGGTTTGTTTAATTCAAGGAAGTAAAGCTACATGGGGTGGAGCCAAGACATCCTGTGCGTAAAACAAACAAGCTTGCATTTACACATTTATTCGAGTTTACTACACAGTTACCATTGTAAAGTGTACATAAAGCGTATAAAGTCTGAACTTAGTAAAGTCATTAAATGTGTTTTTCATCATTGTAATATCATATTATTTTATACAAAGTTCAAATATTAACAATATCGTCACGTTCCTAAAAATATACTAATTAAATGATTCTACTAAGAAGTGGTTGGTCGATTACGACAACGATTAGTTTTTGTATTTCGTGTCAGAACAGTTATTTTATCGGTCCGACCATTATATACTGTCATCTAAATTCGCTGACCTTGTGCAAAATGTAGGCGTATAAACAAAGGCGTTTCCAAGTGCACGACTTTTGAGAGTTCTCCAACATTCTTAAAATAAAATTAAGTAAGAAAAAAAGATAATGAAAGTCAATGCTCCAAACCGATTGAAAGTCGTTAACTCCACGACTGACGGCTGTGACAAAATTGCTAACAATTACAGCTTTTCATGACACGCAAAACCTTGTTATAAGCAAATTACTTAAAAATCGACTCTGAAATAAAAATACAATGGTAGTTGGGTTATTTTTCTTCTAGGAGTGGTGCGTGAGTAGTAGCCTAAACATTCCTCGATCACCCACTTGACAACTTGCGACCAACGCGCATATACCGCCAATAGAATTTAAATAATTTACCCGTTTAGTTGATTCCTACCGGACCATTTACACATAATTGCTCCCTTGTATAAAGTCTATGCAATGTTATTAAATCGTCGAGAAAAAATCTGTCTCTTATATTCGAATCACTGTGGATAAATATTATAATATTTCATTTTTTACAACATTAATGTTATAGATAATTTTAAATCAAGTATTTGTTAGTAAATATTTCCATTCAATTCTTTTTAAATCAAATAAAGCTAACTTTTTTTAGACAATTTATCTTAAGTCACTCCCAAACTTTTTAAATTAACATTCTATTTCCCCAATCTATAATTAATTATTTTAACGTCTAACTGTCGCCATCATCAATTTATTGGCACAATACACTGACTGCTTCTTTGACGCTGAATGCCCTAATCGAAATGTCAGTTATAGTCGAACACCTAAATTGCTTTAGCTTTTTCAACAGCCGTCCGGGTTTTATAAACGTCTAATACCTTAAAACGTATTAGTATTATTAATACTACAATGCATCAGAAAATATAGATTTCTTTATAACAATGTTTCTTTATTAAATCAAACTTGGTCACATAAAATTATCCTAGATGATACAGTAGAAAAAATAATACTAAATTTTATCATTGCGTTGATCTAAACTGTTGGCATTGCTATGGTAACAAATATGTTAGTTATACATTAGATAATTGTAGGTCTGGTTGAATGAATACAAAAATATTCGATGCAGCAAATTTTTATAGTGGGTGACTTGAATATTTACGTTTTAGTGATGTCACGTCTATACACTCATGCAATTCGGCCGGCTGCACAGTAATTTATCATTAGCCGAGCGTAAAAAACCACCTAAGTTTTTGTCCGTAGTTCCTATATATGACTACATTATTCAACCTTCTTTATTTTATAAAAATCTATTCTAGAAAATCTATTGTTAAAAAATAAACCAACTAAAGTTCAGACGCTAATAAATTGATAATGTCTTTAAAAAGTACAAAAAAAAACCTTTATAAAAAGCTATTATTCTTTTAAATAACCAACCTCCCAAGTTGAAAATATATTTTATGATTCAGTGCTAGAATTTTCTTTTAACGAATCCATTTGAATTATTAATACAAAATCACGAATTAAAATACTTTTAATTGAGTTAATATTGAATCATAATTTTATTCTTTTTCGAATTTAAATTACTACGAAATAATTGATTTCTTTAAAATAAATTATTCTTATTTAAAGCTATTTGTTCTTTCAAAGTATTATTTATTTATGATAAAAAAATAGTGGTAATTTTCTTTAAACAGTCAATTAAGTAAATAATATTTGTTTTTCATCAATAAGAAAAACTCTTAAAATTAAATATAAATGGATTCATTATTATTTACTCCAATAAACTTATATAAAAACAAATTAATCAAATATCATCGAATATCATCGAATATGGATAGTCTTTTGTGTCCTTAATAATACTATAGTAATTTTATGGCTAAATTTTTATTTTAACAAACTAATTTATGGTTACTTGGTATTCTTAAGAAAACCCTAACAGTTATTTGCTTTTCAATAGTATAATATAACGAAATCGTGTGCGCTTTGCCGTATGTGTAAAAATAATAATATCGATTTCTTTTTCATGTTATTCGAATTGACGTTACTATTTTTTTTACCGAGTGTGTTACGTATGAAAATCGAAGTAAATTATTTTGCAAGGCATTGACGTGCGAGTAAAACATAACAGGTCCACAGCCACACATTGAAAAGCACTCGAGAGCCGATAATAGTCTGACAAAATTAAGTACACATATTGCCTTCGACAAAGTTAATATTTAGTGAACTGTATAATATTTTTTAAGTGTATGTTATATTATGTTATGCGTCAAAAATGATAAAATCAAAAAGATTTCATGTAATTTCTATAAAACCAGTTTGTTGAGATTATTTGTATTTTTAAGATAATTTCCGGAAACTATTAAACAACTTTCAATAATTTTTATTTGTTAAAAATTATTTAAATTTTAAGTTGAACTAACTGAGCAGTGTTAATCTAAAGCATTTAATATCTGATTACCATAATAAGCACTTATTATACCATAATTAGAAATAGTTGGATAGTATTATCATAAAATTTAAATGTATGAAGCAATTCGCAATTCGTTAAACCTTTAAATTATCCATCAAACTTTCACTGAAAATTGACTTGTAGTTTTTAATTTGTACCATGAAAATACATCAGTGTTATGCATAGTTATATTTTCTGCAAAACACAAACTATTAATAATCTAATCATAAATATTGATTTATTATGTTGAGGATGGTCTTATGATATTCGGCAAAAAACGAATTTTACGTTAATATGATTAAAACGTTTTATGCAATCATATTCAGGTCACTCAAAGTATCCGCAAAAGTTAATAAACCTAATGCTGTTGTAATAAAATTTTAACGTCTGTAATATTTATGTTTTTTTCGCATAAAATTACCACGCAATGTTGTTTGACTGCCTATTTTTTCGTTCTATATTTCTTATTTATTTTTAATTTAGTTAAGAGTTTTTCGTATAAAAACTTTATTATAATTTATTAAATTAATTTTTATACAAATATTTTCATAACTCTTTCGTTTCGCACTACATTTATTTTTTAATATTCTTCTCTTTTATTGTTGCCAAATTCTTCACAATAAAGGTTCACTCACTAAAAAACTAATGAACAAATTGAAAACTAATATGGTTTAAATTTTTGTGGGTAATCACATTTTATTAAAAATCATATTTAGTGTCAAAAAATTTTCTTTTTACTACGTAGTTGTCGTTAATTCTTATTATGCGCTTTTAACATTCTTTGCGGTATTTAGTTTACCATAAATTCCATTCTATCAAATCTTTGAAAAAACCTTATTTTTTCTGGTACTGTTACATGTCTAACGGTGACATGACACCTTTTTTTTTTTGTGAAGCCTTCTGAGGTTGTGACTACCGGATGTTGTTTTCTGAAAGCGACTTAATGCCTTTATTACCCAGTTGATTGTCCGTTTCGGTAGATGGTTACCACAGTGTCCATGGTCACCATGCACATTTCAAGATTCAAGGACAGGGACATTGAAACTAGGGAATAAATCGAGTGTCAATTATGTAATTTCCATTTGCGAAACACTCACGATATCGTGTGTTGATTTCGTTTTCCCATTTTTATGCGCACTCTTTGATTTTATTTTATTTCCATAGAACTTCTACTTAAACAAAAAAACATTTAACCAAATATAATTTTGCCAAAATCAATTTGTATTCTATATTAATGTTTAAAGTAACCGCAAATATGACTTACCATAATAATAACTATGTAATGTGTTATGAGAATGAGTTTCAATAGTATGAAGCACCAATGATTGTATCCTTAATTATATTAAGTATCCTAAGTTACTATTTAACTAACGTAAAAATAACAATGAAATATCAAGGTAATTTAATCATTAAAAAAGTCATCAATCAAACCAAAAAACATTAAATAATAGACAGAGACAGTTATTAAATTCAAGGTGACATTTAAATACATTTTATCGTATACCTAATATTTACTTAATTAAAAAGTATATAATTATGCTGTTGATGACTTTTTTACTGCTATCTTATTTCTTATGCCTACCTCTTTACACCGATTATTAAAAATGACTATTATTTTATATTATTTCAGGAACACTTCAACTTTGTGGGTACGGACGATCAACTTGGGCCAGTGTTGCTGAGCGTAAAGACCGAAAGCGTTTCTTCTCAAGAGCATACTCGGCTCTTACTGCGGTTGCGAACCGGTACCACGCACGAGTTAGTTCCATCAACGTGCGCTACATCTGTACCACACCACATGGCCAGAGTAAGTAAAATAATACAATATAATTTATCAAATTAGGGTCGACCACTAAAAAACCGTTGCGTAGAATGTTTGTTTCAAAATTTCCTATTAAATATGAAAATAATAAACTCAGTGGATAATAAAAAACAGCTGGAGCTTTGAAAATTAATCCACTACATATTTATTCTGACTAAAAAAAAATTAATTGTCTCTAAAAACTAGTACTTAGATTTACAATTTATACAAACTGTCAACAATATTGACATTTTTTGTGATAATAATACTTTTCCGTGGAAATGCTCTATTCAATGATTTCGTGAGTAGTTTTATGGTGGTAAAAATTTATTGCTGTAAATCATATTAGAAAAAATAATTATTTTTTTAGATCGAAAAATGATGAGTTCTTTCAAGGATTCGTTGAGAAATAAATCACACTGTAAATGTTCTAGTGGTATTATTAATGTTTTTTTTTAGTTGAATTTCTGTCTCAAATACGTCAGATTTAAAAGAAGACGTAGGATAAATATAAATGGATATAAACTACAAAATTGTTATACTTAACTCATGTTCAAGATGATGCCTTCTGTATTATTCATTTTTATACTTATTGTTAATATTCGTTCATTTTTCATAAGTGGAAATGGTATTTTTTTAATATTCTATAAGCTATTAAATGTTATAAGATTCAATAATCCTAGTGACGAAATCACTTCGTAATCAGTTTAAAGAAAGATTTTTTTCATTGTAAAGTACTCCCAAAAGAATCACATTCTAAAAGTTACGAAAAGTTTTATAAAAATGTATCGTAGAAGAAACTCAAATCAATTCCGTTAATCTCGTCTATAATGGTCCAATTTATGATATGTAATTTCTTTTTTTAATTTAGTTTTTTTAAGTTCATCTACTAAATAAACTCGTTAAAACTATTCCTTAGTTTAAATATCACCCAACCTGATACTTTAACTATCTTCATATTTTCTAACATTATTTACAATATTTTATTTTTCAAATCTTGCTTTTAGGAACGTTTTTCTGAAATTAGCATTACTATTTTTCATCCATTAAGCTGTTTACTCGCTTTTATTTTCCAAATGTAGAAGATAACAATCTCTTCATTTTGGCTTTGGTTGAGCCGCAACACGACTAAGTCGTAGAGAAATTGGCGTCTAGCCCACAAATGGAAACCCGATAAATAACATAATAAACATCATTCGCATCTCTGCACTGGTCTGGATAAAAATAGTCCAGACTATTTGATGACTGTAGAAGACATAATAATAGCTATCATAATAATAATAATGCATCATATATATTTTTTAAAGTGTATAGATTATGCTTGGTAACTCGACGAGCTTAACAATATCTCTAAAAATGTTATTATAATAATAGTGAAGAGAATGTTCTTTTAAAACGATAATCACCAGAAAAAACTACTTTGTAAAATGCAAAAAAATTAAAAGTATAATTTACTTATGTAAGTAATACTGTTACAATTTGTATAATATTTTGTTTGAAATTTCTCGCTCTATTTTTATTTAATTTAAGCGATTAAGTAAATTTTCAAAAAAAAAAATATCACATAGCATCTTTATTTATCTATCTTTCAACTATGTATAAGTAATTACGAAGAAAGCAAAATCTATATTACAACAAAAAAACATTAGATCTCGAGAGTAGTTTTTATCGGTAACTAATATATCATCAAATTATATTTTTTCCACTACATATAGATAAATCTGTTAGTTAACATTACCAAATCTAAATTTATAAGTAGTTAAAAACAACTAGAACTCAGATTTTATTCTTTTAACAAAATATTTTATTTCTTTGCAGCTTTTAAATGACCAACTTACAGTTACCAATTTGTCCCCTGTGTTGAGTTCTAAAGCATCTCAATTAATAGCTGCTTATGATGAACATGTACTTGTATCGAACTTTAAATTTGGTGTCCTTTACCAAAAATATGGTCAAACCAGTGAAGAAGAATTATTTTCCAATCAACATACATCACCCGCATTTGATGAGTTTCTTCAATTACTTGGTCAAAGAATACAATTAAAAGACCACAAAGGGTAACAATACAAGAAATAAAAATTGTATTTGATTATTATTTAATTTTTATTTTTATTCTCATAGATATCGAGGTGGTCTAGATACGCAATTCGGACAAACGGGCGATGAAGCTGTTTATCAAGTGTTTAAAGATCGAGAAATCATATTCCACGTATCTCCATTGCTTCCTTATACTGATAATGATCCTCAACAGCTTCAAAGAAAAAGGCATATTGGTAAGAAATTAAGTAGTAAACGACTTCATGATTTTCAAATTAATAATTTTTTTCATTGTAATCTAGGTAATGATATTGTAGCCATTGTTTTTCAAGAATCTAACACTCCTTTCACCCCAGACATGATAGCTTCACATTTTTTGCATGCTTATATTGTCGTACAAGTGATCGAACCAAACACACCAAACGTTAGGTATGTTATTTTTTTTTTATTTTTTGAACCAACTGCTTAGTGTAGTTTTCAGTATTTCTTACAATATTTTTGGTGATCAGGTACAAAGTAAGTGTAACAGCACGAGATGATGTTCCATTTTTTGGACCAACCTTACCAAATCCAGCCATTTTCCGGCATGGACCCGAATTTAAACAGTTTCTGCTTACAAAATTGGTTAACGCAGAAAACGCGTGCTACAAGGCTCATAAGTTTGCTAAACTAGAGGTATGTGAACTTGTTAAACGATAATTTTATTAGACTAACATATATTTATTTTGATTTTAGTTGAGAACGCGGACTTCGCTGTTACATTCACTTTGCGAGGAATTAAAAGAAAAAACTAAAGACTTCCTCGGGAATATTAGTGATAATAGTGTTTTTGCCGTGGGACCAGAATTGACAAAATCTGGTTCATCTTCATCGTCGTCAGACTATGGAAATGGTTCAATTTCTGGAGCAGGAAGCAGGTTTATTGATACTGTTCGCAAAGCACTTATTGCTAGAGTCAAAACTCAATCTGCTACTAATGCTGAAGCAAATAACAACAACTCTAATACTCTTTCCAAAAAAATGAGCAGTTGTTCCGTTGATGGATCAGTACCAAACGTATGTTAATTTTAAATTATTTGAATTTGTTGTTAAATTATATTTCATTTATAATGTTTAAAATTTATCATGTGTAGTTTGGACGATCATTATCAAAAAGTAGTAAAAAGAGCTCACCATCATCTCCTATATCAAGCCCTGATATACATCCTGTTCAAAGAACATCTAGGTAAATATAGAAACATATTATTTTTTTTTAATAGAACTTTCATTATGATTATTCATTTTTTTTACAGTGGAGCTAGTCGTGTAGCAATGTCAGAGAGTGATTCATCGTCACTTAATAGTGTAGAACTAGATGGTATGGGCATTGCTGGTACAGTGGATAGTGATACTGGACTGGAAAGTATGTCATCGGCTGAAACACCTAGTGGAAAACCTTGTAGTTTATGTTGTGATACACAAAACAGCGATTCGCGCATTGAAGGTCTTAGGCAAGATGTTACAAGGCTTAAGTGCGATAAACTCGAACTACTCCGACAAAATGTCGTAAGTTTAATTTATGTTTTGTATTTGTTAGATGAAATGTAGCATTAAAGTACTATGACAACTACATGAAAAATTTTAAAAAATTTCTATGATTCTAAAACTTTTTTACAGAACTGTCAACATGAAATCAAACGTCTTCGTGAAAAAGAACTGGTACTGCAATCTGAATTAACTTCAGCATCTAAAGAAATACTTAGATTGAGGGAATTACTCAAAAACTATACAACCAATCCAAATGTATCAACAGTTTAAAGGTATTTTAAAATTTATAAAAATTAATATATGTTACAGATGTTAGTTTATCAATTAATATTTTAGTAATAATAAACAAAGATTAAATTTTAAAATCTTGTTTGTTGTTACCTTTGGAATAACAAACAACACAATTCAATTTTCCTATTATAACTTAAAAATTTTATGATGATTTTATGGAGAAATTTTCTTATATATATATATATATATAATATAATATATATATAATTTTATACAATGAGTCTATTTGTATTAGCATTTTTTTATGACTTAATTTTTTATATGTATCTCTACAATTCCTAACTATACATTTGTACATTTCTTCTTGTTTTCATTTCTTATATCCTTCCTACTTGTATGGCATAATTTTACAAAATATATAAATAATATTTGGACTACATTGAACCTTTTTTATTTTTCAGAAAACCAAAATGGTAATATGAATTAAGTGAATAGATACATTTGTGTCATTGAAATGAAATGATTTTGTTATTATTTCTGTTGTTGTACAATACAAGTAACTATTATTACTTTGTTTGTTATTAGTATTGACTATCATGATAACAAATAACTTAAATAAAATTATTAAACTGATTATATTATTAAAATCATTAAACCAAAGTGTTATGACAATGATATCATTATGTATATTATAAAATATTTTAAAAACTATATATATTTATAACATTAAAAATTTTATGTATAAAGTTTTGTTATAGAATAGTACATACTAAAATTAGTATAACAATGGTTTTCAGTACCTAACCATAATTAAAGAACTTTTTTGTATTATTACTATAATTTTTTAGTTTCAATAATTATATATGTATGATATAAAATCATATAAAAATGTAAAGCCTATACCAAAGCACATTCTATATAGATTTAATTTACTTAATGTAACATTAATTCTATGTTGATACTTTTTATATTATTATTAAAAATAATCTATAAAAGTTCTTGGAACAATATTATAAATTTATAATATTTTTAGAGTAAATAAAAAGTGCACAATTTTTACCTATAAGTATTTATTAAAACTCCTTCCTACCCGTATTTAGCGGTTTTGTTTTTATTTTGTAAATAAAATATATTATTGTAAAATACAATTTTTATTTGTAATTTTTATTGATTTATATTTCAATGTTTCTGTATCAGCGAACAGTTGTAAATGTATCAAAGTATGTTTATATGTTTGTGTATAGTTAAATGTTTAAAATTGTTCATATGAATGTCCTTATCTAAGAAATTTAAAAAAAAAAGCACAATATTATAAACAAATTGTACGCTAATATATGAACCTACTGTGCATTAAACACTTTAAATAAAAAATATGTTTTGTATTAAAATAACTAATATAAATATAATAATTGTATATTATTTTAAATTAATTATTTTAAAATGTATATTTAAAATTATCATTGTTAAATTATTTGAGAGTAAAAATTTAAAATTTATACTAATGAAAATTCATTTAAATCATAGTTGTTAAAAAATTAAGTACTATTTATTTTTTTTAAGAACTACACGTATATGTGCAAAAGATATGAGTGAAAAATATAAAGTGATCGTAATTACTATTACTTAAACAGTATTATTTTAAGAAAAAATGAAGTGATTAAGGTTATATTAATAAAACTCGAGTGCATAAATTTAGAATATAATTCGACTTTTTTTACATTGTGAAATATATAGTTCAAATACATATTAAGTATATTTAACTCATTATGATACATAATATAAATAATTTTATTGTTTCTATACAAAAATACTACATAAAATTTTATAGATTCTGAATTATTATTATTTTTTAAACATATTAATAAAATTCATACATATTTAAAAAGTATAATTTTATTTTATAAATAGTAATTGTTTACTTAAAATAGTATTTAAAAAAACCGTTTTTAAAATGTTTCTAAATACAAATAAATACAGACTAACCAAAATTGATGTTAAAAATTAATCTACATTATTTATTATTAAGTGTAATAATATGACTATATAAAAAAAATTTTAATGACAATTAAAAATTACTAGTTTAATAATTATATTCTGTGAATTGTGCATAATTTTAATACATATTTTTTGTATCATATTTAAATATATGTCAATTGAATTTTAATTTTAAGAGTATTCTACTAACACAATTTAAATGTAAACAAATAACCACATATATTGTTCTGTTTCATAGCTCTATAATTTAATTTTGATCTTTCTGTAATGTGTTTTGTTATAGTTATTATTCATGCATTAAATGTTGATTTTTATGTGAAATTTGAAATTACGGTGTAATTTTTTATAAATTTTGTATTTTAGGACACTTATTGTCCAATAAGTGTTGTTCAATAGTCTGATAAGTTTTAAAAATACAAATTGAGTGTCTTATTCTATTTTATAACAGGAAATTTGTCATTTAAAGAATACATTTAATTTAAAATAACATGATCAGTGAAAGGATTATAATGAATTATTATGTATGGATAATTTAATATGCAACTTTTGGTCTATCTTTTTTGTACTTTTCATCATATTCCTTTACCAAGAATAATAATAATGTAATCATTGATCAACTAGTTGACACAAATTTGTATCTTACCATATTATATCACTATTAAAGTATTTAAAAATATTCTAATAAGTTATTCCAAAATCCTTCCATATTTCTGCCATTTGCTTCAAGATTAAACTTATTTTAATTATAATAAATAGAATAGCATTAACTTCTTAAAAAAGTAAATAAATAATATTAGATTTTTTTTTTTAATTTTATATATTTTTTGAATACAGATGATTCTTTAACGCTAGCCACTCAATTTCTTTTAAAATTATAATTTTTTTTGAAAAACTTTTTATTTGGATTTTTTGTTAGTGATATATGTATCTCCATTTATATGTTAAAACTATATAAAATAATTTTTAGGTCATTACCTTATACTACATAAAGGTGTCAACTCTATTTTTTAAATGACATCATATATTATCTAGCTTAAATAATACAGAAACAAAAAAATAACAGATCAGTAACAACTTTTAAACCATTATTTCAGACGTTGTTACCAATTTTATATCTAGACAAGTGGAGGAGTAAGGACGAATATACATTTTTCTTTTTATTCTAATTCTAATCAACCCAATACTTCTAATCTAATATCTTTTAAAAATTGATGTGTAATTTATTTTTCTAAAAATCCCCAAAAAGAATTTAACATTTTCTATAATACCTATTTTAAATCAATTACTCCTAAAAAAATACACTTATGTCTAGACCAAATACCACTATAAAAAGAGCTTCTGTTTTACTCATAAAAGGTCGAATGTCAAATAATATATTTAATGTAACTAGATAAAATTTTATTTAAAACTTATATGTTGAGTTTATAATAAAAAATTTATTATTTTGATGTTAACAGGACCATCTGATTTCTTTCCTAATATAACATCATATTTAATATAATAAAAATTAATCACTTATGGCTAATATTATTTCAAATTAAAATCTTTATTAATTTTTATGCGTTATTAAAACACTAAATTTTCATTAACTAAAATTTAAAAATAAACTACAATAATATATTTCAATGTTTTTGTCAATAATTACTATACCACTATATCAATTAATAAATATTTTACATAAAAAGTTGAAGTAAAAATGATTAGAATAATATTCAAATTTAGTATAATAATGCATACATTATTTCAAAGTAAGTAAAAAATTTATTCGTTTAACAACGTTGGAGATTTATCTCGAATGAAAATGTTAACTTTAAATTCTATGTCAAAAACTGAAAATAAATCAATACATGTTTTTACTAAATATGTTTAAAGAAATATATAACGAATGAAAAAAAGTTAAGTCTTGTTGAACTGTTTTATAAACTTAAAATAGTTTTCTTATTGGTTAAAAAAAAAATTAACATAAAAGTATTAAAAATTTGTATTATCTTTATAATGTATTCAATTTCAGCTTGATGATTTTGTAACTATTAAATTACATATAAAAATAGTCTAAGATTTAATATTTATCAACCATATGTTCTCAATTATAAAATTTAATTATTTACTTCAATAAAAGTTTATTACCCCAGTTTACTCTATGTAGGTCAATTCAGTGGTGTGCTATTCTAAAATAAATTAAATATTTGAAATTGGTTTAATAAAAAGACAACTTTTATGAATACCTAATAATCCATAATAATAACATAATAATACAAATAAGAAAACTCTGGGGTTCATCATTGTACAAAATCATTATGGGTAATTCTCATGATGTTTTTTATCATTAAGTTTTTGCATCCTCTTCTATGTTAATATCACTTGACCATATTTCAAAGTTACTTTCATTACTTTATTTTTCATTTTCTATATCGAGAAATTTTACATATGCTAACTCTTCACAATCTTGTTTTAAACAATCTGGATTTTTTTTCATCCTCAAAAATTGTGTTCAAAATATCGATAATACCAAACACATCAAGGTTATTTAATTGGTTATTCTTATTTTTTTATAAATATAAAATTGTGAAACAAAAATAACATGAACAAATAATGGATAATATTGAAGGATAAAATTAATTTACAGAATTTTTTTAAAATCCTTAATTCATGATTCAATGCATAGACATATGTATTTCGATATTAATTATGAGTGGGATCTGTATGATTTCTTTAGTATATAGTCATAAGCTATACTTTTCTACGATTTACCATGATTTTATGTCAATGGGATGGACTGGACTAAATTTCTTTGCGTAAATACAATACTACCGCTCTTTGATGTTTTATTAAATGCCAAAAATAATTCACCTACTGAAAAAGAGTACTTACAGACATAGCTAACGTATCAAGATAGCTACCTAAAATTGTGACGCCTCAACAGGTATCATGTTTCCATAGACCAACGTATGGTTGGTCTTATAACTACTGCATATAATTTTGAAACCAAAATCTTTTAGATCATTTTGTTTATATAATATTAAACGATTAGACTTTTTCACTTTAGATTTAGACTTTTTAACCACTTTATATACAGAACCCACAAGGTTTGATATCTTAGATATCTTTCGATCCAGAAAATATTATCAGTTACTTTTATTTTTTAATTTTTATAGTTATGGACTACATTAACAGCATATTTTTTATTATTTATTTACTTAATAATTTTTTAAATTTAAAAAATAACCATTTTTTATATTAATATTTATTTAAATTTAGCCAAGTCGATAACAACTTAAGTATCTAATGAGTTATTAGGATTTAATTTATATTCATGAATAAATATAAATATAAGTTTTATTGTAATAAAAAATTATTCTTTAGGGTAGTTTTAAGGTTAATTTTCCGAAGTTTAATGGGAATCTATTATTATTTTTTTACTAACATTATCTTATAATTAAATTTAACGTTGTTCAACATTTAATATTAAATTATGTTAAACGTTAATAGAGTTTGAAAGTATCTTAAGGAGTTTAAATAATTAATACATGTTTTAAATATAACGATTTTTTAAATAACAATTGTTTTCGTTATAAATTGTATAATTTGAAATAATAATTAAAATAATATTTCATATATTTTTGCCCTTTTTTTTTGGCAAATTTTTTTATTTTAAATGTTATAATTATAACATTATTCAAAACATTAACTTGTTCTAATCTGGTCTATAACCAGTTTTGTATTATTACTTTATGAGATATTAGCATTTATAAAAAATAAGAAGCAGGGTTGTGTTTAGTGACACTTTTTTTTTATCATAACGCAGAATTAAAAATTCTTTTTCGTTATCATACTGAGTGATATTCATCATAAATGTTTAAAATATGAAACTTTGTAGATTATCTACTATACTCCTCTTTATTTTAGTAGATGTGTTCAGAACCCAATTTTATTAATTTGAGTCCATCTGCTAAAATATACTAAAATAATTGAACTAAATTAGGATTCTATTTTGTCTTGACATTTTAAGTTAAATATATTGTTATATTGAAAATCGTTTCCAAATGACCACTGTTAAATTTTTCTATACAATAGTGATGAAAAATAACGAAATATTCATTAGTTGGTCACTATTTGTAATTTTATAATTATTCGGTTGTATTGTTATATAAGTAATATATATATATATTTTTTTTTTTAATTTATTAATAAGTTACAATATTTTAATTAATTTTCATTAATTAAGACTAAAAACATAATATTCTGCTGTAAATTGAATAATCAAATAATCCCAATTACTTCTGAGTAACATTGAAGGACATATTGATTATTGCGGCCAAGAAATAAATAAACACTGTTGAATCGATTATTTTATTTTAATGACAATTATTACAATACCAATTTATATTTTTTATACAGTAAACAGTGAACAACACAGAAAGACCAGACTTGCGTTTAAAAATCTAAACATCATTACAATCTTCTTCCCAAGATTTTGTAAGTTTTGAATCAACAAATTTAACAAAACTAGTAACTGTACAAGGTTTTCCACAACTATTTAACGGAAGTTCTACACCTTGATCGTCATTCCAATTTTCAAGATAATATAGCTAAATAATTAAATTTTAAAAAATTATTAAAAATTCAGATAAAATTTGTTAGATATGAAGTTATATTCAAGTTTGAATATGATACTTTTTTTTTTGATTGAGTATCAAGAAAAAACTGAAATATATTTAAAATTAAGTCTTAATTTTTAAAATATTGAGAGATATTTTTAAAAATTTTATAGGAATTGACAGATTTTGTTGATTTTACAAATTTAACATTTTAAACGATTATTACCCTTAATAATTATGAGCTATAATTTATGGCCTTGGAATTATAAATACTTTACCTTAATAACATCCCCTATACTATTATTGAAAGAGTACAAATGAAAATGTAATGAGCCACCAAAACTAGAAATAGGCATCGGATTATCTAAAATAGCAGCTAAAAATCCTAAACTGTAGTCATGGCCAGAGTATAAAAGCATTTTTTTAAGCTCGGTCTTGTTAGAGTTAGCATTTGACTTTTCTTGTATTTTCTGAGTGATTTCTTTCATTAAAGGACCTAAAAATATTTTATTTTATCAATTTTGAAGTTTTAAGTAAACGTTAATTATAAAAATAGTTGTATAAATACTACTAAATTATAATGCGCTTCAATGTTTTACAAACCAAGAACAATTTTGCATAAAATAAAACTATAGTTCAGTAAGTAAGGAAACGTGTTTTTATTTTTTGTAACAATTTTCTTGTTACCTTACTAACTGAACACTCTATATTATAATATATCACAACATTTACATATAAAAAATACTATATGATGTATATCTAAATTTAAATACAGCTGGTAGTTATAATTGTTAAAAACATTATTTCTAATCATATAAATTTGAGTAGTTTATTCATTTTGAATTTGTAACTTAAATCAGTAAATTTAAATAAACTAAATTTTAAACATTTTCCAAATATCCATTTTGTATATTCTTTAATTAAAAATGTTAAATATTTTGATAAGTTAAAAAAAAGTGCGCTGATTACTTTTACCTGTATACATATTCTGAAGTCTTTTATTTACAAACTGTTTATTTTTTTCTATTCTTTCAAAAGATGTATTTATTTGCTCAAATATTTCTGGTGTCAACCATTCTGGTTGTTTTAACCCAGCAGATATCTAAAAATATATTATATTTATTAGGATTTTCTGCAATTTCAAGTTTTTACATTAATTTATATTTTTACTTGACACTTCAATAAATCATATAAAGGAAATAAATCTTCAGATTTAATTAGTTGACCGCATTTTTCTGAAAGATATGGAAGCATTTCATTTAACTTAGTATCATTAAATATTTGGGCATCTTTTTGAACACCATTGAATGCTGGACAATTAGCTAACTATCAAAAATATTATATACAATTATATTAAATAGCTCTTTAAAAATTAAATAATTAAGGTTTATGTCTTTTTATTAATTGTGTTTATATTCAGTCGATATAAGCATATAATTCTGTGGCTCATGTACGTCAAAAAAATGCATTTTTGTAATTTTTTAAAATTATAATTTATACATAAAAATGTGTTTTTTATCATAAGCAGAAAAATGATGAATTAATTTAATAAAAAAAAAATATGATTTTTGCACTTAAATATCTAAAATACAAAAATTTTAATTTGGTTTTGATTCCCTGAAAAACTGCTACTAATGACTTGTCTGGCATTGAAAAATAACCAATGATATTTTATTTATTATAACATTTGTAAAAAAAGATTGAATAAGAAATAAATGTTATAAAAAATATTTTATATATGGAAAATAAAATCATAAACATTGGTCATTATAGTATACTCTAGATACAAACTTTTCCGTCACTGTGATCCGGTGATCCTCCATACACAGGTATAGGTGTCCACACGGTCTCATTTTCTGACCATTTCAAGTAGCTCGTTGGCGGATAAAGACCTGCTAAAACCATTGCAGCTGTCATGTGAGTTCTTGCAACCGTCGTTGTTTTTGTATAAATTTCACTATCCAAGTATAATTTACTTAAAAAACCATCATATAATTTCCTTAATATTTGGCCTTTTTTATACATGTGTTGCTTACCAATCTACAAAATTAGTGAAAATTTTACAAAAAAATTTTACCAAATATTATCATAATAGTAAAATAATATTCCATAGTGTCTAAATGCTAGATAATTTTTGCGAAAAAAAATATTATTGTTACTTTTGTCAATTGGAATGGACCTTCAGGGAAAGCGTCTTTATGTGGGTTTGTCTTGTAATCGAAAAATGGTGCTCTGTCGCCATGTCTGAAAATCTATGGGAAGTCAATCTTATATTACTTTAAAAAATTATTTCTACCAAAAAAACATTAATTTTATAAATCAAAGAGGTCTAAAAAATCAAACCTAATACAAAATACCCATTTGATATATATTTCATTTGTATAAATTTTCATTAATGTACATAATTATAATATTTGAATCAATACTAAATTGAAATTTGCATAGATATTATTCGAAATACTTTTCAATTTAATTATTTCACATATAAAATTGAAATAATATTCCATAATACTGTAAAATTATAATGTGAAACATTTCAAAATACCCGATTTAAGTTATGAACAAAAATTATTAATTTAATACAATTCATTATAATATTAATATTAATGTATTTGTTTGTACAGAATACGTATTATAATTTAAAGAAACTTTTTTAGAATTTGTATTCAGGATAATTTATATTTCATAAACTGCTTGTTTTATAAAAAAATGAAAAAATAAGATATTTCATGAGGATAATATATATATATATATATATTTACTTGTAAATCCATTTATAATAGTGGATGCCATATCATTTTTTTTTTTTATTTAAGTTATAGTATACTCAAAAACTTACTACAATGGAAAATTTCAATGTAGAGTCAGCTGGTAATAATTGTCCATTAGTTATTTTCATAATATTGAATAAGTATAATAAAAATAACGAAATGGTATACGTTAAATTCATCACAACTATGAAGAACGTGAAATGAATACAACAAATGTTTCTTTAGAGAGGTTTTTAAACACAAATGTGAATTATAAAAATGATTTCCTTAAATACTAAAAAATTGTGTGTAATCTGAAAAATTTTATCTGTAATAATGACCAATATTCAATGTTTATAGTTCATTTTCTTAATATTGTTGACAAATTTGTTCAAAAATGAACTAGTTATTTAATCAAGGATAAGTATATGAAATCTCCAAGATAAAATTTTTACTAAGTTAAATAAATTTAAAAGTTCATTTTTTTCAAGTACAATTTTATTACCCATGCAATGCATTTTACAAATAAGGATAAAAAATAATATTTAAAAATTAGAATTCATTGCATTATTTTTATATATTTTTGTTTAATTATAAAAATAGTTGTCAATAAAAATAAAAAGTAAAATGGAAAATTTTGGTTTCATAACTAAAGAATATAATTTATCCCCAACATGAACACTCATTGCCGAATATTTTAATCTTCCCTCACTTGCTGATCGCCGAAAGGCCCTAGGTACTAAATTCTTAAAAAATTTGCTTGATGGTAGAGTTGACTCTCCACATCTTTTAGCGCTAATTAATTTTAAAGTTCCCCAGAGAAAATCCAGAAATCATGCTTCCTTCTTCATACCTATCTGTTCTTCTAATTATATTTATAATAAGCCAATTAATCGTTCATTGAAAAATGCCAATGAAGACACCTCTTTCAATTTCAATTAAACGTTTATTTTATATACTTTTGTTTAAATGTTTGTTATTTATATTATTTATGTTTATATAATGTTTATTATTTTTATATTACTGTTTTTCTTTTTTTTGTTTGTTTGTTTTGTTTTTGTTTCATTTTATGTAACTATATTTTTGTATAATAAGGGTCAATCCCGTTGAATAAATAGATAAATAAATCTTTTGGAGTTCTGCTAGTTTGATGATATAAATAGTCAATAAACTGTTATTGATTATAAATTGATGATTTAGAAAATTCTGTTGACAAATTGGTATTGACCTACACGTTTTTCAAACTAGTAATGCTTGAGATTATATTTAAATGATTCGTTTTATTTAATGTGCGATAAATGATAATATTATATTAAACTGAAATTTTCCTATTGCAGAATTATCGATAACTTAAAATTTGGTATATGTAAATAAGGATTATTATTATTTTAATAGATGTTGAGATTTTGAGTATATAATGTGCAGTAAAATTTCTTTTCATTATAAAATCAAGTAAATAACTATTTAGAATTTATTGATTTAATTTACTGTTTATCAAATTATATTTATCATTTTATTTACCTAACCAAAAGTATGAACATTTTTTTTTTATATGACTAAATAAATAGTATATTACGGGTTTTAACAAAAGTATTTTTATACTGTAACACAAAATATAGTTAATTAATTATCATATAGATTAATATCTTAGATTGACTTGGGACTATTATTTAATATCATTCAATTATTTTTATCAAAAAATTTGGTATAAATTATGATTATATTTTTAATTATTAATTATATATTATTGGCACCCTGATTATGTCTAATGTATATATTAATAAACAGTGACATTAAAATAAAACATAAAATATAGTGGATAATTTATGTAACATTAAAAATTTGATTTCTCTTAATTCTTTTTTGCATTTTTTACTTACATATCATGAAGAGTTCTTAGACGCATCCATTATATACATTAGAAAGTTATTCACTATACATTTAATTGTTGCAACCTATACGTATGTGTGTATACAGTGGCCTGTTTACATAAGAGGTTATTTAGGATACTCACCACATTTCGAAAAATGCGCCCCCTTTTAGGGGAATCATGGACTTCATAAAAGTTGGATAAAAATGTATGCAATATTATTTATAATTTATGCTCTTAAGTTAATGTGAGAAAACGTAAAAAAAAGGTACATTAATATAATAGAAGATATGTATGATGACACTTGTACCAGGGTAAAAAGTGTGGGTTAAGTAACAGAAGATTTTAGGGTAAGAGTAAGAATGCCCCAAAGTTCGTTAATAAGCGAGAAAGTATAACGATATATATATATGTAAGATATAATGATAAATATATTAACTCTACGTATATATAATGTAGAAATTTATAATATACATTGTTTTTAAACATATTCGAGTAATGTACATAATCCTATTTTATTTTCTACAAATTCACAAATACTAAAAAATTCCTTTACAAACCAATACGAGTACAATTTTAATTAATAAAACTGACGTAAATTAATTGAAATCTTAATTAACAAAAACATGTAAAATGCAAAACTATGCGGATTTATTATGCATGTTTATCAAACATTTTAATGACATATAACGTTAAAATATATTGACTTTGGCTACTTTAATTTCTTAAAAAAAATATGTATATATATATACATACATAGTTATCTATTATAGTAAGTTTAGCTTGGTTACTTTTTGGGTTATGCAATACAGATGTCATTGAAAAATTTAGTTCATTTTTCAGCTCTTAAATTAGATCAGTTCAACTTGATACCCTACAAACAAACCAAAATCTGAAGAGGAAAGATTACACCTTTTAATTGAATAGTTACAACAGTGGTTCCATAAGTTAGTAAAGCCTCGTTTGTAAAATGTCATTAATATCGCGTTCTAACTTCCGTTGATAATAATATTATGGCTTAACGTCTGTGTTATAATTAAGCTCATATCCACTAAAAGTTTCATTTTTTGGGCTCAAAACTAGATGATGAGCATAAGACTTGCTTGCGTTCCATATATGTCATAATAGATATTTGGCCAACCGTACTCGTATTTTAGTGTTTTTCATCATTACAGTTTTTAGAATTTTCGTCTGATTCTATGTTCGTTGTATGTTTAAAGCAATCTGCAATGCTATGATTTAATTAAAGACATATTTCAACTTGGTATTTCATATAACAATATCGTGTAACTAAATTATACATAAAATTTCTAATTTCTTTTACTCGTGCAGTAAATGATAATACGAAATACGAAATACATCATAAAATACGAGTAAAACAAGTTATAAATAAAATTTAATATATCACGTATATTTACTGGAAAGGGTGANATTCTATGTTCGTTGTATGTTTAAAGCAATCTGCAATGCTATGATTTAATTAAAGACATATTTCAACTTGGTATTTCATAAAACAATATCGTGTAACTAAATTATACATAAAATTTCTAATTTCTTTTACTCGTGCAGTAAATGATAATACGAAATACATCATAAAATACGAGTAAAACAAGTTATAAATAAAATTTAATATATCACGTATATTTACTGGAAAGGGTGAATATATTATAGGAAAATATTTAGAATTACTACATATAGAAGGTTCTTAAATTGTATTAAATTTAGTTACTTTGTGTTATACTAATTTAAGATATATTTTGTATTTTTTTGAAATTCAATAATACATTTACTATAATTTTTGTTTTCCTTTTTAGCCTTAAACATTGTAACTCTTAGACCATGTCCATTACTTAAATCTATATGTATTCAAATAATATTTCTAAAACAATATGTTTTCTGTGTAGGAAACGCATACGTATAATATATTTTTGGAGATGATTAAATTATCCAACATTTATTTAAAATATTTACCTTATCTATTATTTAAGTATTATACTTAAAAGTATTAACATTTAAAAAGATACCATGCTTTGGATGAACTTGAAATTTACTGCAATAATAAGGATTTTTTTACGTGTAATTCAAATTCAAATTAAATTTGAAGTTCGACAAGTGATGTTTACTGTGCACTGTTAAAATTTACTATTAACGATTAGATTTTTATAAAAATATTTTAAAACCTGCATTAAAGATAATAAAATATTTTTATTGACTTTTCTATATAGATTTGAGTAATAATATTGACAATAAATATTTTCTAATAAATTTTTCCAACTTATAGATAACTAATCTTGCATTTAGAGTGTTATTTTACATCATTACAGTCTTCTTCCCAGGTTTTCGGTAATTTTGAATCAATCAATTTTACAAAATTAGCAACTGTGCAAGGGTTTCCGCAAATTTTTAAGGGTAGCTGAATTCCCTGATCTTCATTCCAATTTTCAAAATAAAATACCTAAATTAATAGTAAATTTTTTTTGTAAATCCATTATTGAAAAACTTGTAGTTGTTGTTCAAAAAGGAACTAAATGATAGTATTCATATTATTTGAATGAACAACTTAAAGTTTAAAAACTAAAAAAATCGGTATCCATGTATTTAACTATTGAACTTTTTATCTAATTAAAAATGTATACACATTAATCTTTTTTCAAATCTTTGTAGAATTTTAAGAAAAAAGTATACATTGTGATTTATAAGGTATACTACTCACAATTTTTTGTTAAATATTTATTTTATCATAAAAATGTATGGATTGAAGTGTCATTAATTTTTATATACTATTATAGACATGATGTCTATTGTAAAAAAAAATTATTCTTAAGTGTAAATTTTAGGAATCACTTTTTAAAATTAAATGGGAACCTATTATTTATTATTATTATATTTACTATTAAATTAGAATGGTCAAAATAAAATTTTGTCAGGTCGATAATCAGTTTTAAAAATTCTTCTACGTTACGCCCCCGCTCGCCTACAACTTAAAATTATAACAATATATAAATTAATAGTACAATATTAATTTTCGACTAGTTAAACTTTTATCTAGACCATTCTTCATTTAATAGTAAAAATATAATAATGGGTTTCCATTTAATTTTCGATAATTATCCCAATAATCACCCTTAGGAGTATTTTTTTCTTACAATAACCTTGATATTTACAATAGTTTATAAAAATGAATTAAATTTTAATCTATATATTTTTATAATAAAATAAATTTTTAACAAAATATTAGTATACTTTATAAATCACACTGTAGGCACAACGTAAAAAGCTAAATCTGTTTGGCGTTTTATAATATTAATTTAAATAAGTTATTTATTCACTTTAATTTATTATGTTGACTAGGTTATAAGTTGTGTTTATAACTATAACTGTTTAATTAATAATGTGAAATAAATAAGTAATTTTACCTTGACAACATCTCCTACACTTCCTTTAGAATAGTGTAAATGAAAATGTAATGACCCACCAAAACTCTTGATAGGCATCATGTTATCTAGAACTGAAGCTGAAAATCCTAAACTATAGTCATGGCCCGAATACAAAAGCATTTTCCTATTTTCAGTACTGTTGTCATTAGCATTCGACTTTTCTTGGATTTTTTTAGCAATTTCTTTCAATAATGGACCTAATATCAATTATTTTGTTCTTTTTATTCAAAAATGACTCGCAATTAATATGGCTAAATTATTTTAATATTATATATTTATCGTTTAGGAAAAAATTGATATAATCTTAAATTAATTTTGATTGGTATGAAATTTTTCAATAACTTGAGGATCATTCATGGTATACTCACAAAATAAGAATACTGTTAATAACACTGTGAATAATGTTAAGAACGACGTAATGAATGTGTAGAAATTATTTATTCTGTTTAGAAGAAAAAATACGGAGTGAAATGAAGTGCTATATTTGACGAAGATTTTAGGAAAGCCCCACACTTTGATATAAGTTCAGAGCCTCCACAATGTGATGTCCACATTAATAAATCCAGTCATATATACAAGAAATATTACCTGTTTATAAATAATAGTAAAAACTGTTGATCTGTTTTGACTATAAATTATATTATTGCTTCTACTATAGACTAGTTACTAGTCTATTTATTTTAATATTATTACTTTTAATTCTATAAATATTAATTATACTAAATGATTGTATTTAATTTACCAACTACAGTTAAAAACTTGACAAACTAGCTTAACTTATCTAAGATGACACCGAATAATAAGTATATTCAATGTATTCTTTTAATAATAAAAATCATCTTTTTTTATAAATATATAGAAAGCAAAACATTGAAAAATTTACCGGCATACATATTTTGAAGTCTTTTGTTTCCAAATGTATATTGAATTACATCTTTTCTTTCGTAAAATTCTTCTATTTTCTTAAATTGTCCCCATGTCATCCATTCTGGTAATTCTAACTTGGCAGCTGTCTTTAAAAAAATGATATATTATGATTTTTTCTTTAGAATCCAAGTTAATATTTTAATTGCTATTTGTATACTTGACATTTTAGTAAATCATATAAAAGATATAAATTATTGTAATCAATAGTTTGATTGCATTTTTCTGAAAAATATGGAAGCATTTTATCTATCGCATCGTCAGTACAGCTTTGGGCGCCTTCTCGAGCCTCTTTTTGGACTGAATCAAAAGCAGGACAATCGTCCATCTAGCATCAAAAAAATTCAATTTTTAATTATTCCTTAAAAATATTATAAAAATTAAAGTGTAATACATTTTTATACTATTTCATCAATTTTTAATTTTAATTTGATATTTACGCTATATTTCAAGTAAATGATTGAGAAATTTAATTTCCGTATTTATAAAAATATGACATATTTTGAAATAAGCAACGTTTTGAGTACAAAAATATTTACTATCTATTATATACTTAAGGTACTAACTTTTCCGTCACCACGATCCGGTGATCCTCCATACACAGGTATAGGTGTCCACACGGTCTCATTTTCTGACCATTTCAAGTAGCTCGTTGGCGGATAAAGTCCTGCTAAAACCATTGCAGCTGTCATGTGAGTTCTTGCAACCGTCGTTGTTTTTGTATAAATTTCACTATCCAAGTATAATTTACATAAGAAACCATCATATAATTTCCTTAATATTTGCCCTTTTTTATACATGTGTTGCTTTCCAATCTACAAAATTAGTGAACATTTTACCAAATATTATCATTATAGTAAAATAATATTCCATAGTGTCTAAATGCTAGATAATTTTTGCGAAAAAAAATATTATTGTTACTTTTGTCAATTGGAATGGACCTTCAGGGAAAGCGTCTTTATGTGGGTTTGTCTTGTAATCAAAAAATGGTGCTCTGTCTCCATGCCGAAAAATCTGTAATATAAAAATAACTAATTTCTTTTTATTTCAAATAAATTTGATTATTATCGAAGTTATTTAAAATAAAGAAAAATAAAAAGTACTTCTTATATAATGATATGATTAATATCAAGTTTGTAGTAAAAAAAAAAATACTTCTAAGAGTAGTATTATCTCTTTTTCCTAATGAGCAAATTTATTGTATGCTTAGATTACTTAAAAAAAAAAATAAACAAAGATTTCAATTAATTAAATATATATTTAATAATTCGTTTTAACTTATGTATATAGACTAATAAATTGTTTATCTTTTTAGCTCATTCTATACTTTAGAATTTTCATATTTATTAGATTCTGTGATATAATATTTTTTTATTCCACTGACATTTGAAGCGCTTGTAAAATCTGCGCAAAATAAATGCTGGCATCTAGTTAAAGGAAACCTTTGAAATCCTCTAGTACCGTAACACAAGCCTCATAACATTCAACGATTTATTTTATTGATAAATATTCGAGAATTAAATAATTTTCTCTGACTTTGTTTAGTTTATATACAATTATTTTCTAATTATTAAATACAAATAGTTGTAGTTTAAGTCGTAAAATATAAGAATTTGAAAATAATGAAAACTTTTATATAATGTTTTCTTAAATTGACAAAAAAGAAAAAATTTAACTCATTAATTCTTAATCGATTATTTAAGGTTTTATTCAGAGATACGATCATGTGTAAAAATATATTGATTGTACGACAAAGTAATCTCGGCCGTTAAATAAAAAATGTTATGTATAACGACATTTAGTGAACGCCTGTACATGTATTACATAGACTTCAACATACAAGTCGTTGACCAACGTGAAATTGAAGGGGTAGTTCCAATGGCTAATGTGTGTATCGAAGTGCACATAATGATGGGGAGACATTGTGCTACGCCATTGAATTAACTGTTAGTCGCACAACATTTCACCACATGATCGTTGGCGAAAGACACCGGAACAGTACTGCGCTATGCCAACGACAAAGGTGATCGTAAAAATTGTATATACCTTCTGAATTCCTGGTACTGTTATTCCAACTTTTTTTCTAATTCACCGGGTCTTGGACATAAAATTGCTCACCGTTATTGTTTCCTCCTGAATCCCTAGTACCATTTCAGGATTTTACTCCATCAATGCTCGTCATTGCCTCACTTTCACGAAATCTTGACAGTTAAGTTACCTATACGGAACGCCTGAATTTCAAAGTATTCGTTCAAACTAAATACGGAAAGCGAAGTGTATCATAATGTTTTACGTGACTAAAATGTACATTTGTAACAAATTTTATTACTATTTGAATGTTGTTATATAAAAAGCATACGTTTTCCCAGTTAATTTTAATGGTATAAACAAATTTTTTGTGAGTGACCTTTTTAGTGTTGAGCAACAAAGTTTAATTACTATATTTAAATCCGTACTACAAGAAAGTTAAATATGTTTTTTTGTAAGTCAGCTATATTTTAGCTTCAATGCGAAGCTGAGAAATTATTAATTTTATATAAGATTCCTTACTGTTCCCTAAGCATTAAACTAAGGCCTAGAATCTGAACCAACTCTATACATAGTAATATTCAAATGAATTCTGCGTCAAAAACCACATAAATCCGCATATAAAATTCTTCATGATTAATAAATTGAAAATTTCATGTAAACAAAAAAATAATTGTAATATTGTTTTATTTTTCCCAAGAAATTAAAAGGTTCTCAACAAGTATCAATATTTGCTTATCTAACAACGAATAATAAAAATAATAATTAATAATTATTTTAACAAAAAGTGATTATTTAATAAATATATCATTGTTATAAATGTTGACCGCACATACATTAATAATACATTTTTCTATCTTGCGATTTTTGAACATTTAATTTTGGCTAAAATTAGTATGTTAGAAAAATAGAATATGAGGCAAGGACATAATTTTTAGGTTTCTATTAAATTTTTTTGGAAAGGAGAAAAAAATACCCTAAGCCATATCGTGAAACAGTATTTATAAAAAAAAAATTAATTTGAAGTAAACAAAAATTTCACCAAATATTTTAACATAATCAGCTAATAGTTTAATAGCCAACGTATTTACGTTTTACATAATGCAATAACAATATATTACAATTTATTTATTTTTATGAATTTCCCTAATTGTATCCTTGACTAGAAATTAAAATTGTTTAAGTTAATATATTTCAAAACAAACATTGACAGATTTAGGCATTTTTGGCGTAACACAGACAATTTCTTAGAACCCAAAAACCAATAAAAGTTTTTTTTTTTTTACTTATGCCGTATTAAATGACCAATTCAATAATTTTAGCTCTTCATGAGTATAAATCTTTATATCTTTATTACTTTAATCTTTATTTATATGATTTTAGGAAAATTGTAATTAAAACAATGAATTTTTAACTTTTTAATCTAAAAATTTTTCTTCGTTAATAGTTTATATCAACAGTCTCTACTAGGATATAAAAAAGGACTCGATATAAATTTTGAAATTTTATCTCAAACTACATTATAAGGAATTAATGTGTATATCTTATATACCTTCTAATAAATTTAGTTCGACTGCAATCCGCGTAATAGATATCACTGGTTTAAATACATTTTAATTTTCAAAGTAAATATATGGAAGACATTCAAAATTTTAAATTTAAATCATTATATGATCTTTTTCAATTTTATACAAAAAAATTTACTTACAACAACTGCAAATTTTAAAGTAGAATCAGCTTGCAATAAGTGTCCATTTGTCATTAATATTACACCGATAAGGTATAAAAAACATAACGAAATGTTATATTTTAAATTCATAGCGAATAAAAATTTTATTTGAGAACTTTATGTACACTTATACGAACTATTAAAATAATTCGTGATTCTAAAAATTAGTTGTGTAATATGAAATAATCTTATCAGTTAAAAACAAATTAAATAACCTACAAAGTTCATACATCAATTTGTTTTGATTTTTTATATATAATTATATAATAAAAGGTTTTTAATTTTATACTGTAGCAAAAAAGATCTTAAAACCTTTAACTCGATAATTGATTTCAATGTTTACATCGCAACAAATTCCAAAAAAATAGTTTCACTACCACTTTTTTTGAGAGATTATCATGAAGTATATCTGTATTCATTAGAGAATATCACAGAAATTTAAATTACTCTCTTGTAAATTTAATATTAATTTTTTGTCGTCAAATACATACAAGTTCATTTAAAGTTTTTTTCATATAATAATAAAATTGATTTTTTATTTACGTCAGTAACTGCAGGCTAATATGGACGAATAAACCTCAACATAAGTGTTTTGAGTGAAAAACTTTTAAAATTATCAAGTTTTTATTATATTTTAGAGAGCACTGGTAAAAATAACACAATCTTCAATATATCTCAAGTAATTTTGTTATACTCTCTTGTATATTATTTCAAAAATGGATTAAAATATCCGCTTCAGTTGTACTACTGCAAGTACAATGATAACATATAAAATGTAATTTTCGATAAGAATAATCTTAATATACTTGATGTAATTATTCCAAATAAAACCGCGTTAAATCATTTTAAATTATTTACAATAGGAACAAATAATAAATAGTTAATACCTAATATTAGACTATGTCAATATGACTATATAGTATTTACTCATAAATTCAATCAGATGCGTTACTAACATTTTAAACCATGGTACATTTTTACTTTATAAATATCTGATATCCGATGAGCAAATACATTATTACTATTCGATGCTCGGTTGTACATATATTTAATACTAGAATCATATCTAATGTAGTATACTTTTTTTCTAAAATAATGTACTTTTTTTTTCTTTTAACCGAAAGTTCACTGATGAGTCAACTACAGTTGAACTGGTATATACTAAGGAGATAGTCAGTGTAGTGGTTTCCCGTTATCTTCAGTACTAGATAGAGCTTGAAACGTTTTTATAATGTTATGATTATAACGTAAGAACTACTAAAAAATTATTGGAATCGTAAAACCTAAATAAAAAATTTTGTTTGGAAACAATTCTCTTTACTGTTGTAAAGACTCGCGTATGGTCACCCATCCGTGAACCTATAGAGACAGGCTTGACTTGATAATAGAGTTAGTGTATCCACTGTATCACACCATAACCATTGTTTTTGAAAATTATATTATTGTAGAGTATTTTTAGGTATGGAAAACGTTGTTAACATTAATAACCATAAAAAAGAAAACGATAAAAAATTGATGACAAAAAAGATAAAAAAACGCTATCATAAAAGTAAACGAAATTTAACATTTAAGTAATTGAATAGAAAGTAATTCATTTATTATTTATTTTGTGAAAAATATAATTTTATTACAGATGAGATAAGAGCTTATATTGTACTTAAAGAAAAAATATCTAGCTTTGTTATAGGAATCTATGATTTAAATTTTTTTTTATCATTATCGAGTTAATTATTATAATATTGAAAAGATTATATAGAAATATTATTGTTCATTGTTTTTTTTAGTTTTAAATTATTTACTATACAAGTCTAATGCTTGTTTTTCTAAATCTTATAATAATGATCCTGTTAGAAACTTTTAACTCTTATATTTTTATAAATTTTTTTTAATAATATGACTTTTTTCAAGTTTATACTATCCCAAAATCTACATATTAGTTACAATAGGCTGTAGTTACATTATTGTAATTTTTAGAAAGAAAAAAAGCGATTATTATTACATATGCAATTAATTAACAATTTCATTATACATACACTGTGTCGTTTATTCACGAATTGCAGGAAAAATAAGCGTTTTATCACAATAATTATTATTTACGAAATCAACTGCAAGCATAATATTATTGTAACTCAAAAATGAATAAAAATAAAAAAAGAATTTGGCTGAGGGTTAGAGTAAGAATGAGAGTTACTTTTGATTCGGGGTGTGATTCGAGGGTTATAAAATAACAGTATAAATATACTTAAGGATTTAAAAATCTTACCTGATAATATTTCTTCAGTTGTTATAATAATTTCAGTGATAATATTAATAAAATGATAAATAAAGTAACACAAATTCAAGTTTTAGTTCACAAATCAAGCACGTAAGAACTTCGACAATGATGATTGCAATATCCATGTAACGATATCTAAATCAAGTAATGAACAGGCAATTTACTCCTGTAAAATTTCACTAGTAAATAAACTACTATAGCAATATAGAAACGGATTTGTTCATTTACTCTCCCCTCAAAATCCTTGTATATAATAGATTTATATTGTTATGTACTTCGTTAGTTATGATGATTTTAAGATTTAGACTGAAAGAAAAGCGCAGGTAATTTTATTTTATCCAGGAACCCTTATTTCTAGTTTGATGATATTTTTGAAAAAATTATCAAATAATTTTTTAATATTATGTTTTATTAAATTTTATTAATTTATTATTTAATATTAATAATGTTTTAATTTTTTGTTTTCATCAGATCAACCGATGGGGTTTAAATATTTGGATTTAAAATATTTAGAAAATCCTTAAGATTAAAATCAAGTCATAAAAAAACAGTATTCACAGAAAACAAAATCATCAAATTATAAAAACAACAGAATCAGCAAGTTATAATAACAGTATGAGTGGGGTCAGTTATTATATAAAGATAACATAAATTAGAAACTGAGATTGACATTTTGACAGACTTTTTACATCTATCTTTTTACAGATGTAAGTGCGTCATTTGAATTGTGTTTTATTTTTTTATTTTTCATGTCTTTAATACTTTTAGCATTTTCGGTCATTAATTATACTTTATAATTACCATTTACATTTTAAATTTTATGGTACCAAATTTAAAAATATACATTACATTTATTCATCCAGTTTGATCTCTTTGATAAATTGCAGTAGTGTTATGACTGTCTTTGGGTTCGATCCTAATGATTCGTGTAGATGATTTTATTATTTTCTTTATAATGTATACAATTATTTGTAACTATTTTAAAGACATCTTATTTTTATCTTTTTAATTTCATTCCAATATTTTTATTAATTTTATGTGTGTGTCATAGTGCTGGTCCTTTAACAGTCTTTATATTTTGTATAAAAGCTAGCTATTCTATGGACTGAACCGTTCGTCAGTTAGTAAAGAGAAAAAGTATTTAAAGTAATTAAGCTCCGTGTTTTGACGTCGACAGGATTGTCAATTTGTGTGTATGTGTATTCGTGTCGATGGCTAGGCCAACACGACATAAGACAAATTTATATTCATCTTTAATTTGGTTTTCATGATATTAAAAGCAACAATAAACTAGGCTATAAATTATTATCGGTATTTATTTTTGCTATCGTAAGTAAAAGATATGACAAAAAGAATTGTCAATAAAAACTCGTATTTGTTTTTCTTTCTTGATTATTTCGTTTACAATACTTTAATATTTTCAATAGTTCCGGAAAATATAAGTGTCTTATTGTTAACGATCATTAAATATGTATCGGCATATTTGTATTTTCGGTATACAAAAAAACAGAGTCGGAAAAGGTTTTTTTGTTTTCGTTAATATCTATAATAAAAATTATTATAACGACACTTAATATCACTATTGTTTACTTTACCAATGTTGATCGTTATTATAAGATTCAGAAACACTAATATCACACATGTAAAGTTAATAATTAAAAAAAATTATAATAATAACTATCAATAATATTTATAGTATATACCTAAGGTATTTATATTTAAACAAACTGATTTGATTCGTTCATTTTTCAAAAAGTTATAACAGTTTTAAGAAAAAAAAGTTTTAAAAATGTTGAAATTTATCAATTTTAAAAATTGTCATTTTTTGCGGCATTTTCACCATTTACGCGGAACGAAGGAAAATTTTTCAATTTTTAAGAGGTAATGTCTTCAACAAGATACAATTTGTGATCTGTTGACGTATAGCTGAAAGAATCAGTCTAGTGAGAGCTGACAAGTGGCCGACACAAAAAAAAAAATAAATAAACACATCATTGTAAAATTAATATTTTCTCAACTTCACATCGAAGCTAATATACAGGACTTTATTTTTGAAATAAGACAGTACAAACTATTTTCTTAAAATTAATTTTGATACGTGCAATTTAAACATTGTAATTTAATTATTCAATTATTTAATTATTTTGCTTTTTGATGTTTTAAATACTTAATTTAAATATAAATCTAACCAGGTTTTTATTTTAAATGTACATATTTATTTTTTAATTTCTTGTTGAAACCTCAACTCTGAATAAACCAATTTTGTTCGAAAGTACGTTACAACATTCAGTTATTTATTTTAAATAAGTGTTCTGATTGATAAGATTTGCATAACTAATCTTTTTACTTTCAGATCAGATGGCATTAAAGTAAATTATTTATTACGTTCTCTATAAACAAATTATGCTGTTAAAAAGAGTGCCGGGATTATTTTTTCTTTAATTTACAATCTTACAATTTTTAATAATGTGTCAAAAATAACTTATAAGTATCACTTAATACCACTACTTAGTTGTAATATAAAACGTGCTTCTTTTACTTTATATAAAAGCGTAACACTCTCCTACGGGAGCCATATATTTGTAAATGGAGTCCAATCATAAAAGTTAATTACCATAATATTATAATATATCATATAAAATTAATAGAATTCATTTTTTCGTATTTCTAAAGAAAAATGTTGAAATAAATGACACATTGAATGTAATAAAGTTTTTGACTTCTTTTTTACTATACGTTAGAATAAATATTATTATAATACATTTTTTTAATTTATACTGCACTAATGCTAAAAATAAATAAGCACATTTTTCATTTTTAAAATAAATATTCTTTAATTTTTAGTTAAACAAGTAATTCTTGTGTAGTGGATCTCTGTGTCTATACTTCGTACAAGATTTTAAATTATACAATTAAAAAGTAAAAAAGTGATGTAAAAAGTCTCAGACTATAAAAATATTTTTTGTAAAAATTATTTTTATACTTAAAATATGTGATAAAATTAATTATATTTAGTTTAATTATAACAATAATAATTATAGTTTAATGAAAAAAAATTATTTGAATAATAATTTTTATAGTTAAAAATGTGATGGGATAGAAAGATCTACTTTTGGTGTGTTATTATATCTTCTAACTTTTTTTAAGATATTTCTATTATTGATAATAATGATACCTTATAAATTTACCTTGATATTTTCATCTTTTAGTTAAGAAATATTATGTTACTAATTTAGAAATCTATAAGATTTATTTGTTTTTATATTTTATGTGATGTTTAAAACAGTAAAAAGCGTATCTTATTCTAAGTTAAATAATTTTAATAGCAGACGTTTTAAATAATCTTTATAAAATTTATTTTGAGTTTTATTCGAAATATCGTTGTTGATTATAGTTTTTAAGTTAATGAACAGTAAGAATAAATAAATATGATATTAAAAATTATACAAAAAATATAGTGGATTAAATATAGTAACATAATATCGTAAAAAAATAATACATGACATGTAAAGAAGGGTTGAAATGCGGGTTTGTATGTCAAAGGATTGATTTTATGAATAGTAAACAATTGTTTAGAATAAAAATATGAATATAAACATAAACTGCACATAAATTCCGATACTAAAATTTTATTTCTGCTAATACATGTAACTTCTTAAGTTTAACTTATACAATAATTGAGATACTGATTACATTCTATTATAAATGATTGACTGATATATATGAAAGTGTAAACAGCATAACTATGCGAGTAACAAACTGCACAGTACTATACTTTCAAGTCGTATTATCTACAATAACGGTTGATGACTAAAAATATAAGCGGCAGCATGTAAAAAAATAAAACTGAATATTCCAGGAACATGTTTTATCTTAGATACAAAGCTAAGAAGCTATTAATTTTACTATGATGTAATTATTTATTTTTTATGTCTGTTACCACTCAACTCTCCTCATTTGACCAATTTTGAAAAAAAATAATTCACAAATTGTATCTAGTCAAAAACATTACCCTCGAAAATTAAAAAAAAATTCCTAGTTCCTCATTAATAGGGGAAATTAATTTTGAGAAATTCCCCAAAACCGTTGAAATTTTTCTATTTTTTTGCTTAAAACTGTCATAACTTTTTAAAAATTAAAGAGTAGAAACTACATTTTCTTTTTATAAACACATTAGGTATTTAATTATTGTTTAGTATATATTTTTTGAAAATCTGACAATTTATCTGCTCACTGGGGGGGGATTCTAAATGTGTAACTTTTTCACAAAAAATTAACTTTTTCAACTTAATTTTTAAAAATGTTCCGAAAATATATTTATTTCTTTTATATATATCTAGATTGCCTTCATGGTGAAAATGGACAAAATATGCTTTTTTGTATTAAAATTCTTGGTATTGTATTTTATTTTAAAATACCTTACAAGGGGATTACCCTGATTTCCATAAATATTTTATAAATCTAATTGACATAGAATAAACAGTCAAACTATTTTTATTTTTTTACTTCTTTGAAGTCGAGAAAAATAACTGAATTTTGAACTTCTTCAATCTTAAATTGGCATTTTTATCTACCGACAAATGCATTGCACGGTTGCTGTGTCGGAAACACTTATGTCTGTCACGCTTGGAGTACGAGGTGCGAACTCACCCGTCGAAATTCATATTTTCGAATTTTTTTAATTTAATTTTTAACAAGAAAAATATATTCTACCAATTTGATTTTTATCTCATTTAGATTCAATAATTTTAATGAATATCAAAGACCTCGTCCCTGTAATCTCCCCTCGTGAGAAAAAATGTCTTGTTCATATTATAATTATTTTACTATGTAGTTTTATTTCGTGACTGTCATTTATTTTCTTAGCTCTCATTCGACCTATTTTTTTTAACAATTCACTTTATCAATTAAATATTTACCTGATCCACATTCTATGTATATATATACAATTAAAATCATTCATTTTTAATGATTTTTAAGTATTTATTGTCGAATTAGGTTTGATATGATAACAGGTTTAAATAAAAATTTAAATGATTTTACTCTGAAATTAATTAAATTTTCAACTCTATTTGTGTGTGTTACTATCAGTCTACAATATTCCAAATTTTTTGGTGACATGTTGCTATATAAATCTTCTTCAAAAAAACTTTTTTTAATTAAATATCTCAAAATTAATAGGTGTATAAAATTCGTTTCATACTGAATTACACAGTATAATCAAATCAGTAAAATAAAATATTTTTTAATAATTATAGACCAATATATACTTTACTAAACCAAATTTTTATGCTGATTTCAAGCCTAAAATTAGATTTTTTCTATCTTTTTGAGATTATTACTAATTAGAAACACATGAAAAAATTAATTTAAAAAAAAATTTTTATCAAGTTATTATTGATTTTTAATATATTAAAAATAATCTGTGCAAAATATCAATTCAAAATGACATTTTTAACTTGTGTTTTTGATCCTTTAAAGTTCATTAAAGACCAGTAGACCAGTAAATTTATTTATAAATAAAAAATAATGTTTTTTTAAGCATTGCATCAACATTTATATACGTTTGCCATAAAAGTAATAACTAATTTATTATTTTTTATAATTTCTCCATAAAAATTATAATACTAAATTATTAAATATAAATTTCCTAATATATTTAATTGCTAAAATAAATATTTAACTGTTAAATTATCGACATTGATCATACTTAACTTAACTTAACTTAACTTGAGTTAATTATTCCCATAAACTTGCCCATCTTTGCCTACATGTTAAAGTAATATTATGTCACTCTATTCCGTGGATAGTTTTAAATTGACTATAAATATCATTCCGTTAAGACTTAATTATCTACAAAATTATGTATCGGTGCCCACTAATAAACGAATCCCTTAATTAACTCCCTAAATTACCTAAAAATAATTAATCACATAAATGGCAGTCAAATAATAAATACAATAATTTTTAGTTTAACCCATTGTATTTTAAAGTCGGTTTAAATTATTAATGTATTCATATAAATGTATTCTTATTATTATTCCAAAAAAATATGAATTAAAAATAATTAACTTAATACACAAATATTGGTAATAATCACACACGCAATTTTTTCTATTTAACCAAATTTAATTATGGCTACGTTAATTTATATATTTCATAATTGATGACTCTATTAAATAGTTTTTAACTAATAATGCTTAATTGGTTACATTTTTTATTCATATAGCATTGACATATTTTATTTTAAATGGCTTATAATTTTTAAAAGTTGTGTAATCTAATGAATACCATCACTCATACACTCATACCATCTATGTACATCTAAAATTAAAACGAATAAAAATTTTTTTCATCTAATATCTCATCAATGGTAAGTCATTACCTTTATAATAATGACATTTTTTAATTTATTCAATAAAACCCTCATAAAACATTCATACTAGATCTTTAAAAAATATTTATCATTTTCAAACAAGCTACCTAAGATATTCATGACTATTCTTAAACTAATTCAATAATTAAATTCTTCTAAAATATTAAATTTTACTACTACTTGTCATGGATGTCATTATGTTAAGAATAAGGAAGAGATATGAAGACCTTTTAGAACAAAAATATACGCTTTGAAGATTTTTTCTTTTCATTGTAGTATAATATTAGAGATAAATGTATATTCCTTTTAGAACAGTGCCCATATTAAAACATTGCACTAATTACATCGAAATATACTGTTAAAATTTATATTCATTACAATATTATTCTTAAATAATTTTAATTGGCAATGAAAATTTTTATATTCAAATTATATTTCATTGTCCTTTTTTTCTAATAGGTCATAGAATATAAGATGACTTTAAAACATAGTGATGATCAAAACATCTTTAATTTAAATGTGATGAAGTTTTAGGGATTTATTTATTTTTTTGATAAATACAGAAGAAAATTTTATGGTTACAATATGTATCAAATTTTTTATTTATTCACTGTTGCATTTCACAGTTTTATAGTTTTTTTAAATTTGTGTGAATCATACTACTGAAATATGAGCTTCGAGCAATTATGTTTGCAAACTGCGCTCTCTTTGAACGCAGGCTAAGCTCTTACAAAATGTTTGTTTTAATTACATACTCAAGTAAAATTAAAATTTTTTTTAAAGTTTGTCAAAATGACTTTATGACTTATTCTCAAAGAGATCAAAGAATATTTCAAAAGTATACATTTTTATCTCATCATGTATGTTATGTGTACTTTATTATGACAATTATATCCATTAGAGCGGGTTATTAACCCCTTTTCTTTTTAACAGCATCACAAGCTTTACTGTACAAAATTGAAATGGATTTATCGAAAAATATCGATACAATGCTTTTAATTTTCACTTTATGTTATCTAACGAAACATACAATAAAAATTATCTGTTCCTGCGACATGTTGAAATAATGATGAGTATTCTCCTAATTCAATATTTACTGATTTTTGATATAATAGTTATATCCACATGCATCTCACTATTTAGCAGTCTCCATACAGTTAGAGATAATTTTAAAAAATTGAATGGAAAAATTTTTAAATGTAATTAAAACATATTCTAAATTTATGTTAATTTAAATTAAAATAATTAAGCATAATAAACTTTAGTAATTGTTACTTAGTGAATTATTATAATAGAATATTTTTTTAAATGGTAAAATTATAACTGGTACTTTAATGAATTAAATTTTTTATAAAAATTCTTGTTTAAATTTTTGTTACTATCGAAAGGGTATCAAGAATCAACTCTACTGACAATAAAAATTATCGCTACTATTATATTTTTTATAGTATTGTTATTAGTATCATGCTACTTTTTTGAAAATATAAATGATTACGTAAGAAATTTAAAAAAAAGCAAAAATCAATTAAAACTAATAAAAGAAATAATTATCATAAAATAAATTCCAAAACTTATCAAGAGATACTTAAATTATAAACCACTTCTTTTAAAAAAAGAAATGATTGAAATGGATTAATAAAATAAATAAATTAAGTAGTTAAAAGATCAATAATTCTTTTTAATTTTTAAAAATTTCTCAAAGTGAACTATGAAGATACAAGTATTTTTTTATGATAATATATTTTAATTTCTAGAGAGATTTAGTGACAAACGCAATGTACAGCAACTTTCTAGAAACAAATTCGGAATATAAAAGATTAATTATTCTTGCAATGAGTTTTGAAAAAGCTAATCAATTAAAATGAAGTATTCCGAAAAATAAATAGTCAATATGGAAATGTTTGGAAGAGTTTCAAAATAACTTTTTTTACGGCATAATTATTTAATAATAATTCTGGGTTACAAGGTGTATCTTTAACGCGTCGTAGCAATTAAAGATATTCTTATATTCAACGAAACGTTAATAATTTCGTATGTGCAAAGGCTTAATATAAGCCTGCTAATGTTACTATTTAGCTACTAAGTTTATAGGGCCATACTTGGAACTCTTAATCTAGAAGGAGTTTTCCTCCTAAATGTCAATACTTTTTTTTATTACAGTAGGCATGATAACCAAAAAAATCTATCTTTTTCGTTTTAATTGACATTGATATTTAAAAATCAATAAAGAGAAAATTATTTAATAAATATCTGCTCTATTGTTTGCCCCCATTGACTCTTTCATAATATACGATCATGTAATTTTATGAAAATACGTGAAAGACACTATTAAGTTATTATTTATTTTTATGTAAAACTTTTATAAAAAAAATGATATTTCATTCGCTTAATTTAACCCTTTATAAGCATTTATACAAGTTTGAAAAAATAAATAAACTTTCAAAGTTTAATTAAAATCACTTTTTATTGTTCTTATTTTTCCATTATTACTCTGCTTAAAATAGACTCTAGTAAATAAGCAAATTGTAATATGGGGTGCAAGTTTTTTAAAGAAATTTCAGCCCACTGAGATTTTATATTTTTACTGGTTAATTAAATGATGAAAATCGATCATATCATATAATAAAGCTATTAGTGGATACAATTTTTAGTTTGTAACTTAATTCAAATATTTGTTTCAAAAAAAATTTATTTCAATGCACCAAAGTATATTATATCAGCCTCAATAGCAACCCGTCAATAAAATCCGGTGATCAGGATTGTATCGTTAAACTACTGGAAAATTCTCGGTAAGCATGTTAATAGATTGTTAAAAATAATACCAGTTTTTTTGTTATTAATATATTATTAATAATGAATGTTTACTATTTAGGTTATCTGTTCGTGCTATTCTCTATTTTTAGTAATGATGAAAAAAACGTAGATGACACAATTAATTAATTTTATTTAAAATATAATCATGTAAGATATTATATGTTACCAAACTATATCATAGGTGGAGTTAGAAAAATATCTGGGGGAGTTAATTTTCCTCGCCAAACAATATTTTTATATCACATTACAAATAATTTTCTGATTTTTTGGGAGCTTAGACCTCAAAGCCCTAACTTCACTTTAGATCATATAATAACAATTCAGTATCAGAACCAATTTTCTGCTAAATTTATAATTTACACTCGAAATTTAAATGTAATTTTGTTTTAGGTAGGCATAATTAAAGGATTCCAATTTTTTAGAGTATATCAAAAATTTAAAATGATAGCCAACATATTATTATTAAGGTTCAACAAAGCATTTACGCAGTGTCCCCTTTTTTATTCACAACCGGTATAATAATGGACCGCCCTGAAACTGCCATCAGGCAATACTTCAGGGCTGCTCACGTCGTCTCTATAACTCATACCACCACGTTGTAAATCAGCCCAAAATTAATCAAGAGCTAATTCACAACGTGGTGTGGCCTCTCCGTTAGCTGGACCCTAGAATGATATCCGTTACCCGGATAGAACCAAGTGGAGATGGGGTAGGACTTCGCGCGGATTGACAAGAATAACTCACAACACAACAAAAACAAACATATAAAACACAAAGCCTAAGGTACCGGCCTAAAACCAGCGCTTCATGTCCTCCTGTACCGGGCGGCGTGGCTAACTCTGTCTGAGGCGTTTCGCTTCCTCCTTCTTTTTCAAGACGGTTCTGCGAAATCCTGGACAATGCTCCACGCGTCCCGGCTCCCCAACATCAGGTTCACCATAGACCCGACTCAAAACTTGAACCCTAGTTGGAACTCCAAAAACTCCTGGGCCCACGCTTCGCACTGGAAGAGGGTGTGCAGAGCGCTGTATGCCTGTCCCGGGTGATCCGAACAGTGGTCACACGTCGGCGCAGCTGCTTTGCGAATACCGTGCAAGTACTCGTTAAAACAGCTGAAGTCGGCCATCGCTTGAATGAAACGGAATGTCATCTCATCGTGAGTCCGGTCCATCTTACAGAGTAGTCCATGGGATATGAACTTACTCCCTATCGACATAAAATATTGATAGTAAGGGCATACAGGTATAAAGCTCCCCGATAGCCTACATTCAGAAAGTTATCTAAGCCTTCATAAAAATGTCCTAAATACGCCATTATTTAGATATTAAATAAATTTTATAATCAAATTGTTTATAATACAAGTCACTGTAGTATAATAAATTTTCTAAATTAGGCATAGTTTTTGACGTTGTATAATATTTCTTTTATTTTGTTAAAACACGTTGTGTTTAAACTTAAATTTGACATAAGTATAATAAACATGAGTTTTTTAGAAGATTGTCAAAAATTAATAAGAAATAAATGTTGGCATAATTAAACCACCCCCAGTGCTTGGGTTAATGTTTGAATTTCCAAAAAAAGTGTGTGGTCAGCAAGATAAATATGTAAATATTGTCTATACAAATTTCATAATAACCTGTCTTGTTTCCAAAAAATTATTTCAATGTAAAGTGAAAACTAAAAATATAAATATTAACTGTTTTATCATAATTAAAATTTTTTTGGAACATTTCCTTTTATTATAAGAGTCGAGGGAATTTTTCTAAATGATGGTTCTGATAGCTATAACTAGATACGATTAGTGATCTTTTAATGTATCATTAAGCAAAATCAGTTCAATAGAAGCAGAGTATTCATATGAACAGACATAAAAAAAATACGACTTAGTAAAAATAAATGCCTTCTCGGCTTTGCATCGGACCCCTAAAAAAACTACTTGTCAAACTAATTTAAGTTAATCTAAACTTTACGTATGAGTGAGGGGTTCACTTGGTAATTTTATCTTCAATTATGTGTTTTAATTAAAATACAAAGCCACTTCTCACCTACTCCAACTCTTTATGTTTTGATGGAAACCTAATTCAAAATTAAAAAATTATGAAACTAAAATAGACAATAAATAAATAGAGTAAAAAAAAAGTATTAGTAACTTCTTACTAGATTTAGTTAATAAATAATATAAAATTTATAAAATTAGTACAATATATAAACACCTGTTGTTAGGCTTCTGTTTATTGATATGTGAAAATTGAGTCTGACTACTGTGTTATATTTTGTATCACGGACATTATCTTATAATGTATATAAAAAATTTAATAATGTATTGATTTTATAGTCTGAATAAATCTATAAAATGTTATTGAATCTAATGTTTTAATTTTTTTGTATGAACTGTTTAAAAATTATTATGTTATTCATTAATAATGATGAGTCTTAGTCTTATCTATAATTGGAGAAATTTTATCTTCAGTTTTTAAAATGTGTTTAGCAAAGTTTGAGTGAGGGTTTGATCCATTTAATATTATTTCAGATGTATATTGTTTAAATCTAGTTTTAAAATTTTTGTCTTTTTTACCAATGTAAATTATATTTAATATATGTTACAAAAAGAGTGTATACAAGCTCAATATAATTAAAATATTTTTGTCTGCTAAATTGTTTTTTTTATTCTTTCTTTGTCTATAATGTAACAATAGTTAAAAATTCTCTTAAATTTACAAAATCATCTATTAAATAATACAAAATTACTTTTACAAATTTAAAAAATTATATATATTTACATCTAATTTGTGTATAAATTTATTTTATTTTCATGGTAATTAAATATAAATAAAACAATTTTCATAAACATTTATACTGTTAAGAATAAAATAGGTATATTGTTTTTAGACATTTTTAAAACTGATAAAACAAATAGAATTTGATTATTTTAAGTTTTTTTTTTTTTTTTTTT
>NW_026099572.1:4626431-4668108 GCF_025091365.1 Daktulosphaira vitifoliae
TTTTTTTTTTTTTTTTTGATAGGAGGATTAGTGAATAGAATGTAGATACTAAAAATTAAATTCAAATTATATAAATGTATAGAAGCCGAAAGAAATTCCGAACGCACGCTGCTATTCGATAACTAATTTAATATATACCCAATGGAATAATATAATTTGAAAATATATGGAATCAGTTTTTAGGAATTGATTTACCTAAGTTTAGGGATATAATTCCAATTATTTATTATTTATTGACATATGGACTTTATTTCATGCACGTTATTATATTAGAGATAAACCTATAATACGTTAAATGTTTGTAACTAGAATAAGATTTAAACTGAATCCACAAATGGCCTATACTGATAGCGCTTGCGTCTCTACAACCCCTCAACAGATAAATGAGTCGGTTTTCAGTAGAGACGCCACAAAGTATACGTGGTAAATCACCGGGCGCACACGAGCAAAGCTTCAGCAAAACGATCAACGATGAAAAGCATTATATTAATAGTTACCTTGGCTTGTACAATAAAGGTAAGTAATTATTTATCTATTTATACAAAGAAACTATATAAACAATTCAATTCATAAAAAAAGAATTATAAACTATTATAGTGTTAAAATTTGTCATGCTTTATTTTTTCTATGCGTGTGAAATATCAGCTTCCACTAAACTTATGTCAACTGACTACTTTTAAATGATCATAACATAAAACTAAAAAAAAGATCTATATCAAAAATACACTCAAAATAAAAATTATGAAACAATTTTTTTTTTTAAAGGTCCAATTTTAAAATAACTTTTTGGTATATATTATCGTAATTTAATATGTATTTATTTTATTGGTTAAAATAAAAAGCATACACACAAACGATTATTTTTAATAAAATCGAACCAACTTAACTTCTATGTCAAGTATATCAAGTTTTAGAATAGCCTAGAAGCCTAGGATATTTTAGAAATCAAACCTAAACTAGTCATTAACATACGCATAGCTAAAAAATGTTTAAATTCAAAAGGACAAATTATCCACAAAACAAAATCTATGGACAAAAAATTTCAAATGTATATGTAAGATGATCCAACGATATTCTTATTAATTAAAATAATAATAAAATAGTAAATGAAAAAAAGATTAATATAAAAAAAATATAACAGTATACTCAATATCATAACATTATCAAACTAAATTTTTTGCATAATTTTTAAAGCAAATTTAATGGAGTATCCAAAATTAATTTCTTTGGCCATTGAAAGATAAAAAACACGATTAATTATATTCTAACATTGCTTAATTTACATATAACGATTGATGAAGATAATATAGTAGCATTACAAACATAAATTATACATGAGATATTTTTATCTCATCATAAAAATTGCTCTTGATTCAAACATTTAATTTTAACATTTTAATATTCAAATTTATTTCAAACAATTTTGATTCATTTATGTCCAAATAATGTGTCTTAAGTTTTATTTTAATCTTTAGTTACTTGTTTTAAACACTAATATTTTGACAATATTTTCAATTTCTAGAGTTTAAAACAACTCCAAATGTGTAAATCTAGCACTTGTGAAATTAAATAGAATTAAATCAATTTAATTATTTTTAGATAAATTTTTCATTTTAATTTTATGAATTTTAGAATATTTAAAAAAAATTATACAAATACATGATTTTTGTATATAATTGAAGAATAGTACAACATTATAAAACATCTAGAGTCAAACAAATAACCATAAAAACAACATTAATTATTTTTAGGTTTTTTTTTTTAAATATTTCTCTTTATATATATAGGATTTTCAATTATGTTCTCTATTTGTATAAATTGCAAAATGCCTTCTATAGTAATTAATAATATAATTAGCAATTTGGCTCAAAGGTACTGCAATCATTTAAAAGCATAAGCAGTTTTTGCTTTACAAATTACTATAAATTAGATGCTTTTCAACTAAATTTTATTGATTTTTATTGCATTTATTATTTCAAAATCTACATCATAAGATTTATTGAGTTAAATTTTTTGAATAAATTAATAATTTTTATTCAATTTGAACAATATTTCAGTTAAAAATATTTTATAATATCCATGTATTTCACGAAAAAAAATTATGAACATAATAAATATTGATAATTATTATTTTGTTAATACATTTAACGTAAGTAATATTGATAAATCGCAAATGTAATTTTAAATGGAAATTAATCAATCAATTGCGTATAATTGTAATTATTTACAACAAATTGTTTTTTGCGCACTTTAAAAAGAAATAATAAAAAATGTAAAATATGTAATTTGATGTTACACTACATAACTGTCCAATAACAACTTGTACTATTTACTATCTAAAACGTTGTTATCTATTCAGAAGTAATCAAGATTTACAGTTAAAATATAACTAAATATTAATATATTGAATTATTTAATAATATAAAATATAAGAATATTATAATATAAAAATTAGTTTAGTCATAAACAATATCGGAATTGAGTAATATAATGAAGACATTTTGAATTCAGTCAGAATATTAATAATTGGAAACAAACAGTAATTAATATGTCATAGAAAGTAAAATTAACAATTTAGTTTCATAATTTAGCGTCAATCTGCAATAAAAATTTAAAAATATAGGAATTTTTTTATATATATATATATATATCCTTTTATTACCTAACAATGGCCATAGCAGTTTCCCTCAAAGAAGGAGGTTTCTTAACCATTTATATTGCGGGACGGTGACGCACGGAAAATAAAAAAATTTAATAGTATAATATATTAATAAATATATATTATATATTTAAAAATTTAAACTATTAATATAATTTCATAGATAGGTATTCAATGAATTTAAGAATTATTTTATTTGTTAGTTTTTTGAATACAATACAACATTCCAAGAGAATGTATTATTCTATCTTATGTGACTAAACAAAAAGGTTCAAATATTTTCACAAGTCCTAATTATTTACCTACATAAAATGTATTACCAATTTTGGAGATACTTTAAATACTTTCGAAGTTTAATAGAGTAGTTGTAATTAAAAAACTAACTTGAAACATTATCCAATACAATATTAAATGTGTTAATTAAAATTTCTATATAATTAGGACTGTGAATTTAATACACTAAAAAATATAAAATAAGCATACCAATGCGCATTAAAATACAATATAAAAATTAATAAAATGTTGATGTTATACACTAAAATGTTTTTTTTTTACTTTTCTATATTAAATTCACACGTTATATTACAATAAAAGGATCACACTAAACTAAAAGCAATAGGTATTTCTAATATCATATATTCATATACACATTTAGAAAACAATTTTGAAAGGGCTATATTTTTCCTTATCCTAAAAATATTTGCATATAATAATAAACATACATTTCTTAACTATGGAGATCATTTGACCAATTTAGAATATTCTAAATTACATTAGAGTTTTTATAATTAACATTTTATTTGGGAAATTACATATAATAATTTCATGTCATTTCTTCCTAATAATAAAAATCCAAATAAAAAAATGCAAAATACTCAAAAATTATATAAATATGCATTTATATGATTTAACCCATAAATATGCAAAAATTTGCAAAAAAAGATTTTAACATTTAAATTACACATAAAATTAAGTAAATTTTGAAAGACCCATTTTCTTATACAATGTAGAAAAAAGACTTTACAAAAGCATTAAATACAGTCTTATTTATACATAATTTTAACATTGTATGATAATAAAACAATATTTTAATTAGGTTTTTAAAAAATACATTAAACTAATTTTATCTATAAAACTATAATAACATGATTATAAAACCAATTAATTTTCAAATATCACAATATAACCATGCATTAAAAAAAATTATTTAAACAAAAGTGACGTTTTAATTAAAAATGATATATTATTTAATTAGCACATTATCTTCAAAGAAAATGTTGACTTTATTTTTTTTAATACATTTCTTACGTTGGTAATGTTATTTAGAAAGACACTGTATGATAATATCTTACGGGACAAAATTCAATTTAAAAATTATAAACTGATTTTATTCATTGAAAAATTGATTTTAAGTTACTGAATCAAATAATCTAATCGGAAACTAATAAAGATTATGTTGACAATAATAGAAGTTTTTCAATTTTTTCAAGATTTTGTGATCATGTATATAAAATCACAAACACGTCAAGATTGTCAAATATTTTTTAATTCATTAAAAAGTTTTGAAAGTTGGATATTGACAGACAAACAATATTAATGATAAGAATAAATATATACGCCAAATATAAAACTTCTCAAATTTTTTTGCTTTATTTATATTATATTAATTTAATAATAACATTTTATAAACAAAATTTCATAATCCACATTTTGAATAATTAATAACAAATTTTTAACTATCAATATTTTGATAAGTTAAATACTTAATTGAACAAATATTCTATGGAGTTTTAAAAATAAAGTTAATTACACATAAAACGCATTATTCACTTTTATGTAATTTAGATTATATTTAAAACTTAAATGGTACTTTTACAACTAGTTGTTAAGATGTGTCATTGATAAATTGTTTAAAATGGCAGATTTAAAGTCTTCTGTCTTCTAATAATGTGTCACACGCAAATAATTTAAAAATTTCGTAATAAGAAACGAATCTCACTAAATATTTTTCGATTAATAAATTATTATTTTTTAATTTCCTGATAAATTTATGGTATTATTTTTATTTTGTTAGGGGCTTGTTATAAATTTCTTTTTTCAGAATTCGTTTGTATAACTCCTGTAAAAAGCTATATACAACACTCAGGAATTGTAATATAGACACGAATTTACTAATATTCAATTAAATATGTTGCCATCAAACAACCTAGTGTAACTGATATATTAAAAAAGGGTTTTAGCTATTTTTAACGTTACTAGCTTTTTAACCTGTCATGGTAAGAGTCTACATGATAAATAGTCAAATTTTTTAGTTAAATGTCGCCATACTAAAAATTACAATACATGGAATTTATAAAAATGTAGATTCATACACTATTTTATTAGCAGTAACACATAAGATATTAAATATTATATTACATTAATTATTTTGTATATTTCAACTTTATTTTTTTATTATTCTAATCCTGATGTCTTATGTATGACTACTACTACACATTAAAATATTACAATAGTTTCTTTTTCTAAAGTGTTTTCATTATTTGTTGTACATTTTATTAGTATTAGTTTTATTTGACATATTTTTTCTTCTATATCATGAAGATTGGGATATTAATTTAAATTTTAAAATGTAACTGTAAAGCTACAAAAATACATATGTAATGAAAACTTTTAAAAAGAAAAAAATGAAAATAAAGAAATTTTACAATAAAATATCAAATTTTAGAAATCTCATAAATGTTTAAATTTCAAATTTTTATTGTAAAGCTTAGTCAAAATTGTTAGCAAATGTGTTTTAGAATCAAATTATTAGACCTATTTTAATTATATTTATCTTGAAAAAACTGTAAACAAATAAAAGTAAAAGAACGTAATTTAATACATTAATGTTAGTTTAAAAATAATTCATATTTTATAAATCGAAAATTATATTAAGAAAAATTTATCATTAAATTAGCTAATACGTGTTCTATTAGATTTCTTATGAATTCCCATTCGATGTAAATAAAAGGAATTTGGCTGCACTCGCTAAAAACGGACAGTTACCGAATCAAAACGGAGAAGAAAAAAGAATAAAGGAAGAGAATAGAGATGTTTATATTACCCAACAAGATCAAAATGTAAAGGTATGTTTTCATAATGACGACTAGCCAACTAAAATATAAAAAATATTATTTTCCATCAGTTGTGTAAGGAAATTTAAAAATTAATTTTAAATTATTTAAATAAATGGTAACTTCTTTACATTGATTAACTTAGTTTAAATAAAATAATGTTAATTTTAATAATTTTATTTTTGAAGGGAATAAAAGGCCAGTTTGGTTTTATTCAAAAGAGACAGTCAATAGAAGAACCTGAAATTCGTGACGAATTTAAGTCAGATCTTAGAACTATTTTAGACGAGTATTTGGAAAAATTTGGTACAACTTATGACCCGGAAAAGGTTGAGTTGTTCCTGACCAATATGGCAGATGAAGTTTTTGACAATCAAGGTGTTGTTTCACTTGATCATATTCGATATTTGATTGAAACGGGTTATTTTCAGCCGGAAATGAGAGAAGAAGATGACATTAAGCCGATTGATTCTGATTCATCGGATTATATTAGCAAACGTTTTCTTGCTTCGTTAGCTCGTACGAATAACATGCCCTCTTGGTTTGACGATCAATCGACTGTAAACAAACGATATATTTCATCGTTGCTCAGACAAGGTAAACTTCCTTTTGTTTTTCAACCAACTACGGCTTCTCCAAGAGGTGATCAATGGATACAAAATATGCAAAAACCTAAAAGGAGCAACAGTGAATCGTTTCAAAGTGCTGAGGAATTTGTGCCTGTCATGCAGGGTAGCAAAACGTTACAGACACTAATCGATGACTTCTTGATGCGAGAACAAAATATGCAAAAGCGGTATTTAGGTAATTAACATTTTTTTTAGCTTTTTCGATGTAAAAAAAACCTTAGTAACTGGTAATTGACGTTAGTAGTTTAAAGAAAAATACTTAGTGTTATGTTTTTTTATGTAGATAATGTAGAAAAATTATTTGTGTGATAATTATGACAAATATATGTATATATATATATATATATATTTGTTTAAAAAAAGATACTAAGAAATAATATTTTATAAATATAAAAGATATTCTAGAGAATGAATTTCTAATTATTTTCTGTAATTAAATAGGGTGTGAATATTTTTTTTAATGTAAAATTAAGTATACATTACTATACATTAAATACTATACATTCTTTAGACAATTGATTATCTTCTTTTAAAACTTTAAGTTAATATAGTTAACTTAAAGTTTAAGTTCTAAATATGAAAAAATATATCATAGTTAATTAATAAGTTGGTTTGTAATCATAGTTATTTAGAGAAAATAAGTAAGTAAAATCTTTTGGTTCAACAAACAATTAATTATATCAAAAGTTAACATATTTGAAGTCTAATTTTAAAATGCGTCAGATTATATATTTTAAGTTTTAAATTTTAAGTACAGTACTTACTTAAAGACAATATACATTTTAAAGTTACATTACGTTTTAGTCTAATGGATATTTGTAATGATTCTGCATTTCACTTACCAAAATAAATTCAATTATATTAAATTTAAATTAATTATGAAAACCTAATTTGGCTAATAAACACATAAAACAATTTTTTATAAAATATTCATTACTAACTCTTAGATTTGTATTTTGGTGATTATATTCAATTATACCATTAAATGTATTTATATTTTATGGCTTAGAAAAACATTGACTTTTACTGTAGATAATAGAACAATACATTTAGTATGTTGTGCATCTTAACGTCTTTAGTAATTTGTAGTTAATTTTATTTTCATAAAAAATTAGTAAGTAGTGTTATAGTTTAATGATATATTTGGTGATCATTGTTTGTGAGTGTAAGTGTTTGTGAATGTTAAATGGTTATGTTTCGTGATAACTAAATGATTGACAGGGGCGCTGGCACGTAGCGGTTGGATGCCCAGGCGATTTACTACATCGTTTCACCCTAACAGTATATACAACAAAAGACACTTGGCAGCTTTGGCCAAGTTGGGCTGGTATAGAAATACTCCATCGTTTTATGTGCGAAACGGTCGAGGTTCTTTTGATTGTAGCAGAAACGACGAAATAACAGAGTAAGATAATAAATCTACTTTGTGGAATTTTTGGTGTTATAAAAATATTATGTCTAATATTTTGAAGTCGCTCCAAATATTTTTAAACTTATAGATTTCTTCAAAATAATGTCTTTTATCAAAGTACTCCTATCAAACTATCACACACTTAACAAAATATTTTCTTTGTTATGCGTCTATTACAGAAAATTAAAACTACATTTTTTTAAGTTTACTATTTTATAAAAATTGATATATTTTTTTCATCTCTTGTGTTTGTTTTGATAACAAATAGACACCAATTTCTTTTATTATAATAAAATACCTATATTTTTTAATTACGTTCTGAAAATCTATGTATCATGTAGATACACAGATTTTTTAAGTTCTAAGACGTATGTAATCCTATTTAAATATTCAAACATGCTACTTCAACTAACTGACAGGTATCCCTGTAGATAGGGGATAAGAATACTTCCACGCAACCTTTGCCAGTTGTTTCTTACGACTGGCAGAGATTGCAGCAAGTCAACAGCCGGTGTAAAATTTTGTCAAAAAGTATGTGAAGTCCTGAATAGAGCTTAGGTAAATCGTCCCATCTCGACTGTACGCAGGGACAACATGTGAGAGGAAATAAAGTAGTTAGAGGATGAGGAGGACTAAAGTATAAAGTCTTTTATACCAGTCGTACAACTTCTACAGTAGCTGTTTCACCAGTCATGTGTACAGGCCTACTAAATGCTTATAGTGTCAACAGTTTAGGAAAATCATCATTCAAGTCTTGGCTGAACTCGTGTATAAGGGTGAAAGATAGATAAAAAATAATAATAGGTAAGGAATGTTGTGATATTAACTGGTAGATATAAAAAATTAGTAGAAGTATTGAAGGAGAGAAAAGTTAATATTTGTTGTGTGCAGAGAACTAAGGAAATAGGTGAAGATTATAAAAGAATAAACCAATACAAAGAATTACAAAGGGACAATAATGAACGAGGGGATAAAAAGTAAAGTAGTAGAAGTAGATAGGAAAATTGATAAAATTATAATCGTAAAATTAATTTTCGAGGAAGAAGTGTGGAATGTAGTAAGTGCCTATGTGAAATGTGATGAAATAGACAGTGTTTTGAAAAGAGATAGATGAAGTGATGCATTAAATATCTGATAATGAGGATGCGGTGATTGGTGGAGATATAAATGGACATGTCCGTAAAGAGAGGAAAATATACGAAAGAGTACATGGATGATATGATTTTAGTGAGAATAATAAGGCTGGAAAAAGAATCCTGAATTTTGCAATATTGTATGATCTTGATGTGGTTAATACTCTTTTAAAAAGAGGGAAGAACATTATATAACTTATAAGAGTCGAAGTAATAAATCATAGATTGATTATTTTATATGGAAGAGAGGGAGTGTAAAACTAGTAAAAGATTATAACATTATCCCAGTTGAAAGTGTAACTATATAACATAGATTGATGGTAATGGAGTTGTGGTGTAGTGGGAAGAGAGTATACAAAAACAGAAAGAACATAGGTGGAGAATCGAGGTTCCTGTGCAAAAATTATAAGAAGAAAAAAGAGAGGAAGGTGTCAACTGACGAGAGGTACATAAATGATGCGTGGAATAGATTTGATAGTTGTGTAATAAATACTACAAAGGAGATTGTTGGTGAGAGTAGCAGTAGAATGCCAGGAAACAAGGAAACCTAGTTGTCAGATGAGGACGTTTAAATATTCTTAGAGAGTAAGAAAAAACAGTTCAAATCATGGTACAAGAACAAAAGGAAAGAAAATAGGATTGATACAAACGCTTGTACAAGAATTTTTATACATATTATTTCTGAACAAAAATATATCACGGGGCGGGTGTTTTATTGCGTAAAGTTTTTAATAATATAACTATTTTATTTTGACCAACACATGAAAGACTTTCATTACTTATACACCATGTTTCACGTTATACACAACAGTCCATTGTAAAATATAATAATTTAAAAAATAATTTTTATTAAGAGAGAATATACGTCAATCGTGGATAAAATAAGAGAAAATAGACTTAGAAGGTTAGCCATGTTGTGAGAAGAGAGAATCGGAAGCTGTAAGAATAGTTATAGAAATGAATGATAAAGGAAAAAGAAATAGAGGAAAAACAAAAAAAAAAAAAAATGGAGGGATGTTTTTGATATCGAATGCGATATGAGGACGACTGTTGTGTGCGTAGATGATCGTTCGTGTCAAGTGAAAGTTTAAGATAAGATTTTATTTTCTACTCCTACCGTTCACAAATATTAAGTTGTTGAGGATGTAAGCCAGTGAAGCTGAAACCTATACCTGTTGTATGGTTCAGAGTGTTGGGCTGTTGGCAAGTAAATAGAACTATGAATGAGTGTAGCAAAGATAGATATAGTTGGATAGATAAATGAGTGGTAATGAGAGAAGATAGGATAAGGAATGAATATGTAAGAGGAAGTATAGAAGTAGTGTCAAGCATAGATAAGTTAAGCGAAAATAGGTTAGATTCACCATCTAAGCCATGATTTAACCAATCGTTTTGTGAGGATAGAGAAATTGTAAATTTTAAGAATGGTTATAGAAATAAATGTTGAAGGAAGTAGAGTTAGAGAAAGAATGAAAAAGAGATGGCTGGGTGCTGTTGAGAGTGATATGAGAATACCTTGTACGTGTATAGATTATATGGGAGATTATGTCAAGTGAATATTTAGGATAAGGGTGGCTGATCTCAAATAGCTAGGATAATGGCAAGAAAAAAGAATTTATTAATTAATGAATCATGAAGAATTGTATAGCTCGTTTTTAATGTCTTATAGGGATAGAAATTTAATTTTTTTTAATAAGAACCTTATGAAAATTATTGTGAAATGTACGGCAAATTTAATCATTTTTAGCGATTTATTTTATTATTCATAAACATTTTTTAAAAAATATATAAATTTTCCAACTTTATATAAATAATACCTAATCTTAATACATAGTATCCTATTTATGACTGCATTTACGAGGCCTTAATCATCATCCTGATTGATCATGTTCTAACTAATTTCCTAGGCTTCTCTCCTTATAACCTTCAATTCCTTCCTTAGCCATTATTAGCTACGATGTGAAGGTATTAATTTTACTATGATGTGTTTTTTTTTGTGTCTGTTACTACTTTTTTCAGCTCTCACAGAACCGATTTCTTTCAACGTTACGTCAAAAGATCACAAATCGAATTTAGCCAAAGACATTATCCTCGTTCCCCGTAAATGGGGAAAATTTGCAAAAAAATTACAAATTTAAAAATCGCTAATTTTCGAAATTTTTTCAAATTTTTTTACTTAAAAATGCTATAACTTTTCAAAAATTAACAAATCAATATAGTTTTTTTTTATAGATGCATAATGTCTTTACCTATCATTTGATGTATTTCTTTATAAATTTGAACCTCAACTTGCCCAGAAGGGGGGATTAATAATGACGAATTTTTAAACTTAACTTTTTAAAGTGTTCCGGAAATACTGATACTTTTATATATACCTTAAATTAAAGCTTATGAAATGTACTAAATGTAAAAAAAAATTTGGACTTTATTTTGTCTTCACGGTGAAAATAGTTACCGAATGCTATTTTTGTGTGAAAATTCTCGATTTTATATTTAAATTTTTTAACTTTATAATGCTATAACTTATTGAAAAGTGTATGGATCTATACAATTTTTATATGAGAAATCATATTTATATCCTTCTTTCGTTCGACATACTTTTTTTTTAAATAAAAAAATTTCCCTTTATATATTTACATATTATATATCATATATTACACTTATAAATTATAAAACTTGTAATCAGGATATAAATAAGAAAATAGGAGATCATGTAGCTTTTGGAATAATCCACCAATTTTATAAAATTAATCACTATCTACAGATTTGCATCGAAGCCTTTTTTATGATAGTGATTTTAATCATTGTCAAATATCATTATACTTGACCCAACAATGCCACATCCCCACTGTGCCGTGTTTTAATAATTTATTATTTTACTATATTTCTACAAACTTTCTCAACTATTGCCTAACTTTTACTGACGGGTCTGCCTTATTATCCAAAACTGTCTGTACTTATTACATACCAACTCCTAATATTTCGTTTTCTACTAACCTGCATCACCTATCGTCCTCCTTAACTACCATATGCATTGCTATTGTCAATGCACTTTTCTATATTTCTGTTTCTCTAGATACCTCTTTTCTCATCTGCTCAGATTTTTAGGCTTGTCTCCAGTCTATTAATTCTAACCCTTTTGATTCTTAAACGTCCCCTATTATCCTTTCAATTAAAACACTCTTCCACAAAATTTTAACTTCTGATAAAGAAGTTCAATTCCATTGGGACCCTAGCCAAATCGGGATCCGTAGTAACGAGTTCGCTAATTCTAATATGCATCATCATTCCTATGTTATCTTTATTCTGATGCTCTGTATTACTTTATATCTACCCTGATGGAAGCATGGCTCACCAAGTGGTCTTCTCTCCCTAACAGTTTTGCCCAATATCATTGATCCATCGTACCTAGCCCTTCCAAAATTCCGTGGTTTTATCAACTAGATCTTACTCGCAATATAATTTCTAGCTTTTCACGACTCAAACGAGGTCATAACCTTTTACCAGCATTCGCTTACAAATTAAACCTGAACTCAGTTCCTATTTGCCATTTACATGAGGATGAAGTCATCGGAGATTTTCCGCGCTATTTATTGATTTGCTCCTCCTTGGCGTTTAATAGGTGACTGCTTATAAAGTTTTAAGAATCCAATGAAATTTCTAATTTTGTTCTCTCTGTTGTAATAAATTCCTATTCTATTCCCGTGATTACTGCCATCATTTCTTTTATATAGAGCGTTGGTTGTATTATTTAACTACTTTATTTTGTATTATAATTTATTGTACATAATTTACTTTTGTTATACTAATTAACACTATTTATTCCTGTAATTCGTAACGCTAATTAATAATATATTATCTAATTCTAATGTAATTGTCGAGCTATAATATTTTCATAAAAAAAAAAAAAATTACATAGCATCAATAAATTATTCATTAAAAATAAATAAACAATTAAGATATAAAATTTGTTTATCTTTACTGTGCAGTTTTTAAAAATAAGTAAATATCTCATACTAAACATTTATTGTAAATTAATAACATTACCCAAGTATAATACATTATTTAAACGCTACATTTTTAGGCAAACTACTATATATTTGTGTTGTACGACTCATTTTTCTCACAAGGAAAAAAAAGAAAAAATAGAGTCGAGATCAATACTAATATTTCATACCTAAGTTCATATATGAAAATATTTTGCTATTAACCGCAAAAAATGTACTAAAATAAAGAAGTTGATTTACTGAAAAACAGAATATAAAGATATATTCAAAATAAATGAAAATACAACAGTTAACGATTTTAAAAAAACCTTAAATTTTGAAATACTCCAATTTATGGTCCATCGAGATATCTTTCTTTATTTTTCAATTTTATAGCAGTTTTTTATTTTTCTATCACAATAATAACAGATTAACAACACAATAGTATTTATATAAAAGACTTAACAAATGTCGATGTTTTATTGTTGAAATCATTTTCATTATCAAATATTTTTCATAGCTATATGTTTACTACGATTTATAGAGAGGTTAATATGATGCATATATTATTTATTTTAAGCATAATATGATGCATTTTCATGGGTCGTACACGTTTAAATTAGAAGGGAAATATTTTTTTAACTCTATGTGCGTACGTGATTGTAAGAATAATTCATATTTGTTAGCTATAGTTTTTTTTAATAATATTATTAGTATTTTTCTGTTATCCGGCCATCATTTTAAGATAATGTTAATACTATTATAGCAATATGTTACATAGCAAAAGGACTGGTCGAACCAAACGTTTTAGACATACAATTCGGGATATAATTTCTGAAATACTATGTGGTTCAAAGGGTTTCTTGTTCATTCAATTGGAAATCGATGTATTAAATCATATACCGAGTACCCTAATCAGTGAGCTATAACAGAAATATAGTTTGTCCCATTAAAATCTCCGACAGCAACCATATGAACAGCTATCACACCAATCCTACCACAAACCCATGTATCCTTATTAATAAGATATCTATAATTAAATCTCAATCCGACCATATGATTTCAATATTTTATGATATTTTTCGTTTACAGTTTAATAGAATTATCTAGAATATATATATAGCTTTTTAAAATATGTATTTAATTAGGCACTACATAAACCTCCAGTAAATGTAGTAAAAACTATGCGAAGTCACATTTAGAGTCATACTGACGCTAAAAATATATGGGAATTAAAATTTATTTTTTATAATTAAATAGTTTTTTTCAATTTATTACAATTAATTAACAAAAATAGTGCAAACTTATTTTTAATTTTAATTTTTTGGTATAAACCTTTTATATTAAAAAAATCCTAATAAAACGATTAAATACTGTCAATAAATCTTATGCCTCCCTTTCAGAAAGACTCTAGTTACACCATCTAAATAGATACAAAGTATGATAATTACAGAATGATTGATTTATCATTAACCACTTGTATGGATTTCTTATAGATTTCTATAAAATTTTATTAAAACATTAACTTTATTCTAAATTAATGATTATTTCAGATATTAAGTAGTATTTATTTCTTGATTTATAATTTGTAAAATTTTTTTTTTAAGTTAATTCCTTATATATTAAGGGTACTTTTATTTTAAAAATTATACACAATTTTACACCTGGAGTGGGAAGATGAATGTGGCAGTCTAAATTTAGAAACAATAACAAATTAAAGAAAACTATAAAGATTAATATTATATAGTTATTTTAAATTTAAGATTTTTATTCATACTTCATAATATTTTTACCATATATTTAAACCAATATTTTTTAGATTAAAATGTTTTCTATAATGTCAAATATTTTTTTATATTATTATTTAACAACGCGTACAAATAATACGTTAGATAAAAATTATTGCTATAAGCATTTGCACAATATACTTTATATTTTTGTTAAAACGGGTGATATTCCTAAGTGTTAAAATTAAAAAGCACTAACCTATAATAAATTAAGTGAACATTTATAATTTCATCAGGAAAACAATACCTATTCATATTATTTTGACTACGCATTGTGATCGAATCTATTGCATTTTTTTTATTTCGGCTATAAATTTAAATTCTCTTTTTATTCATCCATATATTTGATTTTATTGAATACTAGAATTTAATTAAGCAATGGCCATCAAATACCTATATTTTCTATTGATACCATTAATACATTTCAACCTTTTGTTATTAACACTATTCGTGGTACTTGAAAAAATTATTTCTCTAAAAATATGGTATTGGTTAGTGTGTAAAATAATACAATAATTTAAAATATTTTACAAAAAGTAACTTAAAGGATACATTGAGCACATGTGAACTTTGTCACTTTTTTCATTTTGAATTACTTATACCAGTTTTATTTGTTTTCAATTTGACGTGTTTAAAATACACTTTGTTTTTTGACATAAAACGTTTTTGGCATGAACAAAATTCGAATAAAGTAAAATTCTATGAATGTGAAATATCTTCCTCATTTTATTTTCAAACTTGACTTCATTACGTAAACACAAAATTTTAATTAAACGTTTTGATGCATAAGTAACAAATAGTTTTTAGTAAAAACTATTTATTGCTGAGTAACTAAAAGGTGAATAATTAAATGTTTGTTAGATTTAACTAAATTATCTAAACAGTTCCTTTTGTTATTTTTAACTTATTCACATCAAGTTTTTATATGAATAAAATATGAAAGTAACTACACGGTCATGCGTTATAATTAATGTACACCAGTACACACATATAAATATAATAAATTGAGTTTACAATAATTTAAATAAAGCTCTATTTTGTAATAAATTGTTGTTTAAGTTTGGTCACTTTTGGGTGAAGTCACGATTTACTAAATTAACTTTAATAATTATTTGAGTAATTTCTAATATAACTTAGATATTTTCTGGTATATTTAATACAACAGTATAAATATTTGTACAAATATACAAAAATATTAATATTTTTATAATTTATTTTTCATAAACATAAATCCTTTTCAAAATTAATTACGCCCAGGCAAAATATTTTGAAAAGTGATACAGTTTTACTCAACATTAAAAATTTAACATAAAGTGTGTAATTTTTTTCTATGTCTTTACTATTATTTTATCCAGTATAATAGCTGTTTTTTAATTATTAAATAATTACTAATTTATTACATTATAACAGAAATAAAAAAGGTAGTTTTATTTTCATAAATTCAAAATATTAAGTCAATTAAAATTTTTTTTTTCTTTTACTTTTATAATTTATAATAAATATATGGCGATTTAAATAAGATGCCTTAGAAATATATTTTTTTATAGACGTCAAAACAATAATTAAACTAATTCAGTACCAATAACTCCTACATTTGCCGTATATATTTTCAAAGCAATATAGAGAGAAAGTAAAGTACATATCTCTAAAATAATCTGTTTCTCTGTTCCATTTTGATTTTTATTAAGCCTAATTGTTATTCATCTTCTCGTAAACGTATAAAATGAGTGAGTGTTTGCCGTCAAGTAGATGATGCCGCCTACATTGATAGCCTTTTAATTAATTTTATCAAATATTGACTTGACTAACATTTTATAATACTCCTTCTAAGTCAAATGCAAATTTTTAGAATATACACTTTGTAATTAATATTATATATTCTAATTAATTTTTAATAGTCTATTATTTAATTATTCGGTTTGACGACTTTAACTAAAAATATTCATATTTAAATAAATAAATCATATACATTCCATTATAATTAAAATATAAGTAATTTTAAATTACTAATTTTAAATTGAGCACTGAAATTTAATATTTATAAAAATATACGGACTTAATTACAATGGAATTATTATCGAAAAATGGTTACCACACATTAGACATTAATATTATGTACTATTGTTAGCTTCGATATGAAGCTGAGAAGGTATTAATTTTACACTATGAAGTGTTTTTTTTTTATTTATTATTTTTTTTATTATATTGTTATTATTAATTCACATAATTAATGTTATAATTTTACACTAATAAGAAAAAAAAATACATATTTTTTAATTTTATTAAAATTTCAAAATAGCTCTTTTCTTATGAAAATATTGATAGGTCAACTAGGACAAATATTAATAAAGTTACAAATATTTCAATACATAGAGTTGATATGTAAAATAAAATGCTAAAAGATGTCTATTTTAAAATTTTGAAAAAATAAAAAATTTATTTTTTTTAAATTATATAAAATATAATTAAAACGTAGTTTAAGAAAACAAATATTGTTTAATAAAAAAATTACAGAGATAGTGATCAGCAAATATAGTTGTCTATTACTATTGGTATATATACAGGGAAATTAATATCTGATAAAACACTTATTTACTTAGAAACTATTGAGAATTTTAAATTTTTGTAAAGAGAAAAATATTAGGCTCAAAAAACTCTACAATAATAATTAATTAAATCTTTTTTTTTGTCCTTTCAAGGACAAATTTATTTAATTATAATTTTCTTAGATGGAAATCCTTGTTTTTAACTTTATAATGACAGGAAAAAATTACAAGCAACTTTGTTTGCGTTTTATACATTATTTAAAGATTTGGATGACAAGTAAAAATTAATCATAGATTTGGTTTTATAATACCGATGGCAGTGCCAAGGGGTATTATTGTTGCCATCGAGGCGTTTATAATCTGTTATAATAAGCAATAAATTATTTATTATAATAGTTGTCAAAAAAATTTTCACGTTAGTTGTCTAAATTAGAAATAACAATAATATGTTGTCACTCTCGTAACAGATTATTGCTCCCACTAATATTATAAAACCAAATTAAAGTTGAATTTTTATTTGATATACAAATCTTTAAATAACGTGTAAACGCAAACGGTAGATCGTATAAAACAATTGAAAGAACAAAGTTGTTTTTAGTTTTTTTTCTGTCATATTATAAAGTGAAAAAAAAGGTTCAATTAAAAGAAAACTATAAATAAGGATTTTTATCAGACAAATATTCTACTTATAATTTGATATTTAGCATACATAATTTCTTCATGCTATCACATACAAGATTAAAAACCGATAATAATATGTAGCATTGAAACAGATTATTATTACCTTTAGTATTTTGAAAACTAAATTAATCATGAATTTGTGTTTAAAATCAAAATCTTAAAATAAACACAAACGGTTTATTGGATAAAAAATAATTAAAAGAACAAAATTGTTTGGAAATTATTTTCCTATCTTATCATTAAACTAAAATAGGATTTCCCATTAAAGAAAATTAACTTTTTTAACCTTTATAATATTTAATAACAGATTATTATAAAGTTTTTTAAATGAAACAATAATTTCCTTTATGAAATTTTCTATAGTTTCCAATTAAATGAGTGTCTTATCATTAATTGATCATCCGGCTTACATATATTTATTATTAATAATATATTACAGCAGGAACATCCAGAATATTAGGGGGTCAGATGAGGAAACAAGGATCAACTCGTCACCAACAGCAGCAGAGACGCAAGCCAACGGGATAAAAACAAAGAAATTTCTCCTCTTGCCAGCTGTGGATAACATTTTATTACGTAGACAGTATCCTCATTTAGCAACCAATATTTAGAACAGTAATTCAAGAAATATAATTAAGATTCGCCGATAAAAACAGTCATCAATGACCATATTAACTTTTTTTTTTACAATGATTTTTTTTTTTTTGTAAAACTTGTATAATATTATTTGACACGTAATGAATATATCGGCGACGTCTATAACTCAAGACAATAAATAAAATAATTTCTTTAATTATTACAATAACTGATGTACTACAATTTAGCTTTTTTCGTGTTTTTAATGTCATTTAATAGTTATTTAACTATAGACATCTCGTGTAAGAGTTAATAAATTTAAATTATTTAAAAATGTTTTTTTTTTTTACAAGAAACTTCTAGATTTTATAAACTGTTTAAAATAATGTAATTCAGCAATACCACCAGTATAAAAAAAAGAAATCAAGAAAGTTCTTAAAAAATATATTATTCAAAAGTTAATAAATTATTACAAAAATTGGGAACGATATATGTTAAAATAAAATTTGAGATATTTGGTAGCTGAAATAAAATTTCAAATTACCAATCTTTTTTTGTCATTTTTTTTATATTCTTTTCAAAAAAATAAATAGTACTGTCAAAATTATATAATTGCACTTAAAGCTCAAAAAATATGAACTAATTATGTAAAAGATATTTCCTTAGATATAATGAGCACTTAAATATTTGGTTACAATTTTTTAAGTTCAAACCGATTTAAGAGAAATAAAGGCCATATTAAAAAGTAATTTCACTAGTTAATTTATATAAAGAAATACATTTTTAAGTTTATGCTGTAAAGTATAAGAAAGATTAATTAAAGTATCTACTTTATGTTCAAAATGTTCGCATAAGATTAATTTGCTAAAATTTGTTTCATACTAATATGTTAGGAAATAATGCATTAACAAATGTAATGCAGTTTTAATGACTTTTTTAATTAATTTATATTACACTTTTTTCAGATAAAATTAAACGATAACGTTTATTTTTTGCTATGTGTGCTTACTATTAAAAATAAGTTAATTTTACACTTGGAATGCCTTTACAAACTTATATAATCATATTATTTAGTTTAATTAATGTTCGTAATTACAGTAAAAATACTACAATTACAAAGTCATTAAAACAATAATTAAAAATTTTAATTAATTAGTATAAAATTTAAAAAAAATGCTGTAACTTGGTTTAGTTTATGTTATTATTGTGTGAATTTATAATTTCATTTCAACTTAAACAATTATACAAAAATGTTAATTATATCAGCCATAATCAGGTAAGTCAGTCATTTTCAACTTATTCATTTTAATAAATAACAACAAACAATTGAATGTTTTATAAATCAATATGGATCCTTTTAATATTAATTTCTAAGCAATGAATATCGACACAGCAAATAAAAAAGAAACTTTTAATAATGGTGGTTTAAAATAAAACATGAAAAATAAACTATATATTTTATAATTGTTTTTTATTTTATCTTTTTAAAAGGCGTCGGATAGAAAAGATAAGCACTTGATAATTCTTCCAACCGAAAAATTTAATGAGTGATTTGTCATTTCTATTCTTCTTTTTTTTTCTCGCCTTAATCCCAACTACTTAAGGTCACCCCAAGTGATTTGTTATTTCTATTATTTAAAAAATTCAGTCAAGTGTAATTGCTATATAATATAATACAATTTAAATTTAAAGACATTCAAATTCTACCTTTTTGGATGGGAAGGGATAAACTAAAAACAGAGCCATAGTTCTAATTTTTTTTAAACGTGGTGACTTTACATTCTACACATCATTTATCATACTCTTCTTTAATATCCTGATAAATAATATGGACAACTAAACAATTAAAAATAAAGAATATGAGAAGATATTACTGAAAAGTTATAGAACGTATCAATGTTATACAATTAATTATGCCCAAGTTTCAAAGACAACTTGACGAAAGGTCGTTTGCCTTTTTTAATAAAAAATGTATACGTTATAATTTCTTTTTTGAAATTATACAGGTAATTTTTTTATCATTACCCACTCAATTACTTGTAGAATAAATATAATTTAAACTTTTTTTTTTGGTTTTTTTTAGTTGCATATTATTCTTGAATGATTAACTATTTAAAACTTATTATGTTCATCCCTTATGCCTGGTAAGGGTGTCAACTTTGTTTTTTTAAATGGGAACACATATTTTGAATTTAATAAAATGTTTGGATTTTTAATTCAATAGTAAATGGCATTTGAATTTTTTAGTATAACTTTATTAGTTTATTCGATATAAACACTTAAAGTTTCAAATTTTTGAGTAAATATACATGTATAATATACAAGGGATTAAAAATACAGGTAGCTAATTGGTTTTTTATGACATTACTGTCATTGTCACGGATTGTTTATTATCAATTATGACTATCAATAGATATACTTTCTGTATTGTCAGTTAGTGTATTTATAAACTCACAACAGTGTGCTTTACTACCATTGATAATAACAATGCTGTATACCTGCTAATATCGATGTCATAAAAAACCAATTAGGTACCTGTATTTTTAATCCCTTGTATATTATACTCAAAAATTTGAAACTTTAAGTGTTTATATCACTTTTGAATGTAATTGGGTGTGATATGAGGTCTGGTAGTTTATGTATATATAACGTAAGAGATCGTGTCAAGTGAAGGTTTAAGATACAGATCGTCAACGCCAAGTAGATGGGAAAAAGGAAAAGAAAAATAAGATGTTTTTGCGTTAATGCATATTCTAAGTTTTTTAAGCCAGTGGGCCTTTTTAAACCATTTCTATACTTAGATTTTTGATTGATTTTCGTAAAGTGTATACCAAAAGAGTGTTTATTGGAATTAGTATTTTTCATATAAATTTTATTAGGAACAGTGTTTTCAAAAAAAAAAAAAAGTTATTGCAGTTATAAAATGCAGAAAAATTTTACTTAATTAGTGATCAGTGAAAATATTTTAATCAGTTAAAAACCATTTCATTTATAAGGGTCTGCAATTAATTATACCTTATATTAATTTCTTTTATTTTTAACATGTTTAGTCTGAAGCGGATCTAGGATTTTTCTATATTTTCAATACAAATATACAAAATATTAAAAATAAAAAAATGGATTTTACTATTAAACAAAGTCTAATAATCGTTTTGTTCAAACAATTATCTAAATTATGTTACAAATTAGTTCACGGGGGATACAACCCTTATGTCCCTCCGTAAATATGTCACTGTGTTTAGCACCAAATATCAACTATGAATCGCTATGGTAGTTTTCTTCAACTACAAACAATGGTATAAAACTTCATTTTATTCTCATTTTTCCATATCAAAACCAGTTAATTCAAAATTGATAAAATAAATTCGAAGTCTGTTTATTATAATTTTATAGACTTTAAAACTTAGCAGTTATTTTATTGAAAAATAAATATGAAATATAAAAATTATTTTAAATTAACATGTATTAATTTTTCTACGTACCTTGAAAAAATTGTGTTCATTTACATAAATCTACTTTAGTCACGTATATCTGGAAATTGTATTTTTAACTGTGAGATGCAAAACACAATTTCACAATTGATATGAGTTTAAGTTTATGTACTGAATATTTCTATAAATATACTTATTTTTAAAATAACTTTCAAAATCTATCTATGTTAACTTCTTTGTCAACCTTACCTGTGTATGACAACATGTATACTAGTAGCGCAACCATGTAGAAAAATGTTTACATTTCACGGTGCAACAGTGTAAACTCATTCTGTAGCACGTATAGTTCATCATAATATGATAATCGAAATAATTTGATAAGAATTCAAATTCACGTGCTTTTTATCAAATTTTACGTTTCTAACATCTTATACATTTCCAAATGAATTTATTACATGTGATCATAGCAGTGTTTATATATATTAATTATTCGAATTCACAGTGAATACTCTTGTTAATTTTTATTTAATTTTTTACAGTTTTATAAATATGGAGTCCACTTCTCCAGCTGAAGAAATGAATGATACCAAAGATGATCTAGAATGTTCAGAAAAAATAAATGGTACTATAAAATATGAAGAATATGTAGAAGAAATGGATACTTCTGATGAAGAAGTAAATTATTATAACTTCTTAATTTTGTTGAATTATAATAATAATTAAAATATTAATTTTTGTAGGATATAAGAAATACTATTGGTAATGTACCTTTGCATTGGTATGATGAATATCCTCATGTTGGTTATGACTGGGAAGGTAAACAAATTATTAAACCAGAACGTGGTGACCAACTTGACAATTTTATGGAAAAAATGGAAAATCCTGATTTCTGGTAAAATTATTGCCTTTGAAATAAGTATATTCCCTTTTAAACGATAAAACTTTTACAAATGTATTGAAGTTTTAATGAATTGTTGTATTATTTAGCATATTTACATACATATACATATCTTCATTTTAATGTTGATAATTACAGGTACAAGGTTGTAACTATACTGTTAAGTAGTATAGTTAGCATAAAACTGAACACGACAAAACTTATTTCAAATTAAAATATTCAATAATTAATGTGTCTTTATGTTTATATAAATAGGCGTACAGTAAGAGATTTACAAACTGGCCAAGATATAGTCTTAAGTGACAAAGATGTAGAATTAATTCAAAGAATTGAGTCCAGTAAAATACCAGATTCAACTTTTGATGATTATGCTGTTGGTTATAGTTTTTAATTTGTTATATTAGCAAATTCTAATAAATAAATTATTTTTCTTTAGCCATGGGTAGATTGGTTTACATCTGAAGTCATGAATATGCCAATTCGAAATTCAGCTGATCATAAAAGATCATTTATAGCTAGTCGACAAGAAGCACAACGTGTTGAGCGTTATGCTCGTTTAATACGAGCTGGCTTGCTAAAAACTAGAGAACAAAAAAGAAGAGAACGTGAAAAGAAACGACAACGTAATTTCTATATGATGTGGGAAACAGATGATACTGAAGATAAGCACATGAGAAGAATTACTGATCATATACCAGCTCCAAAAAGAAATTTACCATCTCATGCAGAATCATATAATCCACCACCAGAATTTATGTTTAATGACCGTGAGGTATATATCAAATAGTTATAATACTTTTTAAAGTATTGTTTAATTTAAATTATTATTTAGATGAGAATATGGAAGAAACAAGAAGAAACACCATGGAAACGCAAGTTACATTTTATACCTCAAAAATACTCTAGCTTAAGAAGTGTTCCAACATATCCAAAATTTATAAAAGAAAGATTTACAAGATGTATGGACTTATATTTGTGCCCTAGAGCAAGGAAAATGAGAGTATGTCTTTTATATATAATTTTATTAAATACCTACTCTTCTATTTATTTATTTTAGCTAACTATTGAGCCAGAAGATTTATTACCTAAGTTACCTAGTCCTAAAGATCTTCAACCATTTCCAACAGTTCAATCTTTGGTATTTAATGGGCATAATGATATGGTACGATGCATATCAATTGATCCGGTTGGTCAATATTTATTATCTGGTTCTGATGATATGACAGTTAAAAGTATAACCTATTATTTTTATAATCAAAAGTTATTTTTTATCAAAGAAAAACTTATAACTTTAATTTAATACTTCCAGTATGGGAAATCAGTACTGCTCGTTGTTTAAGAACTATACCAGTTGGAGGAATAGTGCGAAGTGTTGAGTGGAATCCTAATAAAGCATTATCATTAATAGCAGTTGTCGCTGACCGTAAACTATTAATAATAAATCCAGGGATAGGTGATCACTTAGTAGTATCTAAAACTGATACAATTCTTTCAACTCCGCCTGTTCAAACAACAATAGGTACATTATTTTAATTTAAGTCTCTTAAAACCTTAAATAATTATCTTTATTTTTTCTATAGTTTCTGAAAAAGTTAAAGCTGTTGTTCAGTGGGATGAGCCAACCTCTGAAGAATATGATAATGGTATTAGAATAATCTTAAACCATTTCAAAGAAATTAAACAAGTGAGTTGTTTTTAATTAGTTATTTATACATTTTTAAATTAATTAAAAATTATTTGTTCTATTTTTAAAAATTTTATAATTTCAACATGATAGGTTACTTGGCATGGTCGTGGAGATTATGCTGCTACAGTAATGCCTGATGGAGCAAATCGTTCAGTACTTATTCATCAAATGTCTACAAGACGATCACAGTTGCCATTTGCAAAATCAAAAGGATTGGTTCAAAGTGTACTATTTCATCCAATTAGACCATTTTTATTTGTGGCTGTAAGATATTATAATTATTTATATGTTAGCTTGGCATGAGAATTCAAAAACTTTTTTTTTACCATCATTTAATATATGATGATATAATTGATTTTTTTTTTTTAAGGTGTAAAAAATAGATTGAATGTATTTAAAAAAATTACAATAAAAATTGTTGAGGTTTTGCACCAAGCCACTGTTAATTTATTTGTTTGTGATTTATTTACAGACTCAAAAAAATATACGTATTTATGATCTAGTAAAACAAGAGTTATTTAAAAAGTTAATGAGTTATGCCAAGTGGATTTCATCTATGGCAATCCATCCAGGTAATTATTCTCTTATGTTAATGTACCAAAGAAAATTTTTATAAATTATACATTATTGAATATTAATTATTGTTTTATATTTATATAGTGTTCAGTAATTAAGTTAACAAATTTCTATTGTTTTCATTGTTTGTAACAATTTACCTGTTTTCTTATTTACTTAACATCTTGTATATAATAATGTATTCCGTTATATATAAATACAAAGTAATATTATGTTATAATTACCTTCTTAGCTATTTTTATTTTTTTATCTTTAAATCAACAACTTGAAAAAGAGATAATTTTTGTTATTAAATTAATGAGTTAACTGAATTCTTTAAAAATAAAAGTAATATTAATCATGATTAACTATTATTTAGAAATAATATAAAGGTGCTTATGAAAACTCCAGTATTTTTTTAATTATTAGAAAAATATACATAAACCCTTTTTAAGTATAAATGAAGGGTGAATGTGTCAAACGTTCTATGTCCCAAAAAAGTAAAAAATTGTTTTATTTCTGATTTATGTTCTATGTGCCAAAAGCCACAATCTTGTATGTGTTTCAAATGTCAATTAAATTTTTTACTTGTACAAAATTGCATTCATAGATGGTGTTCGTTCTGTGAGACATGCCCATGTTACCATTGTTTTTTGTGTTTTTTGAACAAGTATATTTTTGGCACATAGAATGTTTGACACATTCACTATTCAAATATTAAAAAATAAAATTTCTATTATAAAAATTGCTAGTAAAATTAAAAACAATATTCAATTTATTACTAAAATTCATGATTTATATATACTGTATTTATAGTATGTGTTTAACATCTAAATTATGTCATTTTATACAATAAAATATAACAGTGCCATGTTAATAATTTGTTTTGATTACTAGGTGGTGATAACATAATTGTTGGAACTTATGATAGAAAAATGCTGTGGTTTGATCTTGATCTTTCTACTAAACCATACAAAACTTTGAGGTTACATGCAACAGCTGTTCGATCTGTTGCCTTCCACAAACGTTATCCTTTGTTTGCTTCTGGCTCTGATGATCGTTCATTGATTGTATCACACGGAATGGTCTACAAGTAAACATCAATTATTTTTACTTATTTTAAAATGTAGCTTTTATTATATTAATTATTTTTCCCCCTTGCTTTTATCCCAACTATAAAAAGTTGTCCGTCTACATACTAAACTACTTGACATAATCTCCCATATAATCTATACACATACAAGGTCTTCTCATATCACTCTCAATAGCACCCAGCCACCTCTTTTTCATTTTTTCTCTAACTCTTCTTCCTTCAACATATATTTCTATAACCATTCTTAAATCTTTCAATTTCTCTATCCTCACAAAACGATTGGTTAAATCATGGCTTAGATGGTGAATCTAACCTATTTTCGCTTAACTTATCTATGGTTGACAGTACTTCTATACTTCCTCTTACATATTCAATCCTTATCCTATCTTCTCTCATTACCACTCATTAATCTATTCAACTATTTACTTGCCAACAGCCCAACACTCTGAACCATACAACAGGTATAGGTTTCAGCTTCACTGGCTTACATGGTCAACAATACCATGGTACATTTCAATGAATGATCCTAAATATTTAAAACATACCACCTCCTATTGCATCCTTGCTTATTATCATTACTCACTTCATTTCATTAACCCCAAGTTATCTTTTGTCAAACTGATACTCTATATACTCTGTCTTACTTCTAATAACTCTTAATTCCACGGACTAATATCCACATTTTGAGCCTTTTGTTAACTTCCTTTCTATTTTCTTCTATCAACGCTATATCATCAGTAAATTACATACATCATAGTATCCCTCATTATAATTCCTAATTTATTTCATCCATTACTATAGAAAAAAGGTAAGTGTTTTTTTAATAATTATTATTGCTTATTAATAAACTTTATTCCTAAACAACAATTAATATTCATTATTTTTATTTTGAATCTCCTGTAAATTTCGAAAAATATTACTTACATCCTTTTTGCTTGGAAACTTTAATATATTTTTATAAAATTTTAACAATAATATTCTATATATCTTGAAAAATGTTTTGGGTTTTAATTTATTTTATTCCATTTTTAGTGATTTACTTCAAAACCCATTAATTGTGCCTTTGAAATTACTCAAAGAACATGAAGAAACCTCAGATTTTGGTATTTTCGGTGTTACATTCCATCCAACAGAACCGTGGGTGTTAACATGTGGTGCAGATAAAACTATTCGATTATTTACGTGATTTTTGTTATAAAACATCTAGATGTAAGATTTTATTTTAAGTATAATTAACAAATTAAAAAACAAACTCATATTAATTTAAATTTTTATCTATCAATTATGCAGTAGATGATAAAAATATTAACAACTGCATCTAATAGTTTTATTTTAATACATACTAGAGGTGTAACTAAAGAGTTAAAAAGAACTAATCCCCAATCCTCTTCATTAGATCTTTTATATTATAGGTAAAAATCATCTAAAAAAAGATTTTTTTTTTTTTGGTATTAGCCATCACATTGAAAAATCCTTAATTAGCCACTGAATATTTATATATTATTATATATAATTAATTATTATAAATATTGATTTTAGCTGATATTATGAAGTTTACCAGTATTCAATATTAATATTTGATATACAACTAGACTGGATTAGAAAGAAAAATCTGGGTAGACTATTAACCATTAACTACCAACATGCGGTCTATCAGGCCGCATCAAATTTTTGTTCACTATTTACTTTTTATACATTGTTGTTAATTGTATTTGTTTTTAATGTACCTTTAAATGGTTGACATCTAGTTATTAATTATATGAAGTACAAGAGTACAATCTGGTAGACCACACATCAGTAATTACGTCATTTATTTACACGTCTGTAGTTAAGGGTTAAAATGTATGTTATTTAAAAAAAATATTGTGTTACTGGAAAAAATGCTATAATTTGTGATTCATGGGAGATTATTGGCTTAAAGATGTTAAAATGTTACCCAACATTATAATTTTTACTAATCAAAATTTTTTTAAAAATCCTTTTCCCTTTACAAAAAATATCGTTCTAAAATGATACCATTATATGGTGTCATTATATATAATATAAAATAATATTGATTTAAATAATATTATTTTTTGCTACAAATTCTTTTAAAATACGTTTACAAAGTTTTCATCATACATATTAGATCACTTTGAATGTTTTTATAAAGTGTTCTAATTGGGGTAATGTATGGCAGCTCTACTTATTATTTGTAAATTGATATAGATAACTAATTTATAGTAACTAAATTGTTAAGGAAATGAATTAATAATTTTATTTTAATTTATATTTGTACAACATTGTATTATTGAAGAAGATAATATGGCTGAAATCTTATAATACTCATACTGTTACAGGTAACAGTCAAAGAGGTCTCCATATTTTAAATTAGCTCTATAAATAGAAGAAATATTGATAAAACCTTAACTTCTACCCTCGGCTCAAAAAGTAAAATTGGATATATCAAACATGTTACAGGGATAATTTAAAATAATTTAGTTTGTTGTTTTATTTAAAATTAAATTGTTAAAAATTTATCAAGTAAATTACCTAACTCATAAATTCTTTCAAAAGTTTTTTATTATAAATGATAAATTTATAATGGGAGACATAAACTATTATTTTTTCCTATAATAAATAAGGGTGTAAAATTTTTAATAATTAATTGAGTATGTTATTATAGTGGTAAATGCAATTAAAGTGAAAATTCTTGGGTTGATAATTTTATGTTATACTCACAAACATCCAAATAATATTCTTTAAATAATTATTTTGCCAGATAAGAACTGTTTCCGTTTGTTAATTTTTAAGGGTTCAGATTTTAAAACCTGTTTTTCGGTTAAGTTTTCGTTTTTCTTTTTTTGTAATCTAAATATTTATGTCATTACAACTTTATAAAATTTATATTATAAGAATAGTTTTCAGCATAATAGTTATAAATAATTAAAATCTTTAAGTACTACCATCACTTAAACTTAAATTCGACAAAAACAAAATCCTACAAATTTTTAATTACAAACCCTTCCTTGACTCTAACATCGGAGCTAATTAAAGATGGTTAGGAGGAACTTATACCCCACAAAGTTCTATTAAAATCACATTATATAGTTTTATAATAATATATTATCATATTATAAAAAAAATTGAGGTAAGTGGAAGTTTATTTTTGAAGAATACTCATTCCAAACATTTTTTTTTTAATTTTTGCTTACTGAAAACTGGTTAAATACATTTGACTGTACATTAGGTATTTAAGATAAGTTACTTTTATTATATAAATACCATTAAATATTAGCTAAATATAATTACACTATTTTTTTATTAACTGGTGTTTTTTTTTTGTAAATAAGAACAAATAAACATTGAAAGTCTTATTATTTCTTTTAGATGTCCGCATTTCAGGATGTACTACCAGTTTTTAGTTGATAAAAATTGAAACAATTTGAAATTTATTTACAAATTCGAGTAAAATATTTTTAATGTAAAGGTGCTATAGCACCTTTGAATTAAAATTATAATATTTTCTTGATTTTATTAATTCACTTATAAAATGGAACTTTCCAAATCGTCTTGCATTTTTATAACGACAATAGCGCTTTATTTATCATAAATATCTGCAGATTGGCATATATTTTTATGCACAAGAAAAATAAAATATATCTCAAAAGTTCCAATAAATGTATTATTGTTGATTACATTGAGTATCTCCTCGACACGCCTTACATCATTGTGCAATTTGTTTGTCAATGTTATAATGAGCATATCGATCCTTGTTTACTCTCCATAATTTATTCTCTTTCAGTTCAATTTTTTTTATTAAAACATGTTTCAAATTACCATGACCAACTTAGACATTTTTAACTACCTGTGCATTTTAATTTAGATGTTTTTGTTAATCTTAGTACTAAACATTTATTAAAAAAAACAATTGTATTAATAAAATTTACTTAAAGTATAATATTTATAAAAAGAAAGAATATTATATTGCTGAAATAATCAAATTCTTGCGAGTTTTAAAATAAGATACGTTTAAAATTTTTGTAAATTATTTCTTGGTAAAAAAAGGCTATTAGTAATAAATTTCCAGTGATGATAAGTAATTTTTATAATGTGTAGACTTATTTAAAGTCAATGCCGCTTAAGCATTATAACAATAAATAAATTTATGAGTAATAGCCTTCTAATTTTGTTGAGACTATTTGAATTTATTGTTATAAATAACCGTTTATTGAAATAAAGAGTAATCGAAGCGTTCATTGTTTATAAAAATTCATAAAATAGAAAATGTAGAAAATTATATGTGTATTAATGTTTTAAGGCGGAAAATTGTTGTCCTTTGTTGAGCCCTTTTGAGTTAAATATATACATATATAAGGGCTCAACAAAGGACAAAAATTTAATACAAATAATAATCATTTAATACACATTAATAATATAATATGAACATAGTTTTTATTAATTTTTTGATAAACACACGAATAAATAAATATTGATGCTAAATTCAATATTTATCTAGTATGCATTTGTGTAAAATCACTAGAGTAATCATGAGAGGATTTGGGTATTTTATCCTCTCATAACAAAATTACTTGGTGAAAATTGATGATACAATTTTTTTTCATTTGGAGGGGGAAATGATTTAAGTATTATTGAGTTAATGATATAATATCGTAATTCATGAAATAATTTTAAATAAAAAGTATAAAGCATGAACAAAAATTTGTATGACTGCATCATAGCTTTAACCAAGTAACAGTAGATTTATTACATTATTAACATTCCAATTAATGATAATTATCTGAATTTACATTTCCGAGCAAAGTCTCCCCATATAACGACAAATCAATTAACCAACATAATACATATGGTAATAATTAATGATGGGAAATATCGAATAGAAACTATCGAATTATTCGATAGTCATTCAAAAAATATTCGAATAGTAAAAATATTCGATAGTTACACAATATATTCGAATAGTTTTTAAAACTATTCGATAGTTTATGCTAAAAATAAACTATTCGATTATATAAACATAATTTGAATAGTTATACGATAGTTTAAAATATTTGAAAATGCCCATCACTAATTTTTACTATTATTAATTGTATAATAATTTATTTATAAGTATTCGTTAATTATCTTCTTATTATAATTAAGTATACTTAATACAAATTTTAGGTAAAACTAATCGAATATTATTTAAAACCATTCGGTAGCCCATTCGAATAGTTTATGCCAAAAATAAACTATTCGGTTGTATAAAAACTATTCAAATACCATTCGATAGTTTAAAATATTCGAAAATGCCCATCACTAGTAATAATCATCCATAGTATTATTTATAACACTAAGCTACCACAGTCCTTCATACATTAAAAAAAATGAAAATGAAAGGTGTCATTACAACCCCGTTTTTTACGTTTAAAATAAAAAAAAGTGTAAATTTATATTTTACCTGTTATACAAGGTCTATAAATTATTGATACGGTTAACAAAAATGATCAATAGGCTAAATGATTTATTCAGTGTACATGACGCACCATTAACCGAAGAATAGATTAAGTATTATACGAATAATTAACTAGCTGGTTGGAATTGTGGTATTATTTGAAACCAATAAAAGCATCAATTTATGGTGAATAATTGTATTGTACTTGGGAAATCTCTTGTAAAATCCCAAGGACTTAGATTCAGGTGCAAACTGGTTGTCCCCCTCTTATTTATCGTTTAGTGTTCACAAGTCAAATTCTGTTTAGTTTCTGCTCACCGGCCGTCGGCGTTGTTACTGGCGATTTATACTACTGTGCTCAGTACAAGATAAATCGTAACAACGCCATCAAAGGTAAGCTTAAAAATTTAATTAATTAAAGTTTAATAAATTATTCATATGAATAGTAAATTATTCTTAAGTTTGCAGTAAAAATAAAACAATGAAATATGTGTTGTATATAAATATGTATTATTGAATAATAATTAAAGTACTTTTTTCATTTTGTTTGCAACTTATTATGCTTAAAGCTTTACTATTAAATCCGTTACACGAACGGATATCAAAATAAAGTCTATAAATGTTTTACTCGTGTAATAGAATGAAGATTTTATTTGACAAATGCCGTTTCCCGTTTACTATTCTTCTTGTTTAGAAATTAATAAAGTGTATTGATGGGTTGATGTAGTTATTATTATCTATTATTAAAAGATATTTTAACTTGATTTATAAATTTAGTTGATCTCTGTGTAATTATAAAAATGAATCCAATCTATAATTAATTAAATTTATAATTTCTTTTGTGTTATCATTCTTATTTAAATATCATAGTAAACAAAGAAGTGGCTATAAAATAATATAAAATAATCATATTGTGTGTTTGTATGATAAATTTATAATTATGTTAAGTGAATAGGGCGACAATTCCAGAGAATGAACACTACAAGTGAACAAACAGCACTGAGTTTTTAACTAAAAAGTTATTTAATTTGATAGTAATAAGTTGATATATTAGTAGTTTTTATAACAAAAAAAATATTTAAATTTGGTGTTAACTCACAATTGTCAATATTGTTAATATTAGCTGTTCATTCATTGGAATATTTCAATTTAAAATTGTAAATTAAAATTGTTGTGTTAATTAATTTTAAATATTTTTACATTATAACTATAGAGAATTTTCTAGAGAAAAAATATTTATTAGCTTAATGAGTGACATAAAAATATAAGATTAAAAACTCTTAACTTTTCATTCACTAGTAAAGTTACTCTAGATAAAAAAAAAATACTCTTTAGAAGTAAATTTAATTTTGATTAGTTTTTCAAACACAAAACGACGAAATATTGTTAAAGGTTAAATTTTTTGTGAAACAATGATCCTCAATAACGCTTTGAAATTTAGTTTTAATGTATCATTCAATTTTTGTCGTTCTATCTTGTTGCATAATTTTAGATGAATAAGAAATAAAACATTAAAATGTCTGCGATTTCATGGAATTACGCCACTCTTGTTTTCAATAGTTATTAAATTACTATCAATTACTATTCAAGTAATTTAACTAGGTCCATACTCTATTCCAACTGACCTTCAGTGAAAACAAAACGTAAAAGTAAGCGTCTGTCGTCTTTAAATTGTATGTATTTAGTATCACAGGAATTCCCTATTGTTCTATTAACTGAACTCGTTAAGATATAATTTTAACTAATGTTACAACGAAAAATACCGAAAGCAGAGCAGCCTCGGGACTGACGAATAAAACGGCCGAGACCTTGTTTTGTTTTATTGAATTCGCTCTGGATAATAATCATACTTCCTGTTAAATGTCTCCATCTTTGATTCAAATTTTTGTTTACTAGTAAATTAGTGAAATTTTAAAATGAATTTCATAATACAACGGCATTTTTAACTGTACAAAACTAGAAATAACTTAAAGGACATTTCTTCAGTTATAAAGGAAATAATTTCCAATTAAAAAATCTTGGCTGTATTCATAACAAAACTCTGCATGAGTAAGTCCAGCTAGAGTCTCAATCTGGATGGGTATATAATTTATGTTATGGTTCAGGGTTGTGCCAGACTCTTTTGGACTGGGGGCTCAAGTGGGTATAAAAATTTAGACGATCCGGATTATAAGCTAATAACCGTTCGGTGAACGATTAATTAGACCACACTAGATTTCCATAAGTTATCTCCATACAAATGAATTAAGAGACATTTAAAAATGTACTCATGCAATTCTTATCGAACATATTTAGGTATTTTAATAGACATATTTATTATAATGAAATATTTTTAGGGATAGACCTTGCGACTATTTTATTATTATCATGACATCTGCAGTTTATTCTTATTTGTTATTATTTTTAATACATATATTGAGTGTTCAGTAAGTAAAAAACGGGTTTCTATTATTGTCATTGTTGGTAACAATTTGCCTATTTCTTATTTTTGAACACTTTGTATATATATATAGTACCATATTATGATAAAAAATCTTTTAATGGACCAAAATTTGTCAACTGTTCAATAGGTCGGACGGATTGGGCTTCAAAATTAAGGTCCACGCAAAGGTCTGATTCAAGATTATAAGGTTTCAAATATTGAATCAGCTGTGCACCTCTTATAAATTTAGTACAAATAACTAACATAAAAGCTAAAATACTTCTTTAATAATTAAATTCTTTATTAATACTTCTATAAATAATTATAAACCAAATTGTTTTTAAAAAAACTATCGTCGGATAAGTATATAACTGATGTATTATCTTGGTATTTTAAATATAAAATATACTTACACTATTTATGTAAATTTTAATGTTTAAGTATTAATACATAATTCATTACAAAATCAATATATAAAATTATTTATCTAAATGAATTAAGTAGAATTATCTTATTTAGATATGGTAGATATATTCATAATTAGTTTTAAATATTTGTTATTAGATAAAAATGGCTCAGTTTGCGCTAGCACTATTGTTATTGGGCCTTTTCTCAAATGGTGTATTATCGGTTAATGATCGTCTCCGAGAAGTTTTTAATTGGAGACAAGTAGATTTTGTGTTTCCTGATCAACAAACAAGACAACAGGCGATCAATAATAGAGAGTTCATTCAAGCTAATAATATGCCTTTGGGCTTGGAAGTTTGGAGAAATAGATTGTTCATTACTGTACCCAGATGGAAGGCCGGTGTGGCATCCACATTGAATTACATAAATTTGGATTCAAGTAATCATTTATATTTTATTACTATGTTGCATGGAATACAATGCATAATTTTATAATAGAATTTCTCGTTGACCCATATGATCCACTGCCGTAACGACTGTCATGCACAATGAAATAAGTACACTAATTATAATGACTGCTACTGCATGTTTTTGCGCGACCTTAAAATCTTCTAATCATTCAAACTCCTATTTCTATTATTCCTAGTTATTATTTACTATAGTTAGTAAATTTGAAACTATCGTACAAATTAAATATAGTGGCATAGTCGTTGACCATTAGTTTTATATTTATTCATGTGAAAAATGTTAAATATTAATGTAGAAAACTTTTATACGCTATTGCAATATAATAAACAAAATATAAAATACTAATAAAATTGTAAAATAAAAATAAATTTGTAATATTTTTCGTTTGGATTTAAATAACTAATAATGAACGTTGATGCAACTATAAAGATATTTTAGGAATCCAAAATTAATTTTATATTTTCCCTATAAATATTTTTGTACAAGACATGATTTGTATAACAACATAATTTTCAAAATTTAGAGGTGGATTAATTCTGTAACGTACACATTATTCGTCCTTCACCAACATTAACATTTCAATACCACACTAGTGCCTGATCAGCACAAACGTCCCTATGACCTACTACTGCTAAAAATCTATATAAAATTGATAAATTCTTAAAAAAACAAGTATACATGAACTTTTTATTTTATTTTATTTTTTAAATACTATATATTCTTTAATACTCATTAGCTGTAATTTTAGACCATTTAATCTTATATCTAACAATCGTGTAATATAGGTATTGCATAAAACATATGTCACAAAATGTATATATATCAATATGTTTTTATACTGATAGTGTTGTATTCAAATGAAAAGTAAAAATTACAACTGTTTATAACCTGACATTTGAATTCCATAAAGTTCCACAAGGTACAAACAAAGTTATATTAATACAAACAAATAATCAAAATAATACCCCAATATTATTGTTAACTGGTGTTTTTATTAGTGATGGGAAATATTAAATAGTAACTATCGAACTATTCGATAGTCATTCAAAAACTATTCGAATAGTAAAAATATTCGAATAGTTTTTAAAACTATTCGGTTCCTCCATTCGAATAGTTATAAATATTTGATAGTTTATACTAAATAAAATATTCGGTAGTATAATTCGAATAAACACAATTCGAATAGTTAATCGATAGTATAAAATATTTGAAAATGATTATTTCGAAAATTAAGAATGATTTATATTCAAAAAATGAATTTTAGTAAATTATTTTTTTATTTTATTTTTTTTGAGCAAGTAAAAATAATTTTAGAAAATGTTTGTAAATACTATTTTAGAAGAAAATATTATAATCTATAATTCATATTCTATACATTGTTATGTTAAGTGAATTAGTTTTCAAAATAATAATCAAAAACTGAAAAATTACCTTTTTGAGCGAATTTTTAACCCCGATTCGAACCTAAAGGGGGTAAGTTATCAAAACCAAAATTTACACAAATAACTTTCATATAATAAAAAACAAAATTGGAGGGTATGGAGATCGATCAATAAAAGTTAATAAAATAAGAGCCACCCTAATATACCCGAGACTCACCCCAGTTTATTTTTTAAAATGCTATAACTTCTGAAATACTAGTAAAATGGTGCTTTTTACTATTATTAATTGTATAATAATTTATTTTAAGTATTCGTTAATTATCTTCTTATTATAATTAAGTGTACTTAATAAAAATTTTAGATAAAACTAATCGAATATTTTTTGAAACCATTCGTTAGTCCATTCGAATATTTTTTAAAAATATTCGATAGTTTATGCTAAAAACACACTATTCGGTAGTATAAAAACAATTCGAATAGTTTTTCAATAGGTTTGCAAAACTGTCGAATAGCATTCGATTGTTTAAAATATTCGAAAATGCCCATCACTAGTTTTAATATCTATTATCACGTTACCTGAATGAGCACCTAGTTGTATTACATTACTTTTATGATGTAGTTACACATAAATAAAGTCTTATAATTTGTTGCTAGAATTATATTTAGAATTACATATAATACTTAAATATATATAATGCTTTGTCAGTAATTACGTTTGGTGAAGGTTTTGACACTAACTGATAGTAATTTTATAATTCGCTTAACGGTGTTGAATTTCAGTTCAATACGCATTTTTTAAATTTTTAATGCATGGTGGTGATTGCACATTGGTACAGAGATGAAAATAACAATGCTCTAACGTAAGTACTCATTGAACAACTTAAAATTCTTCTATTAAATTATTTTCGCTTTAGTGGTTTATGGAATAATACAATTAATGATTATAACATTTCTACCAAGTTATATTGTTGGACAACTAATTAAAATGAATAAAGTTCTTATACATATAAATTAAAAATATTCATACGCAATTCACTTGATCTCAAAATCTTAGTATATTCAAGTATACAAGATAGAACAGATCTAACCCTATAACTTTTGATACTTTAAATGCCAACGCACAAGCTATTTGATGATTTATTTGGTCAAATTGTGAGAAAAAAAACATTATTTAAAATATTTAAGTCAGCATAGCTTTGTCCATGAGGAAAAGGCTATAATAATCCTTCCATATAAATATTTCACTGAATCATAGAATGGTGTATGTTTATTAATAATATAGTAATGAATAATTTAAGGACGTAATTATATTTAGGGTTAAAGAATTTCCATCGGCCGTTCGATTATTATTTTTTAAATCATTTAGTAGCCATTAATCTTCCGAATTTCCCATACCAATAGTGATAACTTAACTAATGTTAAACATCATAAGTTCAAATAAAAAGAGCTAAAGAAAAATTTTAATATTAGCCACTCGATTTCTTATAAAATAATTATGTTAAGAAAATTATTTTTGGTATTTTTTAATTCATCCCTTATACATTACAAGGACGTCAACCTTATTTTTTTTTTACGATATCATGCATGTTTAACTAGCTTACAAAATAAAAAATAACTTGTCAATAACGATTTTTGAACTAGTACTTAAAATGTTATTAACATTTTTACATAAATAATAGAGGAAGAGCGCGGCAGAGTGACATAATGATAAAAAAAACATAACCCATACCTCACTCCTACTTAATATTTTAAATAGTTATAACTTCCAATATAATGAGTCAAAAGGACAAAAGTTGTTATTAACTAGTCAAGTTCTTAAGAGAAATCGAGTGGCTAATATTAAATTTAGTTAATAATTAAATCAAAAATATAACAAATTTATTAACATTATATGATGTACTGTACATATTGTAAAAACATGTTATATGATAATAGCATTAGTAAATTATTGGTTCAGTTTTTTTTTATATATATATAAAGCACTCGAAAAAAAATATAGATCTCTATTTTTCATTAATTTTTTCTTTAAAAATATTTTTTATTGAGTTACATTTAAAATTATAAAGCTATTTTGCATGAATTATTCTTTCTTAATTATAATCATTTATAGTAAATAAAAAGTATATAGTCTTATTTTTAGTATAATTATTTAAAATTGTACTTTTAATATTTTTCAGATAATAAAAGTAGTTCACCATCCCTTATACCTTATCCGAATTTTGAAAATAACCTTCTGTCATCCAATTCCAGCGAGCGTATTGTATCTGTATTCCGAATAAATGTAGATGAATGTGACAGGTTGTGGATGGTAGATACAGGTCTTGCTGATATTTGGGGAGAAGCTAATCAGGTTCAAACACCAAAATTGTTGATCTTCGACTTAAAAACTGATAAATTAATCAGACAGTACACATTTAAAGCTGACGATATGAAACCCGATTCATTTTTCGCTAATGTACTAGCCGATACCACCAAAGAAACATGTAATGATGCTTATGCATATATACCTGATTTAGGTGCTTATGGATTAATAGTTTACAGCTTTGCAACCAATAAATCTTGGAGAGTAAAACACCATTATTTCCACTTCGATCCTTTAGCCGGTAACTATCACGTGGGAGGTATAAACTTCCAATGGACCGACGGTATATTCGGAGTAGCTCTGTCTGCTGTCAAGGAAGATGGTTTCAGGACATTATACTTCCATCCATTCTCCAGTACCAGAGAGTTTTCGGTATCAACTCGCATTATCCAGAATGCTTCTATTGCGTCGGATAGCTATTATGAATTTAAAGTGCTTGGATCTCGAGGACCAAACTCTCAAGCTAGTGGATCGTCACTTGACGAAAAAACTGGAGTACTTTTCTATACTCAAGTCAACAAAGATGGCATAGGTTGCTGGAACTCGAATCGTTTTGCCGATGAATACTCAGCTGATACCAACGCTTTGGTAGTGTCAGATAGCATAACGTTAGAGTTCCCCAACGACCTTAAAGTTGACAATAACGGCAATCTGTGGGTTTTGTCAGATAGACTACCACGATTCCTTTACAAAGGGCTAGACACAAATGATGTTAACTTCAGAATATTTAATGCGCCTGTAGTTGATCTTGTAAAAGACACAGTATGTGAAGTACAACAATAATCAAATTTATTATTAGTGATTGTACATGTTCTATTTCTACTCATTGTTACATGACATTCACGTGTCACTGTTGGTTCCCTGCGTAACATGATGTGTAATTGGGACTATGGCATATTTATGATAATGCGTGTACCTAAGCTCTGTTACGTCTCGTTTGATTTAATTGACTAAATTTTATGATTTTCAGTAATAAATAAATAAGATTTTTTATCTCACTTAATTAATTTGAATTTGTTATTTATTTTGAATTTTTTGTTTAATGAATAGAAATTATTCTTTTAGTTTGGTATAGCCTATAAATGGAATAAATATAAAGAATAATCCATTATTCAATTTGAATTATCCAATATTTGAAGCTACATTTTTTTTACCTGAAATATTTGAAAGATTAATTCTTGTCCTGAATAATAATTAGATTTAATTTTTAAGGAATAATACTTTATTTAAGACGTATTTAATTTACAATCATAATAAAATATTGATTTCTTATGTTAATAAAATTTAATCAATTTGTTAAAGTATTATTAGTCTCTACAAATATAGTGATTATGTTAAATATCACATTATTAATAGCTATTAGTAATTTTATTCTGTATTAATTCGTAAAATATGCACATTGCTTGACCTTATTTATAGCTAGAACATAAAGAATTTTGTTTATGTAAAAAAAAAATATTTTTATTCAAATAATGGAGTAGTAAATTATCACATCTAAATAATGAGCAAAACTAACTAACCTTGGGACAATAAATTCTATTTATTTACTTTATTGATTTTTTCCATAAAATTACTGCAGAAAATGTATATCTATTAAAACCTAAATTTAATATTTTATATATATAATCAATGCAAGCTTTACCAGTGATGAATATAAAAATATAGGTGTTATAACCATACCAATTAGGTGCATTATTATTATTTACTTGCTAGTTTGAGAATCAATTTGCAGTTTCATATCAATTATATAAAATATGGATTTTTTTCTATTATGTAATTATTTCTTAAATTTAGAGTTAAAAAAAGAATTGCGTCTTATGGTCAAGTTTAGTAAAATGATCCCTTCTAAGAAGTTGGACGCTAAAAATTAGCCTTACTTGCGCACTAGTGCAATATCACCCATTAGATTAATTGTTTTGTTAATTTGTACTCACTGACGGGTATTGTTATATTCTATATTTTATTTGTATGAAATAATAAAAATGTTTTTTTTANGAAATGAAAGGGAAATGTCTAAGGTTTTAGTATAAAAAAAATTATGTTGATTTTTCAAAAAGTTATGGAAGTTTTAAGAAAAAAAAGTGAAAAAATTTCGAAAATTAGCGATNTTTTTAAGAATGATATCCCCATCTTCACCCATATTATACTCGGTACTCGATTAATGTAATTTTAAAGTATAAAAATATAAATTTCTATTTAAAGTATAATTGTTGACGATTATACATACTTTGTGTTGAACTAATTTAATTTAAAATTTTATCTAATAGGCTTTACGGTAATTTTAGCCTAATCACCCAGTGGTTTTTAGGCTCAAATAATAAAAAACTAAAATTATTATTTGGTCTAGTTTTTCGTATGTACAAAATTTGATAACCAAATTATTAATGTAGTTTTATTGTTAAAAACGGTAGCACAGTGAGGTCGCGGCATAGTGGAGACATTGCATAGTAGGGTCCAGTATAGATTTAATCTGACAGTGATTAAAATCACTATCATAAGAANATAACATTTGAAAACATAAATATAAAATTTTAAGTTTGTTGAAAATCTGATACGTGTTAAGATGTGTGGAGAAAATAAACGTAGGCAACACCAGAAGTTATTTAAAATTAATAAGTGACGTTGAATTGTTTATTCTTAATTCAATAAAAGAATTATGCCACACAAAAAAACACGAAAAAAACTAAATGTTATAACACAGAATATATGATCGTTGTAACAATGCGAACCTCAGTTGATGATGATGTCGAGTCCCCTATGTGTCGAACAAAACATTCTTATTCAAGAGGTGTCACAAAGATGATTTCAATGTATATTTGTCATGACGCGGGTTGCGTGTATAATTTGTAAAAAAATTTTATTAAAAGTTGTGGTAATTATATGTCTTTAAAGACAATATTCTCATTATTAGTTTAAATATATTTTTCACTAATATAATATACTATGTAATTATAGTATAACATTTTTTTTAAATGTCATTCGGGGTAGTACTGCGTATTTTTTTTGGGGGGGGGGG
>NW_026099572.1:4668144-4673492 GCF_025091365.1 Daktulosphaira vitifoliae
GGGGGGGGGGGGAAATACTTCAATTTAAAATCTATAAGTTACACGGATAATTTCCAAAGGGTTAATAGTAAAATAAATTTAAGTTTGAAAACTATACGAATAAATATGAGCTTACAATATAATTTTTTTTTTTTAAGTACACGTCATTCTGTGTAAATGTGTCATTTCTGCTACAAAAATCAAATACATTAATTAATTGAAAATTATACTTTTATTTTCAGGTAATCGCAATCGCTCACCACCACTTATTCCTTATCCAAGTTACGAAATGAACCGTTTGCCAACTCGTTATGAGCGACCAGTTGACCACATAATCAATACTTTTCGTCTGAGTGTTGATAAGTGTGACCGCTTATGGGCGATTGATATGGGAGCTTCAAATGGGACAATTGTAGGAGAACCACAGTTGTTTATATTTGACTTGAACCGAGACCGTACTGTTAGACAATTCACTATCAGTTCTCGATTGAGACGTACCGATGGTAGTACTTGGTTTCCTGGTTTGATTGTCGACTCAGAACCTGGGGAATGTGACCGCTCTTTTGCCTACTTACCAGACATAGGTTGGGGCATGGTTGTATACAGCTTTCAGTCTAACGAAGCATGGCGCATTGAACATAATTACTTCTATTTCGACCCATTATCCACAGTATTCAATATGGGTGGTGTACGGGTAGAATGGACTGATGGTGTATTTGGTTTGGGTTTGTCGGAACGCCATTCTGACGGTTACCGGACTCTTTACTTTCAAGCATTAGCTAGCACACGAATATTTTCTGTCAATACACGTTTACTTCAGGCAAATGTCAGCATGACATCGGAAATTTTTGACCAATACGTTCATCATGGACATCGTCCTGCTGGAATGCAAGCTGCTTCCATGTCTATGGACGAGGTATCTGGGGCTATATTTTTTGCTTTGATTAATCAAGACGCTATTGGTTGTTGGAATCCTAGGCGTTTTCAAAGGCATTCTATCGGAAATAGTGCCATTGTTGCTCAGGATCGTACCACTTTATTTTTCCCTGCTGACCTTAAGGTCGATTTGCAATCGAACTTTTGGGTACTCAGTGATAGGATGCCCGTATTTCGATTCCAGGTAAACCGTTTTGATGTCAATGATGTCAATTACCGTGTTTTCACTGCACCAGTATCTGAATTAATCAGAGGTACCGTATGCGAGAGTAATGGTGGATTCAATGGAAATTTTAATAATATTAATGGAAATGCTGGGAGTGTAAATTTTAATGATAACATTAACTTTAACAGCCAAAATGAAAATTTCAATAACAATGATAATATCAACTTCAATAATGGACTTGGTATTAATCCGTCGCGCCCACCGCGTCCTAGTACACCAAACTTTAATAGAGGAGAAAACGCTAATGGCTGGTCAACTCCTAATAGAAATAAATAACATGAATACAACCAATATAAATTAAACAAAACAATTGCAATTTATCTTATGTAAATATTTTTAAATTTACCAATAAATCGTATTTAATTTTGTAATATGTATTAAGCATTTTACAATATGATAAATGTGTAACTGACTAGCTTTATATTAATTTATTTGTGTAACTGAAAGACTGTAACAGATTTTATGTATTATATTCGCAATTTTTTATTTTTATGTACTAATATTATTTGATGTGTACCACTTGAACATTTTTTACATATATATGCTTAATCGTAAATGAAAAATAGTTGTATTTATTTATGAATTGTATAATGTTAAATTATTTTTGGGACTGCAGTAAACATTATTTGAGATTGCAAAATTATCATAATTTTAATACAATTAGTGCAAATTATAAAACATTTGTATTTTAATATAATACAAAAATCTATGAAAATAACATGTTCATGTTTTAAATTTTTTTTCTATTGATGCATGATGTCCTTACTTATCATTTGGTTTATTTTTAAATTATTTATAAATCTGACCCTTTATCTGCCCACAGGGGGGGATTTAAAATGACAACTTTTTCACAAAAAATTAACTTTTTCAACTTACTTTTGAAAGTGTTCCGGAAGGTCTGACACTTTTATATATATTTTAAATGAAAGCTAATGTAATATTCTTTAATTAAAAAAAAAAATTTTGACCTCTGGACTTGTATCAGTCCATACCTTGTCCATACAAATAATGTAATTTGTTTTAATGGCCAATTTCATATAGTAGAATAATTGTCAGGACAATTTTACCTTCGATGCGAAGCTGAGAAGGTATTAATTTTACTAAGATGTGTTTTTTTGTGTCTTACCATTTTTTCTCATAACTTATCAAACCGATTTCTTTCAACGATACGTCAAAAGATCGCAAATCGTATCTAGTCGAAGACATTACCCTCAAAAATTGAAAAAATTTCCCTCGTTCCCCGTAAATGGAGTATATTACATTAGCTTTAATTTAAGTGTCAGTATTTACGGAACACTTTCAAAAATTAAGTTGAAAAAGTTCTACTTTCTTTATTCATTTTAAAGATTTGAACCCCCCCTGTATTAAGAGAACTGGTCCGATTTAAAAAAAAATACGTCAAATTAAAGAGGTATATAAATATTATTTATCATAAAAAAAGTGTATTGATCCATACACTTTTCAATAAGTTATAGCATTATAAAGTTAAAAATTTTAAATATAAAATCGAGAATTTTCACACAAAAATAGCATTCGGTAACTATTTTCACCGTGAAGACAAAATGAAGTTCGAAATTTTTTTTACATTTAGTACATTAGCTTTAATTTAAGGTATATATAAAAGTATCAGTATTTCTGGAACACTTTAAAAAGTTAAGTTGAAATAGTCGTCATTATTAATCCCCCCTTCTGGGCAAGTTAAGGTTCAAATTTATAAAAGAAATACATCAAACGATAGGTAATGACATTATGCATCTATAAACAAAAATTATATTGATTTGTTCATTTTTGAAAAAGTTATGGCAGTTTTAAGTAAAAAAACCCCAGCACAGGGGGGTCGTGGCACAGTGGTGACGTGGCATAGTTGGATCAAGTATAATGATATCTGACAGTGATTAAAATCACTATAAAAAAAAAACGCTTTGATGCAAATCTTTAGATAGAGTTTACTTTAAAAAAAATTGGTGTATTATTCCAAAAGCTATATGATCTGCTAGTTCCTTATTAATATCTTGATTAAGATAAAGTATGTCCAATAAAAAAGGGATTATTAAAAAATATTATTTCTCATTAAAAAAATTGTGTTGATCCATACACTTTTCAATAAGTTATAGCATTATAAAGTTAAAAATGTAAATTATAAAATCGAGAATTTTTCCAAATTAAAGTATATTACATTAGCTTTAATTTAAGATATATATAAAAGTGTCAGACCTTCCGGAACATTTTCAAAAGTTTAGTTGAAAAAGTTAATTTTTTGTGAAAAAGTTGTCATATTAAATCCCCCCTGTGGGCTGGTTAGGTGTCAGATTTACAAAAAAAATATACCAAATGATAGGTAAAGACATCAAGCATCTATAAAAAAAAAATTATATTGATATGTTTATTTTTGAAAAAGTTACAGCAGTTTTTAGTAAAAAAAATTGAAAAAATTTCGAAAATTAACGATTTTTAAATTTGTAATTTTTTTGGAGGTTTCACTCATTTACGGGGAACGAGGGAATTTTTTTCAATTTTTGAGGATAATATCTTCGACTAAATACGATTTGTGACCTTTTGACGTATCGTTGAAAGAAATTGGTTCAATGAGAGATGAGAAAAATGGTAACAGACACACAAAAAAAACACATCTTAGTAAAATTAATACCTTCTCAGCTTCGTTTCGAAGCTAAAAATGCATATAGAAAATAGAGCTATTTCAACTTGATTTTTTAGTGTTCCTGAAATACTGAAACATTTATTTATATCTTAAACTAACGTTTATGTAATATATTTTAATATGAAAATGATGAAAATGACCACCGTATGTTATTTTTGTGTTAAAATTCTCGATTTTGTATTATATTTTAATTTAAAATACCTTACAAAAGTTTTTGAGTCATATAATTTTTATTTCATTTAGATTCAATAACTTGAATAAATATCAAAGACCCCATCACTGTAGACCTCCTCGTTTGAAAAAATTTCTTATTCAAGTTTTTATATCATGTGATTTTTTTTATGGCCTTCACTTATTTTTTCAGCTCTCACTTGACCAACTTTATTTAACGATATATCAAATTATCACAACTATTATCTAGTTAAAGATATAACCCTCACAAATTGAAATCCGTTTCCTCAATCCCCCGTAAATGGGGGAAATCTCCAAAAAAATTATAAATTTAAAAATCACTAATTTTCGAAAAATTTTTAATTTTTTTTACTTAAAACTGCCATAACTTATTCAAAAATGAACAAATCAATATTATTTTCTATTTAATGATGTAAATTTTAAACTTGAAGTAGAACTAAAATTTATGATAGCAAATTCACCTTTTTTTTATTGTAAATTTTCAAAAAACCAATTTTAAAATAACAAAAAAATAGGTTAAAAATGATATATTGCACCGATTATTTTTATAATAGAAATCAGAAACTTTAATAATTTTTTTGTGTTGTTAATTATTTTTTATCATAATATATTTTTTCCAAAGAAATATTAATAATTTCTATGTAACTTTTGACGTTTAAATAGATGATACAATTGAAATATTCAGAAATATTTTCTTTATAGTTATATCCTATAGTTTTTAATTAATTAGTAATAATATGAAAAATTATTGGTGATAAAATACATGTCATTGCTGATTTGAAATTAGCACGAAAAATTGAATACTAAAAGTATATTTTTGACTGTGATGAAAATTTTTGTAGATCATTTATTCATAATTAACAACAAATTATTATCTAAAATGTTCTGTGTCAATTCCTTCAATTTTTATACACGTTTGTCATATAAGTAATAACTACTTTATAATTTTTTAAACATTTTCCGAAAAAATTACACTACTTAATTATTAAATATCAATTTAATACTACGTTGAATTGCTTTAATAGATATTTATTCATAAATTATACTTATAAATCAGCTACAAATTAGGAATAATGATAGAATTTATTTTTCATTTTGTTTTTTGAATAATCCAATATTTTTTTAAGATTAAACACTATCTACAGAATTGCATCAAAGTGTTTCTTATGATAGTGATTCTAATCATTGTCAGATATAATTTACACTTGTTTCAACTATACCACATCTCCATTGTATCATGGCCCTATTGTGCTATCTTTTTTTACTGTATGTTTTCTTTTAGCTTCGATGCGAAGCTGAGAAGGTATTGGTTTTACTAAGATGTGTTTTTTTTTTTTTTTTTTTTTTTTTTTTTTT
>NW_026099572.1:4674432-4807774 GCF_025091365.1 Daktulosphaira vitifoliae
GGTGAAAATGGCTACCAAATGCTATTATTGTGTGAAAATTCTCAATTTTATTTTTTACATTTTTAACATTATAATGCTATAACTTATTGAAAAGTGTATTGATCAATATAATTTTTTTATGGGAAATACTATTTTCTAATAATCTCTTTTTTATTCGACATACTTTGTCTTAATCAGGATATTAATAAGGAACTAGCAGTTTATGAAGCTTTTGGAATAATCCACCAATTTTTTAAAATTAAACACTATCTAAAGATTTGCATCGAAGCGTTTTTTTTTGATAGTGATTTTAATCACTGTCAGATATCATTATACTTGATCCAACTATGCCACGTCACCACTGTGTCGCGACCCCCCTGTGCTGGGTTTTTTAATTTGAATTTAATTTATTTATTTTTCTAATATACATATTGATATTAAAAGCTTGTAACTTTTTAGTACATAGATCAGATAAGTATAACACATTATTTAAAATTTTATGTATTAACGAATAATTGTCAATTTTATTACATTATATTACATTATAAGTAATACTGAAGGAAACTTTAAAAGGTAGCAATAAGTATAAATAAATTTATAATTGATAATAGTTGAAATGTTTGTAATATATAATAAATTTGTAATAACACAATTTTTAATACTTCGAGATGATTTAAAGAAATTCATGAAATCTATAGAATATTAGTGTTTGCTAGTCGTGCAAACAACACTTATTATTACAGACACTTTTTAAATATTTTTTAATAATTATATCATTGTCTCCAAGTTTTAATGACATTATAGTTATTAATTATTACATAATATAAAAAATTGAATAGCAAAAATGAGTTCTTAATATTCAAATTACTGATTTCAAGAAGACAAGTAAGCAGATTTGTATCTACATCCCCTACCAAATAAATTCTAGGATCATATATATTTTTGGTGAAAATAACATAAATTTAAATGAAGCCAAAAAATGATTTACCAAGATTATTTTTCGAGGAAGTTCTTTAGAACATATAAAAAAATTAAAATTAACTGTTGAAGATTTGCACAAAATGATTTGTTCTTATTTTCAAGTTAAACATTTTTACTTTACAATTAAATGTTTTTTTCAACCCCTTAATATTAAGTATATTATATTGTGATTGGAATTTATCCACTAGATTTTTAAAAAATAAAAATAATATGTATCATATTTTTTTTGCTTTATTTTAGAAATAGTTATGTTATTTTATATTTGTCATAATTTATCAATCATGCAGTATTTTTTTTTTTCATTTAATTATCTATATTTTAGAAGTTATTAACATTTGTATACCTAGACGAGAGGAAGAGTAAGGCCTTGAAATGTCTAGTGATAAAAATAGCAGCACCCGCGTCTCACCTCCAATCATATTTTTAAATAATTATAACTTCAGAAATACCAGTCCTAAGGTTATTATCGATCAGACATTTTCTTAATGAGATCATTGTCTAATAAATAAATTAGTTAATAATGTATATTGTCATTTGAAAAACTAAATATGATACCCTTATTATGTGTATAGGACGAATATAAAAAAATCTGCACGATTGATTAATGGAGAAAAATTTATTTTCACTAAAACTTATGTATTATTAGCTATATTAACTTTTTATTAAGTAATTATTTTGATAAAACATTTTTCAACACTTATGGATGTATAACTTAGTTAAAAATTAAAATATTTCATATAGTTATGGAAAAACCAGAATTTATAAATGGCAAATAGAAGAATTAAAGTAAATTTTGTTCGGAATACGTTGTTTATTCTTAAAAAAAAAATCATTCGAGTTATGCAACTGGTTGTCCCCACTTCTCTCATCATTAAGTGAAGAAGATATACCTGCAAATTGTTTAGTTACTTTTCATCAGTCATTGAACGTTTGTTATAGTGATATTTTATATAAATTTCTTTAACTTTGGCCATTTTGAAGTAAGATATAATCTGTCATAATTAAATTATAACTATGATAACAAATTATCTATACTAAAGGATTATAAAATATTTATTATAAATTATATTTTCATGTAATTGTATTAAAATAATAATCTAGATCATGAGTATAAATTTTATTCATGTAATGTTGAGATTTTACTGACATTAACTAAATTTTCCTCGGTTTTTATTTTGTATCCGCTGAATTCTCTACTTCTGTTACCCAATCTCAATTAAAAATTACAAAACAAAAATTTCAATTTTCAGCTCTTTAAGAGCACAGCTCATTACTGGCATACATGCCAGTATTATAAAATAGCTATATGTCTAAGCATTATGCCAAATAAACTCAATTCAATAGAATAATCCAGAATGAAAAATATTATTTTTACCTTTTTGAAATCTCATTAAAACTATTTGCAAAATGATACTAGAATTTTGTATAATATCATATAAAATTTAAATAAAAATTTCAAAAGTATTGTAATTTTATTATGAAAAAGGAAATTTATTAATTATTACTTTTTTTAATTTAATTCATTTTATGCAGGATTAATTATTTTATATTATTAAAAATGAAATAATTTCATCAAAAGATTTATAATTTAATTTATACAAAGATATTTGTTCATTTTAAACAAGTCATAAATTAATGCTTTCAAAATGTGTTTTGATAAAAAAATATCTTGTTTGAATTGCAGTATATTCTTATTCCTAGCCTTTATCCCAACTACTTGGGGTCGGCCGACACTCATACTTTTTGAGTTGCAGTATATATTTCAATTTTATTTTTAGTTTTCTTTTTTTTATATAGATATGATCAAAATTTTACATTTTATAGTAAAGTACGAAAATTATATAAACTAGTTCATAGGTTAAATGGAACGATAACCTCAAATGTAATGTTTCTTTTTAATAAACTGAAGTAAATTAACCAATTAAAATGTATTATGTATATTTTATGATTATGATAATATATTGGTTATTTATGTTGGTAAATGAATAAAACCTAGACCCTAGATATAAATCTAACAACTATTATCATAGGCATAAATTGGGGGTGTTTGGAGGGGTTTAAAAATTGTATTAAAGTTGCGTTTATGACTATTGTACATTTCAAAATGATGAAAACTAAATGACAATCACTACGTACACTAAGATCATTTTAATTTAATTAATGTACTTAATCGTTATTATTATATTCGTTTAATTTTTTAAGAGACTAAACTTACTATCATTTGAGTGATAATTAAGCTCAGGGTCAAAATCTTCAGAAGTTGGAACTGCTGATTTTTTTTATATATTTATATATGTATATTTTGTTTTTTGTATAGATAGAAATGGCGCGAGTTTTGTCAGCTCTGTTTTTTTTTGGGTGTTTTTCATTATCACACGTAATAGCAGACACTGATCGACTTCAAGAAGTGTTTAGTTGGAGACAAGTGGATTTCGTATTTCCCGACCAACAGATTAGACAACGTGCTATCAACAATAGAGAATACATACAAGCAAATAATTTGCCTTTAGGCTTGGAAGTTTGGAGAAATAAATTGTTCATTACTGTACCCAGATGGAAAGCCGGCGTGGCATCTACTTTGAATTATGTAAATCTAGACTCAAGTAATAATATTTATTATTTTTCATGTTTTAAATGGTTTAGAAAAAGTGTTTTTTAGTCAAAACTATAATTTGCCCGCTGGTAGGGGCAATGTAGATTTATTTTTATTTGTATTTTAATATGTGGTTTCCAGTATTACTTAGACAAATTAAGTGTACATTAAAAAAAAAAAAAGAATGTTCCATCATGTGGATGGATTGGCATGTGGCCAATTTGAAAATTAAAAATGAAATTTTAATCTAAATAAATAATTTGCTTATGACTTCTTAAAAAAAAGTTAAAACGCCCATTTTATACTCAAAAAAAATTAATTATGCAGTTCAATTTTATGAAATCAAAATAATTTTACATTATAATGTGTACATTTATAATGTAACAGAAAAAAGTCACAATTTTCAAATTTTGCCTTATAAAAAGCTCTAAAATTTATCGCAGAAGATATTTTATTCTTAGTTATAATGTTATGACTTCTTAGAAAGAAGTTTTAACACCTTTTAACTATGAATATGAAGTCATTTCAATATACGCATAATTATTATGATGATTAAAACTATGTATAATTATTAATATTTATGATTGAGTAACTTATATAATTATGATCGTTTATAGATTTGTCTTAGTATGTTGTTTTTCAACTGGTCATTTTTTATAATACATTGAGTTTACAGTATAATATACACTAAATTATACACTTATAACTCTTTATTTCTTTTACAACTGTTATTTATTAAAATGAATTGATAATAGTGCGAAGATATATCTCTATTAAAAAAACTGACTAATTATTTTACTAACTTCGAATAAACAAGAAACAGTAATTATTTTCCATGAAAAAATGTAACTATTGAGTTTTAAATACCAGTTATGTTAATCATTAGCTAAATCTGTTTTTTAACACTAATGATATAGTTATGCTTTAAGTAAAAATAGTTTTATCAATCATTGATTCACATAAAAACATGTAAACATTATTATGTCTTAATGAGGAAAACAAATCATGACCGCCTATGGAGATTTTTAACAAAATAAGTAATCAAACAATTAAGAAAACTTTAAATATACATTGCTGTGAGGTTTACAATTATAATTTTTGTTATCAACCACTTAAAAAACTTGGAAATTGTGGGGATTTGATATGACAACCGGGACCTTTTAGTGGAAAAGTTCTTGCCCATATACCAAAAGACTTGAGTTCAATTCCTAGTTCACTGTCATATCTTTTCTTCAGTCTCCGAGTTTGACATTGAAACAATAATTCTGTAGCAGTTACCGATTCTTGTTTTAAATAAGTTTTCCCACTAAATCGGGACGTTTGAGGGGCCCGGCTACATAAATTTGTATGTTGGAATATCATTTTGTAATGTTTTGATATTATCCATTTTAAATAAGTGTTTGGTATTTTTGCATTACTCATATTTTCAATCTACTTAAAATAACCTAAAACTTAAATTATTTTAAATTAAATGAGTGTAACACTTTTTGTAACGCTGTATGTAATAATACGTATTTTTTTCTCTTACAATGACATTATTAATTTCTAAAGCGGAAGCCAAAAAAATATAGTGCAAAATTCAAAAGTTGTCATTTATTATATTTTTAAATATTATATTAAATCCAACATTAATTCTTCTCATTAAAGTAGTTATTTACATATTGTAGTTTATGGTGTAACAGAACCCACCTTATATTTTGGCCTACACCATTGTATTTAAACTATAAACTGGTGGACTTCAAAAAAAAAAAAAAAATGATAACACAATAATATGCAGTTTAATTGACATAGAAATTACATTTTTGCTGTCCTTTAAAAAACTGATATAGGACGGTGTTGCATCTAAAGCGACGATGTTATGTTTAAATAAAATAAGTGTGAAATAATTTGTTAATTAAAAATTAAACACTTATTTGCAGATAACCGAAATCGGTCTCCTCTTCTCATTCCATATCCAAGTTATGAAATGAACCGTTTGCCAACCAGTTACGAACGGCCAGTTGACCACATTATCAACACTTTCCGGTTGAGCGTGGATAAGTGTGACCGCTTATGGGCGATTGACATGGGAGCTTCCAATGGCACCACTGTGGGCGAGCCACAATTGTTTATATTTGATTTAAATCGAGATCGAATAGTGAGACAATTCACCATCAACCAACAATTGAGAAACAGTGAAACCTGGTTCCCTGGTCTAATTGTTGACTCCGAACCGGGAGCATGTGATCGCTCGTTCGCGTACTTGCCTGATATCGGCTATGGCTTAGTCGTATACAGTTTTCAAGCCAATCAGGCGTGGCGTATTCGACACCCTTATTTCTACTTTGATCCTTTATCGTCAGTATTCAACATGGGAGGCGTACGGTTAGTGGACTGGTACGATGGTGTGTTTGGTTTGGCTTTGTCGGAACGCCATTCTGACGGTTACCGGACTCTTTACTTCCAGGCATTGGCTAGCACGCGGATGTTTTCTGTCAACACACGTTTGTTGCAGTCAAATACCAGTACAAACGCACAGAATTTCGAACAGTTTCAACACGTCGGATACCGTCCCTCTGGTATGCAAGCCGCATCGATATCAATGGACGAATCGTCTGGCGCTTTATTCTTTGCATTGGTAAACCAAGACGCTATTGGCTGTTGGAATCCCAGACGTAATCAACGGCATTCGATGGAAAATAGCGCAATCGTAGCCCAAGACAGCACGACGCTATTTTTCCCTTCCGATCTAAAAGTGGATTCGCAATCCAACTTTTGGGTACTCAGTGATAGGATGCCCCTATTTCGATTTCAGGTAAACCGTTTTGATTTCAATGATGTCAATTACCGTGTTTTCACCACACCAGTATCCGAACTAATCAGAGGTACCGTATGCGAGAGTAATGGTGGATCTTGGAATAATGGCAATGGAAATGTTAACAACGGTTTTGGACATTTTAATAGCGGTAGCGGAAGTTTCAACAACAACAACAACAACAGAGGAAACAATAATAACAGAGGGCACAATAACAGGGGGAACGGTTATATGAGAAAATCTGGAAATTCAAATGAAAATTTTAATGACAATGATAACTTTAACACTGGTGTTTAGAATGACAGTTTTCTGAATGCATCTCTTTCGTGTGAACAAATCCATCAATTAAATCACAATTTTTTTCACCTTTTAAATGATTTAAGGTAATTTTTAAACCTTAAGAATTGAAAATTAACATTTAATTAAAAGTTGTATTATACTTAATTTATGTTATGGTTTTTAAAACATTCAAGATAAATTAGCAGTAAGACAGTTTTATTAAAATATTTATTTTTTAATTGCACGATCATTATTTTAATTTTCTTTATTTGGATTAAAATATAAAAAGATAACTAATTACAAAACATGATAGGTACACATGTTAACCTTTGCTCTCTTTAATAAAAAAATGAGCAATTTTATGCTGCCAGTTATACATAAATATTTATATAAATCAAATAAATATCAATAATATTTTTAAAATATAGTAATACAAACAAACAGAATCACAATTTAATACACAAACACGGTTATAATCACTTCTACACAATTGAATAATTTCTTAACTAATAAACATGTTTCATTAAATTTACTATGACTTATTTCTATGTTTTTATGCTGGTTTGACTTAAATAATAATAATTTGAGCTATGTACCAAATTCCACTTAATTAATAGCTCATTTACAATTAAATCTATATTTTCATATTACGTATGAGTAATTATAAAGTAATACTTAATATTGAAAATTTACTAAAATGAAATTTTAATATTTGAGTAAATAATTTATTGCTATGATTATAGTTTGTATATACATGGAAACATGACGTGATCAGTAATTGTTACATTGAATATATCACAATAGTTAAAATAGAAAAATGTTTAAAAATTACATGATAATTATTAATTTGAAGTTTCAGTATTTAGTGTTAATTAATGTATTTAATAATTAAACCTTCTTAAATTCACATACTATTTCACCTTAAACTATGTAGACACTTTTAATAATCATAAAACCTTAATGAATAAAGAATACTGAAATACTTTCTACTTATCAAAATAGGTTAAAATAAAGACAAATTATAATGACAAAATATGAAATCAACAATAAAGAATATCTATGGAGTAAGATTAATAATTGTCAAATATTAAATTAATTATTACATAAATATATATATATATATTTTTTTGGTAATTTAAACAATAAAGATAGAAAAATAATTTTTGTGCAAAAAAATTGTGTTTTTATAATTTATAAAATACTTTTAAGATCCCAAATTGCACCATCGCAATTTTTTCTATTTAAAAATTTTAGTTTGTGCGATTAAAATTGTAAAATTTGAGTTCAAATTTAAGTAAAAATAAAACTGAAATATTTCATTAGAAAAATACCACGTCAAGTACAAAAATAAGGTAACAAAAAAAAAAAAAAAAACAACAACATATACTTATTGCTGTAATAAGTATTAAATTAAATACACATTTAAAAAATTAAACAAATAAATATAAATATTTGAAAATATAAATTAAAAAAAATAATAGGACGGCAACCCATATTTGGCCAGGTTAAAAATATGAATATATTAAGACTATTTAGGGATTTGGTATAAAAAATTATAAACTGACCTATTGAAATTATCCAATAATATGACTAAAATAATTACAAGTCAAAAATATTTCAGCTATTTATTCGTAGATGAAAATCTGAGGAATCATCCATTTCACTTTCTATAGTATCTACTGACCCTGATCGCTCAGTTTTAGCCATAGAGTTACCATTGTTCACCCATCTTTGTTTCCATGCTTCTAATCGCATTACCTTTAAAATAATAAATTATTGTTTTTCAATATATATTTTATATTTGGAAAAAAATTGTTATGCAAAGTTTACACATTTTTAATAGATTTTTAATGATTATAAAAATAAATTTACATGCTGATTCAATTACATTAGTTAAATAACTTTAAGTGTTAAAAATTAGAAAAAGAAAGTGCACACTCACTGTATTAGCCTAGCCACTTCCATGGCTCGACATCTGGCGTGGTCGGTGAGAGTAGCTAAAACACCATTTTATAGTTTGTTAATATAATAAGCATGCTGCAGTGTTAATAAATAAGCATAGTTATGTCAATGTTGAATGTTTATAATATTGAGCTAATAAAAAAATACTATTATCATTTTACAAATAGAAAGTCCCCAAAAAAAAAAAAAAAATTACACTTAGTTCACTATTTAAACAAGATAATATTTTTATAAGTAATAACCACCACCAAGTTATATATAATTAAGCCATTTATTTGCAATTAATAATTTAATAATATGACATAAAAAACTAAGACAAAAGATGAAACTAGCATAGTCTCATTAATTTTTATAACTATCAACTTGAGAACAAAGAAATTCCAAAAGTAAGCCTGTGGTAGTTAATCAAAAGTATCGTTAAATCCTGAAATTATTTTGACTTCCTATGAAATTTACAATGTTACTTGAGAACAATAAAATTTAAAAATTGATATGGTATAATTTATTAATAATATTTTAACCATTTAAATATCATTTCTAGGTAAAATATTATTTTATAGATAATTAAGGGTGGAAAAAATAACTTATTTTAAAACTCACCTATAATTCATTATGATAATAAAAATTAAATAAACATTCAACTATATTGTCATCTTTGTGCAAGCAGTGACTAAATAATAAATTTATTATTTATTATTAATTTTTGTAATTATAATACAAAGTTGAATTTTTTTTTTTTATAGACATAAATATTATATTTTCATATGGTTTATTTTTTAAATTTATATAAATGTTTCGAGTTTTTTGAAGCATTTAAACAAAATTATAATAACAATAAAATTATTTAGTACTTTTTGCACAATAAAGCTGGGATAAAGATATCATTAATGTATATGCCACCATCTCTTATTAACGAATTGATAGTAACTTTAATATTATTAATTACGTTTTGTTAAGTTTGAAAATTATTAATAAATTAGTTAAGCATGACTTTAGCATATAAATTGTTTGCTCCCAATTTACTTTATCAATTTATTACTCACTTCAGCTTTGAGATCAGCTACCTTATCTTGGAGTTCTTTGACTTTATCACTGTCGTCTAAAGAATTATTCCTAAGTTCACCTTCAGTCACCATTTCTTCATTCTATATTAAAAAATCAATATTTATTCAAGTTCAATTATTTAGAATATATATTTACTAACTTTAACTTCTAATCGAGATATTTTTTGGTTAAGCTCTGCAACCATTTGAGCATGTTCAGCTTCACGTATTCTTGAAGATATTGTGTCGTGTTTCATCTAAATATAATAATAACATAATAATGCTGCAGCATATTTTAAAATTGTATATCAATACTAACCTTAGATTCTAAATCTGTATACTTATTTTGCTGCTCTCTAAATTTAACAACTAGATCTCTTTGTTTTGTCTCTGCAAGTTCAAGCTGTTCTAATACAGCTTTATTTTCTTCATCTTGTCTTCTTAATTGATTACCACTTACTTGCACTTGTGTTTCTAGTTCCATGACCTAATATTTTTTTTTTTAAAAAATCCAATAAATTATAAATAGTAGCTACATATTTGTTATGTAATAATTACTTTTAATCTTAATTCTTTGAGCTCAGCTAATGTTTCCATTTCACGAAGCTTAGTTGACATCAACTCTTCTTCAAGTCGCTGTGTTTCAGTATTATTCCAATTTAATAAATTGCCAATTTTTTTTGGAGTTGAGTCAGGTGCTGGTGGAGGATCAATTCTCTTTTTTTCTTGGATATGTCGTTGCCATTGAGTATTTATTTCATTGACACGCTGTCTTAAATCTTTTAAAGATAAATTTGCTTCTGCCTCCCTTAATTTTACAGCTATTAACTCCTCCTGCAAATGGGCTACGGAATTATCAACAACTGATTCTCTAAGTGTTTTTTTGTCCTGTAAACAAATAATTGATTAAATAAAACATGGTAATAAGATAAGTAAAATGTAAAATTAAAAAAATAATTACATGTTCTAATTCACTAATCCTATCTTTCAGATCACGTATTGTTGCTTCATTTTCAGCATCCCTTAATCTTACTTTAACTAGTTCATTTTGAAGATCTTTGATCATTTCTTCTTTTAGTGATAGTTGTTCTTGTTTTAATGAAAGTTCATCTAAGGATGACTGACAAGAATTATGCTGTAACAATGATTATTCAAAAAAAATGAATAGAAAATTTATTTCAAAATTTATTTTATACTAGCATACATTTTCTGCTATCAAAACAGACATTTGTTTTATCTCTTCTAAAGCATTTTCAAGAGCATGAGAAGTTTCCAAATGGGTATGTCTCAAGGCTGTTAGTTCCCTTTGTACAATAAAAGTTGTTTCTTCTTCTTCAGCACGAGAAACTTGTCCTCTTACTAATAAACCAGCTAATTCACTGGACTCCGCTTCTAAAAGTTCAACTTTTTGTCTAAGCAAACGATTTTCTGTACGAAGTTTCTACAAAAAAAAAAAAATTACGAACATGATTAATTTTTTTATTTGCTTTAAATAAGTTTGCTATTAAATGAAAAATTAAATAAATAAGAAAAGCAGCAAATAGTTTTATAGCTGCATTAAAAGAACAATTCATAGATTATATTAAAAACCAAATCATTTATGTCACATAAAAATATATATTAAAGATAACAATGGTCAAAAATATTAATTAAGCAATAAAAATAATGATAAAGAAAGAATAAATTAATTTCATTTAACTTTAAATGAATTAAGTGCAATATCAACAAAGAGAATAAAATTAATATTGTTATAATCTGGGTACCTTCAGTTCAATCATTTCTTCTTGTTCTTTGCTCTTGATAGCTGTATATTCTTTTTCAAGTTTTTTCATCCGTTTAGTATTGTATTTTATAGTAATAGCTAAGGCCATTAAACCATCTGGATCAGAATTGGCACGAGTAGGTAATTCTTTTTGAAAAAACTAAAAACCCAAATACTTAATAAGATAATTGATTATATTCTAAGTTAAGATTTATTATTCATAAGAAAACATGATTTGTTCATTTTATTATCATAAACAATAACATACTCTCAGCATGCCTTCCATATCCAAGCATAAAAGATCGTCTTTGCCTAGTTGAAGTAATGCTAATGCTACTTTAAAAATTATTTCTATTCCTTCCGAAAGGAAAACATCAATAATTCTATAAACAAAATAAATATTATAAAGAATAAATAATATTTAATTTTTTAAATCAGACAAAATAAAGTGGTGTTAAAAGGAAATAAGTCATTGAGGAAATTTTTTGAGGAAAATAAGTATTATTGTTATGATAAGAAAATACACCCAGATGATTTGTTTTCCTCCATACATGTACTAAATAAAGAATATTTTACACAACCTGTTCTAAATTATACCTTTTTTTGTCTCTATTTATAATTGTCACATAATTGAGAAATTACCTGCATGCCGTTGGTAAAGCTAATGCCGTAGTAAATAGTGTCAAAAACCAACTGCTGGCATACATACTAGTATGGAAGCTTTGAGATTGAAAATGTACATAAAGTTCTGGAATGTGATCCTGTAATACATCAGATGTTTTAAAAATTATACATCAAAAACAAAAAAAAAATAACATCATACTTGGACCAAGTTTTCTAGTTGATACATGCATAAACCTAGTTCAGCCATAGATGGTTTGAACATGTCACGCATTTTGTAATCTTGCATAATTTTAACAAATACTGCAAATGCTTCTTCTTCTGGCATTTGCATTAACAATAACCCAACTATAAAGCCAGAACCTTGACAATAACCAACCTCACGGTCATGCAATGAGTAGGCCTTCATAACATTGAATAAGCTCTCTTGACCCAGACCATCTTTTTCCTTGAAAAAGTCATGTTCAGGATATGTTCGTGCAATATCCCTCCGTATAACCTGAAAATAAAAATATAATAATTATTTAACCCTTCTTCTTCTCTAAATAGAATATTTATCTTCATATAAAGATAAATCTACCTTTTCACATGCAGAAGTGGATTTTATATATTCTGGATACTGTTTCCTAATTGGAGAATCATTAGCACCACAGAGCAGTTGCCACACAATACCACGGAAGTGATGTGGAACTCCTTTACGAACTAGTTCTTTTAGATAAGCATTTTTTTTCTTACTGTAACTCTCCCAGTCGTTGACCACTTGGCCCCATAGTCCCCACATGTCTTCTTCACCATCTTGACTGGAACTCGTACCTAATTAAATGCATACAATTTTAGCACAATATTTAATTGTATTATAAATTTTATAGAACACTTCAAACAACTCAAATGATTTTAGCATGTACTAACAAATATAGAGTTAAAAGATTTTTTAAGTATTTGGTACGAACCAAAGATTTTATTCATTTCACTCTGGTATATTTTAAACTTTATCAAGTAAAGCTTATGCATAACTTTATTTACATCAATATCGAAACCAAATGGGTGAACAAGCAACACTCTAAACAATTTCCTTTAATTCTTTTATAGCAAAATCAAATCAAAATAGTTTTATATAGATAGGAATATAAACTAATTAGAAATAATAAATTATATGTACTAATATACAAAAAACAGTTAAAGAGAAATAGAACGACAAACATAATTACTGAATTAATTTATCTTAATAATATAGAAGATAAATCGTAAAAAAAAATGTTTAAGTATTTTAAATAAAATAATACGAAATTATAACTGTATATTTAAAATTTTATTAACACTAATGTGAAGTAGTGATCTTTCTTTTAAAAATAAAAATAATTTTAAATTAGGATGGTAAATAGAAACTGAGAATGATTTTATTTGAGTTCACGGACTATCAATTACAACTATTACTAGCGAAAAAAATACATCTATGTGACCAATCATTATTTAAATAATTGAAAAGATATATTATCTTATAACTACATTGAATACAAGTAACCGTTAAATGTAAGATAAATAATGAAATAAATAATAATTAATATTTTCAAATTATTCATCATCATATTTTTTTAACGAACATTACATTTTAAAAACGTGTTAAGTATTATTAAGACTGCATAGTAAATTATTTTAAAACTTACCACGATTTTGATAAATAAATATAATTAGTTAAATAATTAACAAATGATAAACAAAATTAGGGTTTTTTGAAACACAGATAAAATGTACTTATTTAAATTATTCAAAGAACTATAACATTTGATGATTTAAAATTCAAAGAATAATTAGACCAAGTTACTAAAATGTACTATTATCATAAGATTGTTTAAGTATGTCGGTAGAAAATAACGCAATACAGTGTCATTAACTAGGTTGAAAATGTCATTAGTTAGAATTTAATTTATTCAATTAGAATAATACAAAATGATTAAGCATATGAATATCTACTAAAACATATAAAATACTGCAAATTATGGAAATAAAATGGTTAACTATAGAGATTAATAAATGATTATTAATAGTTTAATAAAAGAGAAGAAAAAAAATATATAGTTAAATTATTTTTGATGACTAGTATCTAAAATAATAATAATTGACTTTTTTATTCATGAAAATTTGATTTTTTTTTACAAGTTATACAAATGTATAAAATTTAGCTATTCTTGTGTTTTATTGGCTTTGAGATATAATAAAATTATTGTATAAGATATGTGTGTATACATAAATATAAAATATAATAGTTTTATTAAGGTAAATGTATTGTGCTACCCATAGATTTCTATCTATTTCAATGTAACATATGGGTCGAAGTAAATATTATTGAATTTTGTAAAAAATTTGTATTAAAATGCAAATAAAAATATTTTTATATAAGTATTTGTACCGGTCTACGTGATTTGATATATTTTTTTTTTATAAGCTTAAGTATAAAATTAAATATTTAAAAATAAATAATATTTCATATAAAAATCAGTATTTTCACTTTGGAATACTGAGAAAGAGATTAAAAAAATGTTATTTTATATTAATTTTTTTTACGTAAAATATAATTTCACAAGATAAAAAATCTTAAAATAATCAATTATTTTCACCTCTTTTAATATATCTTCTAGTAAATAAAATTAGTCTTTGGTTTGTGCGAAAAAGTTTTTTTATTTGACTTTTAATAATTAGTATGAAAATAATGAATAATATAAATTATTTAAACATGATTACTCTGTGATATGTATTCCATATTAGTGACAAAGAAATTTTAAAACTTGATATTTAACAGATTTATCTGATATATTAATTGACTCATGATATACTTTGTATAGGGCCGGTTTTAGAAATGTAGAGTTCCCAGACCTTAACTAATGTGTGGGATCCCATTCCTTAATTCGACACTGAGTTTATGATTGTATTATACATATATTTCAAATTATTTTATTAGAATACTTAAAGGTTTTAACTTACGTAATATATTAGAAAAACAATCAAATTTGTAAAAAAAAAAAAAAATTTAAAAATCACAACTGAAAAAAACATTATTTGGACGGTATCGTATTGACTCGAAAAGACAAAGGTTTAGAACTGTAGGGGAAATTGAATTAAAACCTAATCTATTGGTTCCATTGTGGAAGGTAAAATATTGTAAAAAAATGTTTGCACATTTACAAAAACAAGGTTTACTTAAAGTTTATCTAATGATAAATTAGTATTTGCCAATATAATGCTAAAATATGTATTTATAACTATAATAACTATTTTTTCACTATTTATTTAAAAATAATTATTATGAAAACACACCTGAATAGGTTTATAGCAGCCGCGGCAATATAAATCGGCGTCAAATAACAAGCGTAATAAATTTTATTACTTCATAATGAATGATTAATTAACTGCATTAAGAACATTATTCTATTAAATATTAAACTAAAAGTGAAGTAGATTTCTGAAATAATTTTAAATAAAAAATAAACGTAAAATAAGATTATAGATTTGGTTTGAGAAAAATTAGATGTTATGATTTTAAGGTAATCTTATTTTGAATATAAAAAAACATGTCGTCTGTACATTATTAAAATAAAAAGCGAAATTCAGTAGATACCATAATGATATCCATGTCGCGTACACGTTGTGTTTTTGAATACCTAATTTGCTCTATAAATGCAAAACAACCTCATCTATAACTTGTAAAAATACAATAATAATTCACTTACCGGATACTAGTGATATCTGAGATGCATCCGAGCTCTTTCTAGAATGCGTACTGTTGTTTGATATAGAATTCAGTGATTTAGCATCCGATTCAATGAGCCTAGTATCGTAAAAAATAGTCATTTTTAATAAAAAAAAAAAAGTAATAATCAATCACCACTGTCTACCTTTAAGTTTAACACGGATATAACCGACATTATGTGTATTAATCAACGTTCATATTTTGTGTTTGTGTGATACGATAAAACACTAATCGAAAAAGAAAGCAATACAATTATATACTAACAAAGAAGTCGTGTGATACTCACATATTCGTCATAAAACGTTGAAATCATTATGGTATTTATCGATATTAGCTATCGTTTATAAGCAATAAATGATAAGCTCAAAAGATTGCTCGACAGTCTGTTTATTTTTAACTGTTTTAATAGCTTATTAACGAGTAACATAAACTTGTCGATACAACTCTATTGCCACAATATTAAAAAAATATTAAGGGCTTAATCGAATAAAATTACACTTTAATTACGCTATAGCAAAAATAGTTTTTATAAATTATAAAAATAATAATGTAGATAAAGTTTGTTAATGTATTTAAATATTACTAGAAAAGTTAACATAGGAAGCTAACATTTAAATTGTTAAAACTTGATCGTTCTATCATTCTATGGGGAGAAATGGTATTAGTTAAAAAAAGAAAAAGAATTTGTAATTTATAATTAGTATTCGAGAATATTTAGACGCTTTCAAGGTTTAAAACATGTTTATTTACTCAAATGTCTTACAACAAGTGAAGAATAATTTAACTACAATGTAGGTAAGCTAATTTATTTAACAGTAAAATAGAAATATTTTAACTTAAGCAATTTACAATGAATAAAAAAGTAAAATGTATTACAAAATAATGTAAATTATTGTTAAAATTAAATTTTTAAATTATAAAATTAATTTTTTTATTTTTAAATTATTATTTAATGATATAGAGCTTCATAAGAAACCTATAAAACAGTAATAATTTGATTTATTTATCTTTAACATATTAGTGTAAATTATGTATTGCACTATTTAGGCACATACGCGAATTTTATGAATGTTTGAAGATGAATATGGCTAAATATGTTATGAAGAATACATTATAACAATAAAAAGGAAATAAAAATAAAAAAATTATTTCATAAGACAAAACATTCAAAATAAAAATTAGTTTGTCTTATTTTTTAATGATACTAATTTTATATTTTAAATGACTTAAAATATTAAATAGTCATAAAATACAATTAATTAAATAATAATTTATCCATAGAAAATGTTTAATTATACTTACAAATATTTTCAGGTTTTAATTGATTCAGTTAAACCATAAAGATCACTGAATTATTGTTATTGAAATCAAAATATTAAAATAAGTTATGTCAAAGTATGTTCCATACATATTAAATCTGGCTAAATTATCTACAGCTTCACACTGAGTTTTTTTATTATACCAACACAACTTATATTTACAAGAAAAATTAAATATAACACGTAAAACAAATCATTTAATTAGAAAAATTCATTTTTTAAGTTAATGTCTTATAAAAAAACATTATTTCTCGAGGAGTTTCAACAACGAACTAACGTAAGTAAATAAAAATGTTCCGTGTAGTTAATTGTTACTAGTAATGATTACAGAATACTGAGTTAAGTGTAAGTAATTACCTACTTTAAGTTCAAACATATTTTATAATGTTTACAATGGTAAATGTATGGTCATTGAAATTTGAATTATAACTATTTGACATACGTGTAAACACTTAAATATAAGTAAAAAATAGACAAGTTTTATAGTTTGTCGGTACAACAAATAACTGCATTTACATTCTATTTTGCATAAATACTAAGAAAGTATGGATACGGTTAAACAGAAATCAGACAAATTATAAATTTTGCTCTTAAAATTTGCTATGATTTTTGATTATATATACCACTATTAAAATCAAATTTAGTCGACTAATAATGTATAGCACAAATAAATTGTCATTAATACCCAATTTATTGCAGACTATTAGAAGACACTAAATAAAGAAATTGTTTAGTTTGACATAGAGAAATCTATTTAATTTACACTTAAAATCGAACGTTGTGATTTAAGTGTCGCATTCATTGCTCATAAAAACTAACTAACATTAATCCAAAAACAGATTATTCAAAGCTAATATTTTTATAATTTTAACACTTAAGTATAATGCAAAGGTAATTTAAATAATTTAGAACATCACCTATTGGCCTCTTCAAGTTTTGCTAACAGCGCCAGCTCTTCTGTGTTTAGTACCGGTTTGTCACAACGAATTTCGTCTTCGTTATTATTATTGTTGTGTATATATTCTGTGGTTGTCCTAGACGATATCAGCATATCAGCCGAAAGAACTGGCGGACTCATCGCGATCGTCCTGGCCCTGAGGCCGAGACGTTGAGATACCGCAGTCTTTGGCTAATTAAAAATTTGATTTGATAGAAGGAAGACATCGTGATTTATGAAAGTCTGAAAATGTTTTATTTTACGTTTAATATCAATGACGTTAATTGTTTTAAGCTTTATTATTAGTTACAGTATATTCACAAATAATGGAACGGCTTAATTTAGTAAACAGATGTAACATGATGTGTTTGATGTAAAAAACTTAAATACTAAACAACAAACACTATAAACAATAGGTAATTGTTTACTCCATAATAGACTATTGAACATTTTCATTTATGCAAATTAAAAATCAGTCAATTTTAATACATTTAACTCAGATAAATTCACAAAACAAAAAACAATTAATTAATACAACGAATAAAAAACAAATTTTATCATAGGAATTTTTATTTTCAGATTTCTTATACAGTTAAACCTCATCCTTAAAATAATTAGTTCAGAATAATATATTTCATGTCATTTAATAAGTCATGATTAATATGAATGCTAATTAGTAACACATATGAATATACACAGATCATTAAACTTGTAGTAGTACATAATGAAAAATTTATAGTCAAGTTCTAATCTCATACGATTTCCGTCCAAAAATGTATAATGTACTTAAGTGCATTAGTTTTTTATAGTGAAGGGAATTAGAGAAGCAACAAAAATAGAGCTTTGGAAGATACCAAAATAATACAGTTGGACAACTCTTTATAAAACGTAACACATGTTACGAAAAATAGAAAATATTCGTCTATTAGAGACTCGAAAACATCAAATTTTACACACATATGTATTAAAAATAATTATTAATTGAATATTTTTAAAGAACATTTACATTAGTAGTAAACAATAAATATTATTTTATAAAAATTGAAGGACTTGGTGCAACAATCAGATAAGTCCATTTTTTTTAATTTTTTAGTACAAACAATTTTGTCATAAATTTTTTATTAAAAGCAGCAGTAGTAAAATGTTTTTTTTTTTTTTAAATTAAATATCTCCACAAATAAAGGAATATAGAATTCGTTTCTGTGTTAAGTTATGTAAAAATTCACAATTCTTTAAAATAAACAAAAAATTATTTTCTGAAAAAGTTATCTGACTCATCTGGTTTTGTCGTATGGCAAGGAAGGCTAGGGGGGGCTTAGTGCCACCATAAATTCAGTAAAACAATATGCATTGTTATATAAAAAATATTTTTTAGATAGGGCAAAATTAAGTTTAGTTCCCCCGAAAAATTTAATCACCCTACACCTCTCTTGTAACATCAAGCCGTTTATTTTTTCTGTTTATATCTCTTATAGTTATTATAGAGATAAAAATACAGAAAAAATGAAATCAAAACAAATTTAAATATCAATATAATAATCAAAATTAAATTAAAATAGATGTCATAGAAATGTGTACAATCAAACTAATATGTTACCAGTGTTATAATATTAAATTTAAATTTAACGAAACTAAGCAATATAAAAAATAAATGCTTTAAAAAATTACATATCAACAATTTCAAGGTTGTTTGTGTTATTTTGTATTATTAAGAATCGGATATATGTCCACTGAAAAAGTAAATCATAACATGATATATACATACACAATACTATTGTCATAATACTGTCATAATGTACACAAAAAAAGTTATTTACATTAGGCTACTAAATAATAGTATATCACCCCAGTTATCAACAAAATGATTGTTATCACAAAGGTTATTTTGTAAAAATCCCTAATCATCCCTAAAACTATAACTTTGGTAACAACACAGTAATAAGATTTCAAGACAATAAAATTTTGTACTATCTGATGGTGTGTTTGGAATAACTAAATAAAATTTATAAATGCATATAATTCCGGACTTTATTGATGACTTTTCCACTTTTTAAATAATGTTTGATACAAAAATTGTAAAATACATGAAGTATAATATACATGCTCGAAAAGTTTTAAAATAAATGGAAGCTTTGTCCAAATGATAATGATTTTCACCAAATTTCTAACAACATAAGGTTATTTAAAATATATAAACAATTTATCTAATTAACATTATATTATAATATAAATAATATTTAAATACAATACATCATTTATACAATATAAATGTAAATTATTTTTAAACATTTAATTTTCTTTTTTAATTAAATGTGTTAAAAATATTTGTAAAATAATTTTCATTAAATCGCTGGCGTTAACTGCACAAATACTTTTGGTAGGTAAACAAGATGCAAAAAGTTGACACAAAATTCCATTAGACTGTAGGAGGAAGTAGTTATGCGTAATGACCTATTAGATGACGCATAGCATAATAATATACCGTTAATCAGATTTAAGTGAAGTTAAGTATGAAATATAAAAATGTTATATGTTATTGTACGCTTTAAATTTCAATCACGATATTAAAGGATACAATTTTATAAATAAAACTAATAAATATAGTAGTTTTATAACTAAAAGGTCTTGAATTTTATGCTTCGTAATTTTAAATGTGTACTATTGTTTAATTATACAATTTTTAAAATCATAAAATACTAGATTTTATACTATCTTCTAAAACGTAGAGATATTAAAAATCTCACAATTCTTAAATTTTAAATTTATTTTATTAGTTAAAAAATAGCAACATCTTTAAAAATTACTAAAACTATATAAAAATATGTTACTGTTATTATTATGTATATAAAAAATTGAAATACGAACTTAAAAAAAAAAAATTAACACCGACTTTTCCATCTATCTTTCATTTGGTTTTAAATTAAATACATTTGGGAAGTACCCTTCAGAAGGCAATTAAACTGTCTTGGGACCTTTAATCAACTACAGTTGTTTTGACCAAAATTAAATGTTGAATGGTTGATAATCAGTTTTGCAATATTGATTTATAAGATATTAGCATTAAACGCTAATAGTAAAGATTTAAAAAAAGTGACGAGTTAAGTGTTTAGTGACGTTCTATTTCTAATAGAACGTATATAAAAATACCACTACTTTATACACCCCTCTTGCCTATACCTAAAATTTATTTGTATATTGTTTAAAGAAATATTCAATATCACACTGACAGTATTTATGTATAAAATTTTCAGTCAGTGTTTTAACTCATACTCTTTGCATGTGTATTTATAAAGATTCCTATTGTATTATTTAAATGTCCCGTTTATGATAAATTGCCTTCGTAGCAAAACTACGAAACTCCAAATTTTTTGCTAATGGGCTATCAAATCAAACCATATAATCAAAATCGAAAAAAATACTGTTACTCCCTCTACTCTTCAATTTATAAACTAGCTAAATAAGAATGTTTCCATTTATATCATTTTATATTTTATGAGCTAATTAATTATGTAAATAAATAATCTAGAGAAAAAAACAAAAATAATTTTTTAATATAATTATTATATTAGGAGAAATCGAGTGGCTAATGTCAAAAGAACATTCTTATATGTCTTGATAATTTGCTTAAAATTTTAAATGTTACAACAGTCATAACATAAAATTATACTAATTACGTAACAATGGTGGTAATTTATTAAAACAATAATCTTAATAAGTTTATATACTTAGATAATTGAAATTAATCGGTTTTAAAACCGTTCACGCCCGAATTTAGTTTTTCTTTACAATCCACCTCGGGTGAGTATGATGTAATATACTCCAAACTCGACCTCGAAAACGCTTCACAACACCTGATCAAACTAATTTTTTTTTATTGTGCTACCTAATTCTATCATCAGTCAAACAATAACTTCACAAAATACTTTTAAACTTTTTAACTTATTTGCAAATATCAAACAACAGAAAATAATGTAGTTAGTAACATTTAACAAATTTAAATTTCATTAGAACATGAAATAAGTGTTTAAAAAATTAAATTTTGAAATTAATAATTAGTTTTTTAAAATGAAGTAAAAAAATTAGTTTCTAAAAAGTTGCATCTCCTAAGCGACTCTGTCTCGCCAATTATTAAATAATTTAAGTTAAATAAACATTAAAGACATGTCTTATGAAAAAAATTGGTAAGCTTTGAAATGTTTTGAAAACTATCAGTACATTTTAACCTGTTATTATTTTTAATTGAAATAATAATTATAGTAGTTGGAATTTTCAAAAACATATACACAATTTTTTACCCTTACAATGCAATAACTTTCCTAGCCTAGGTTAGCTATAATATTAACAATAACTTTTAAAACAGTTCAAGAAGTATAACTATTTCTATAAAAAATTATTAAACTGATGTAAATAATATTAAGTAAATCATGGGGAAGTATTCAAGTTAACAAAATACATATTGAGAATCGATGCTGTTAGATAAAATGAGGTCATTTGTATGCTCATATAATTATATTATATACTCCAGAGATCCCATAAAAATACAAAATACATTAGCTGAATGTTTTGAAGCCCAAAATATCCTAACATGCGTAGCAAAAGGTACACCAATAGTATTTTAAAAGTTAAACCTCAACGGATAGCAAATGTACTCTTAAACATTATATTTTATAATACTAAAAAATTCAGTAACTTTATTCTGTGAAAACATTATTACAATACTTAAATTTTATTTTTTATTAAATGTCTAACCAAACATTAACCAAAGAGGCGTTAAGACATGGTTACTTAATATGTATTAAAATCAACAAGTTTATATTTTGTTACTAGAGTCGTTACGTGACTTAAGCACTTTAGAAAGAACTAAAGTTATTGAATTTATACGCATAAAATAAAATGAAAATAAAAACGAGTTTGTTTTTTTAGTAAATAAATAATGTACAAAGGGGTGTATTAATTTTAAAATTGAATGAAATATACATTATTCATCCTTAAAGTATTCATTTTATTTAAGTTATACACATACTATGACATTTAAATAATTATTTTAACAAGTAATAGAATTTTTAAAAAACATTATCAGTTGAGTTGCATTCACTGTTTTTATATATTATACATATTATACGCGCTGACAGTCCAGGGCCGGTGCCCTGACATTATCCAAACAATTATTTACCATGTTTTAAATCAATCGAGTATACATTATATTTTGTTGATAAAATTTAATCTAATAAACTAAAAGAACCAAGTTTCAATTTTAACATTTGGATAATATTTATATTTAACAACAATATTTTGAAAAAATAATAATCAAAAGTATTGGGCCACTATACGCTTTTAAATACACCATCATGTATGAAAATGTCCATTACACAGTTATGGATTTGAAGTATATAAAATAAAAACATTTTCTAACAAATTTACAGTGAAATATTTAGTGTTTAAATGGTTAATCCATCGTTTATTCAACTCTTTATTTAAAAGCCAAAAAATAAATAAAATATATAGCATGAATTTATTGTAACTATAACTAAGGTAAACTAATATAAAAAAAAAACGTAAATAAATACTTGACAATATATAAGAAAGCTCCATTTCTTGAGATTACATGTTTTATTTAAAACAGATTACTTAATAATGTTCTTTTTTCTTTTTAAAGTCAAATAATTTTAGATATAGACGTTTCATATTATTGTACTTGAAAAAAATTATTTAAGTAAAATTGCAGATTTATCTGACAAAAAATTATTAAACTTTAACTCAGTACAAAAAATAATTTGAACATTGTTAAGATATAAAATTATAATATAACACAATTTTTGTCTGTAAAATTATTTTAATTGACCACTACATAATTTTAAATCGCTGAAGAACAGAACGTCGACAATAAGAATTATGTGAAATTTCTTATTAAGCGTACAGAATAAGTACGCGTAGGTCTCACGTGGGAAGATCGTAGGAATTAAATAACATTTTGAAACCTCCAGATACAATAACACATAAAATCAAACTGGATATTAGTAAAAAAAGTATACTCTATAGAAATAGTGTAATATTAAAGCTGAAGGGTTTAAAAATCGTGTCAAATGCCTAAATAAAATCCAAGATTTTTCAAATAAAATCAATAATTAAACACTTAGAAAAATATAAGACTAACATAATTTGTTGTTCAACCTATTTTTTTCATTAACTTCAACATCAAAATCATGTTAAATATTTATAGTACAATATATTAACATTCATTTTTAGATTTATAATCTAATAAAAAGTTATCTTCAAACTAGATTAGCAAAAACATTATTTCAACTAAATCTATTAAAAAAGTAAACTATTTTTTTGATTTTAATAAGATCAACCATGTATAAAACAATATTTAATAGTTTAAAGTGAAATTCAAAATTCAAATTTTTTTTTTTTACTAAATTCGTTATATTTCATTAAAAAATTTATGAAAATCCGTTACTAAAAGTAAGCCTGCATGACATAACGCAACCAAATTAAAATATATTCGGTTCATTGATTTTGATATATTTCGAAAATATAACGATATTCTTGATAACATAAGTCCAGGATTCCCAGATTTAAATAATTTACTATAGTTTTTCATTTTTCAGTTTAAACAATGCAAATGGAACAAAAGTGCCACGCATTTGTTGCTTAAGTCCTTGAAATTAAATATCATCAAGAACTAAAGAGCGGTAAATGGAAAACAATAAGATACAATCCTTGAACTAAATAATTACTGTTTGTCAAATTTACTTAATATCATGTTTATACTCATTAATTCATTAAAAATACACCCCAAAATTTAAATTAAAACAAAATTTCAAGATTTACTTAAATTTTCTAATTATTCAAATTATAATAGTGCAAACTCAATAAAATACAACATTTTATTTAAAAAAATCCTTTCAGAATTCATAAATAGTATTAAGTATAAATTTACTTTATTAAATTATCCACTATACATATTATATATTCTGTATTTGTTTCAATATCTCATATATAGTTATCTATATTTCTAAAATGAATGTAAATATACGCTATTAAATAGGCTATTTTTACTTAATAAAAATACAAAGATTGAAAACAATAAAAAAATAAAATAAGATCAGATTAAAATTTTAATAAAACTATAAAATCACATAAAATTAACATGGAAGAAGAACATGGTTTTGAATTTATTACACTGACCATTTATATTACAGTTAAACAGTTATAAATCGATTCCATGCAATACTGAATTTTTATCCACGCTTTGTGTACTATATTGTGGGAATACTAAATACAAAGAAAAAATAGGTACATATACTGTTATTGAGTTCATTGAATGACAGGTTAGTTAGACTACCTTAAACGCAGTAGTCTTATTATATCAGCTACCGTATTTCAAAATTACGGCAGCAGGTAAAGTGACAATAGAGTACTTCAAAATATTTTAGGTAATTTTATTAAATATGACTCTTCTAGAAATTATTAAACTGAAAATAAAATGAAATACCAATTATTGCTGAAAACAAACTTTTACTCAAGTTGAAAACCTAATAGGAGTTAAATACAATTTTCCACATAATTCTAAATTTATTCATATATAAAAAAATATTATAAAATATATTTAGACAATACATTAATTTTCAAAGATAATTTATAGTATGACTACAGTAAAATTTTCAATGTAGCGATAAAAAATTGACTAAAAATTTTTTTACTACGTATAAAAAGAAATAATGAAAAATAAAGATTTTATTTGAATTATGATACTTTATCACGTGAAACTTAACTATATACCATTAGGCTTAATTAGAATACATGTTATTAATAAAAATATTAAGACTAAATGTTGTTAATTGCATGTGCAATATTACTTTTAACCGTTATGTATTCGTTTTAGCTAATTGGCTTTACCATACACCGTTATGAACATATATGATGAATTCGTTTCGTATGCTTTATGAACATAAATTCAAACTATCACAAATAATATAATATTTTAATAACTATTTATTTGCTTATGCAAAATATGAAAATACTGTTTTCATATTAACAAAAGTCAACAAAGGATAGTAATATAGAATCTCAGAACAACAATTAATAAAATTTCAAATTTCAAATTAAAAGATAAGACAAGAAAATAAATATTTAAATGTTCATATAAAATAATTAATTGGGATTCTTATATGTATAAATTCAATTACTCTTATTTCATTAATCTATTATTATATAAAAAATATAATGAATATATATAAATATATAATTTTATAAGATTTATAAATTAAAAGAAATACCATTTTTATTAGAATTTTATCCATTACCAAGTACCTGCCACTAAACACAGTTAAATTACACATTATTTTATTTGCAAAATCAAAAGTAAAAAAAGTATTAGGTATAAACAAAGTATCACGCAAATGGTCAACACAAATAACTGTAAGACAACGAAATTAACGAAAAAAAAAACGAGCAATAGGGACTTAGCCCGTTCAATGACCGACGATAACTGACTACAACCAGCAATCACTACTAGTGTGTCTACAACAAAACCACTGCCGGCGTTGCTGGTGCACTAGTCAGACCTCCGTCCTCCACAGAAGTATCAATATATGTACACGTTTTACATCCAGTCAACCATTGCAATCTGTGTTTTTAACTAAATTTATGTATGTAATACAAACTACAATAATATCCGTTTATGTCATTATATAGTTTACTAACCAACTATATCAACGCCTAATTGTTTTTAAGTTTAATAAAGTCTAGGACAGCTGATAATCAAGGCTATCTTCATGTGTTTTGATATTAGTACAATTAAATAAAGTCAAAAATATAGAATCGGAACTAGAATTGATGAGAAACATTTAGGGCCACAGCCCTAAATACTATATTTGGGATACTCTTGGTAACATAGCTTTGATTTATTTATGTTTTGTTGTTTATTTGTGTTTTTATACATTTTTTAGCAAAAAATAAAAACTAAATAGCGTTTTTAAGAAAAACTTTGAATTTCCTAATACTTAAACACATTTTGATTTTTACAAAAACACGTAAAAAAAATAATGTGATCATACATTTTTAATTACAACTAGCATACGTTGTTAAAACTCAATTGAATTTTATTTAAATAAAATTTATTGTAAATTACATCACATGTTCCAAAATATGAATATGACAAACAAAACCAAACTAAAATATTTTCATACACAGCCAGTTAGTGTCATGGTTGGTAAATTAGAAGGAAATCGCATACACACTAGTTTACCAAAGATTAATTCCCCGCCTTTCACTTTCCCTTTTGTTTAACTGTCTGCGCAACGTTATAAGCATAAATGTGCATTATAAAAAAAATTATACTCATTGTTAGATCAAATTATTTTGAATAAATTATACACTTTTTTATTTGTTTAGAATGTAATGATAATTGTAATATTTTAAACAATTTATTAATATTGTAATGTGTTACAATAATTTAGCTAAGATTTAATACAAATTTAGTATCGTCGTAATTTTAGTGGGTAGTAAGAAGAGGTTCTTAAATGTACTTTAAAAGTAACAAATAAACAGGGAACATTCTCAGGATTTTTTTGAAAGGAGTCTAACATAAAAAAAAATTTTAGTACTCCTTCCAATCGAAAAAATTGTATCTTCACCACGTAATTATATTTTTCATAAGAGAAATCTACTTTTTAACATTCAGTAATGTAGTAATACCAAGTACTTACAAAAAATATATTATAATACAAAGATGATAAAGGGTAGAACCAAGAGTTAGCAATTTATATTAACGCGAAACAAATAGTTCCAAAAACATTTTAGAGACGATAGTAGTTTATAAAGAGGGTTTAAAAGTTTGGATCATCTCCCTAATACCTTATTCATTATTAATAATAACAAAGGTAATAATCTTATGTGTAATTTATACTTGAAGTACTATAAATATTATTTATTGGGACCTTCCAGAAAATTTTTGAAAATCTGTCACTGAAGTCCAGAATTAAAAATTGAATTTTAATCTATAATCAGTTTTATATCCTTCTATTTACCGAACTTAATATAGTACAGAGGGTGGTGGTCCTCTTTCATATGTTAAAGAGTCCAAGATGGTTCTTGGGTAAGCCAATGATGGACAGGGCGAGTGTTACGGTCGGCTTTCACCAGAGACCAAACACCACCAATGTGAAAATCACAAGAAAAATCTCGTTGGCACCTAAACATTAATCTCAACATTATAATATAAATTTTATGTGATATTTTTAATACATTATAACATAATATCAATATTATTAATTAGAAAAGATAAAAGAAACATGAAAGTAAAATAATATTAGCAGCTCATTATATTCTTCTCTACTAGCTAGATTTGACTATTAAGCCATCTATGGCCAACTCTTTGGATATAAAATTAGAAAAACCATTTAACAGAATATCATGAAAGGATGTAAAAAAACAACAAAATATGTATCTAAAAGTAAACTATAGGGCTATTCACTAAATGGTTTTGCATGTTTTTTTTGCTATGTCGTACAAGACAATATGTTTGAATAAAATTTATTTCATGCTATAACTGAATAATTTAAATGTGAAACATTATATTGTATATTTATGGGTTAAAGCATACAAGTGCATATTTACACAATTTCTGAGTTTCAATGTATTTTTTTTATAAGTAATAAAAACAATTTACCCAGATAAATTAATTTAAATTGACAAATTATTTTTATAGAAAATATTAATACATTAGTGTAGGACATTGATAGGCTGTCTATTAATAACTTACTGATATCAACTTAGAAAGGACATTTGAATATAATTGTAAATATTTAAACATAATTAAATAATATTTTTATACAATAATATATATTATTATATAAAATATTTTTTAGGATAGGAAATATACATTAAGAGACCTAAAAATTTATTATAAATATGGAGTAAAATAAAATATTTTCAACTTTAAAATTATCAAATTAAAAATAAATCATATAATTATATACTATGAAAATTATTACTAATTAAATAAAACTATTAGTGATATTTTGCATCAAGTTTAAGTTATTAAACACCAAAAGATTGTTAGTAAATTTTACGTAATTAGATATGTTCAATAGAAATACTGCATAATAATTAAATTAATAATAAAAAAAAAAAACCAAATAATTATTTAAAAATATAAACAAACAAATTTAATATAAAATAAACAGATAAATTTTATGTAATCAAACTTAAGTCTGTAAACAGCTAATTATCAGAAAATAGAAAAACATATTATATTATACACATAAATGTGTGACTGATACAATACTTACAAAAATAATATCATATTAAATGGCTATGCAGCTATCAACAAATGATATAAGCGTAAATTTTCCAAAAATTTAACCTTTATCTCGTTTAGACAAACTACGTCCAGCTATTTTCAAGAAAATATTGATATAATAAAATAATGTATAATAAAATAACTATAATTTCATGTTATTAAAGAATTTTAAAAGATATATAAGGAAAAATTTAAGCAATTTAAACTTTATGTGATGATGTAAATAATACACTTTTAAATTTAATCATAAGAGTAATGTGACTTCCCTCGTCTAGACAACTATTATTGTAATAATAAGCCTATAAAAAGGCACAAGACTTTTTCCAAAACTAAAGTTAATAAGTTCAAATTAGAACAAAAATAAGAAATTTAAATACAAATATAAGTTATTAATCTTTTAAACGAAATTGTAAAAATGTGCTTAGGTACATACTTTTAAAGGACTCATTCTAAAATAGCCTAATAAAAAAAAAATTAATAGTATTTTAAGTACAAATAAATAAATGTTCTTTTTCAGAACATAAAAAAATAGGGCTTGCCTCTATTAAACTTATATAGTATTGTTGATAATATAATGTATATCATTAAGATGACTTACTTTGAATTTTAAGAAATTTTGTCCAATTTAATAACTTATTCCTGTTATTCCTAATATCAAATTAACAGTAAAAATTACTATTACATTTAACTTAATTCTAATGAATGACATACATTAAAAATATATAAAAAAAAATTAAATTAAATTTCGGATCTATGGTTAATGAAGTAACTTGAATTAAAATAATATACATATATTAATAGAAAAAGAGAATTTAAATGTATAGATTACCTAATTTATTTCTTAGCTGTTAATTATTCTGTACACGTCACTAATAATAGTACTGTTGCGACGAAACTATAATATAATTTAAAAAACCTAAATACACTTTATATAAAATTTTAAACATAAAAATGATAATTTTTTAAAATAAAATAACACAATTAAAAGAGCACTACACGATTGCTCATACTCTTTATGTAAAAAGATAATTACAATTCCTTTTATCATCAATAAGACACTTTCTACTTTGATAATGTTTTCAATGATATGGAACGTTTCATGTGTTTAACAAACACACGATTTTAATCAGTTTTCTTAAATAAATGTAATACATGTTTAAATAATTTTAATAGATATATTTTTGCAACAATTATTATTTAATTAAAAATTTTAATAATTTTTAATAGTTTATATACTTTTCTTTTACTAAATTTATAAAAATTAATTATAAAATGTAAAATTAATAATTTTATCAAGGAGAATAGATAACAAGTGATCAAGGATTTGTTTATAGCCGCCGCTATGCCTATAGGGTTAACTTGGCTCAAATTATGAAAGTATGATATTGGTTTTCGAATTATTGAGCCTTTTTCTATAGTTAATATTCGCCAATTATATAAATTAAAGATAGTTTAAAAAGAGAAACGCTAAACTGTATAATTTTTTGTTAAATGTCGCTTTCAGGCTTTTCTAAATTAAATTCAATCTATTGAGAAATCTTACCCTAACATTGTAAATAAACTAAGTTATTGAAAAATTTTAGAATTTAAAAAAAATGAGTGAAGAAGAACAACTTCCAGCTGGTTGGGAAAAGAGAGTTAGCCGATCAACTGGTATGTTACACTTGTATTAATATTTGTTTTTCAATTCTATTTGATTTTACTTCAGTATTCAGTTGATATACTATGAGTTATGATTATTTTATTGTAGCAAATTGCTTAATAATTTTTGAAATAAATTAATGACCTACAGCTAGTCTTGATTTTTTATTTTTTATTTTTGATATTTTATTTTGTAAAAATGATTGTTTATAATTTGACTAGGAACTAATATGTTTAAATTTAAAGTTAATAATGATATTGTAAAGTCTAACAAAAGTATAGAAATCTAGAAGTTTTTTAAGCATCCCTTTATTTTAATTAAAATTAAGGAAATAATTGAATTTTAAATCAGATATAATATACTTAACATATGTAATTAAATATATGTCTCACACAAAGAATGATTTTTAGTAGTTATTATAAACAAAAAAATATTGCATGTAAACATATAACTATTTTACTTATATGTTATTATCTATTATATAACTACTAAAATTTTTTTCAAAATTTAGTATTATTGTTATTAAAAAGTTTTAATATATTATAGGACAGACTTATTACTTAAACCTTTTAACTAAGGATAGCCAATGGTCAGTCCCTACTAAACCAGCTACAGAAAATTCAGCACCCACAAGTTCTGGCCCCGAACAAGTGCAATGTAGTCATTTATTAGTGAAACATGAAAAATCACGGCGACCATCATCATGGCGAGAAGAACGTATCACTAGGTCTAAAAGTGAAGCAGTTGATATTATAACATGTAAAAAAAATATTTTAATACTATTTCAACTTCAGGTTTAAATAATAAATATATGTACAGTGTGATTCACTTATTAAAAACCACTTTATCGAAAAATAAAAATAATATTAATAATTATTTTATTTGTTTCTTTTAATTCAATATTTCTTTCAATTTTTCAATTATAAAGTTTTTTTTTATGTTCATCCTTAATTTAATCTATTAAATAGCTTATTTAATAAATAATTATCTAATTACAAAAATTACTGGTTAATAATAACTTTTAAACCAGTATTCTAGAAGTTATTAAAAATTTTAACTAAAAACTGGAGGCAAATAATAGATGCTTCTTTTTTTATAATTAAAATTTTCCCGGTTGTACTCTTCTTTTTACCTAGATATAAATATGTCAATGAATTCTGAAATACTGTCCAAAAATTTTTATCGACTAGTCATTATTTAATTACATTATTATCTATTAAACAAGCTAGATGATTTGGAATATTGCCATTTAAGAAATTGAAGTTAGCACCCTTATAATATATAAGGGATTAACATAAAAAAAACTTTTTGAACTAAAAAAATTAAATAAAGCAACTATTTTTATTATTTAAGTATATATAGTTAATTAGGTGGTTCCTAATAAGTAATTCACACTGAATGTGTGTGTATATATATATACACACACATTATTATTATACATGTATGTATAATAATTTTTATTTTGCAGCTTATCGAGAACAAATTGTATCAGGAAAATCTTCTTTTGCTGAATTAGCTCAAAAATATTCTGATTGTAGTTCAGCCAAACGTGGTGGTGATCTTGGACCTTTTACAAGAGGTACTATGCAAAAGCCCTTTGAAGATGCATCGTTTGGTTTGAAAATTGGTGAATTAAGTGAACCTATTCATACAGATTCAGGTGTTCATATAATTTTGCGTACTGCTTAAATCAAAGCAATTTTTTTAAATAAATTTAAAATTATTATTTAAATTTTCACATATTTAACTTATTGTACTTCTTGAATAAATTTCTCACAATGTATTAGTTGTTTTTGCTACAATTAAATGCCAAAGTTTTAAGTAGTATTTTTAATTTATGCTTAAAAAATTGTTCACAATTAAATGATGAACTTAATATTTATAGTTATAAGGTTATAATTGCATTTTATTAACTTTATAATTTGTTAAAAATGTTAATATTGTAGTAATTTGAAACTTAAACAACCAAACAGTAATAAAATGTTTGCCAAAACCTCTTTTTAAGAATTATCTTATATAGTTAAACAGTAAAAGATCATCATTTTGTAAAAATCATTTTATTATTTAATACATTTTATTCTTTGTCTTTTTTATTTCTATTATAGAAGTTATTAATGAATAATTATCAAATGATTTATAAATCTTTACGTATGAACTTTATAAGTAAAATGTCATATTCTGATTTTTTAGATATTACCACGTTTTAAAATATTAATTAAAGTTTCTTTGAAAAATCATTAAAATTTGAACAAATAAGTTTGTAAACAACTTGTAGCTAAGTAAAAAATGTAATAACCAATAAAAATTTTCAAACTAGTTTTTGATATAATATGGTTTTTAGGTATGGGAGTATGGTAGAGAGAAAGTAAGAATTTTTTTTTAAAAATCTTATAAGTTATATGAGTATGCCTCCATAATTCAACATACCTTTAAAATATGTTCAATCTTCATCTTGGTGCTTTGATTAAATTCTTCCATATGATTGATAGCATCCTAAATAAAGAATTTAGAATGTGCATGTAAACCTACATAGTAAATTACTTATTTTGCACAACAAGAAATAAAAACGAATTAAAATAAAGAAAAAATATTTCCACTAAATGACATCATGTTTCATTTCTAGTCATATTTCTAGACGCGTTCTTTAAAGAAACGTTATCTGTGTGTGATATTAAGGTCCTAGGTTAAAAATTGATATTTTGATTAAAAGTATTATTAAAATAAAATCAACATTTTTTATATTTTCTTAGGACAAATCACGCAAGTTAAAACTAACTCTCGGTACAATAAGTTTTGGTTTTAACATTTTAAGTGACATTATTTTATCTGGTGTGTAAAAATCAGTTAATGAAACGAAACATAGTAGTCTCGATAGATTCCTAATACCCAGTTGAATGACGTTTCAAGTTAATATTGCAAACTAACTACTATATAACCACCTTTAAAAACTATTTATTTTGATTAAAAACTTAATTTTTTATTATTATTTATTAACACCATAAATGTTGCAATATAATAGCGTAATATTGTTACAATATATTACTTATGAATGTTACAATTAAACTTTGATTAGAAATTAATTTAACACTACTAGTATAGCTCGTTATATATGTCTGCATATACAAATGAATAATAATTTAATTACTTTTAACTATAATATATTAAAATTAAAATAATAATTAAACATAAATTGAATTATTTATGAAAATTTTACTCGAATGAAATAGTCCTGATATTTGATAAAGTTTAATTGATCATGTCTAAATTCTATTACACTATTATACATGTTTTCAAATGGATATTTAAAGTTTTTTTAAAGAAATTTCTCAGAAGATATTCATTAAACATATTACATTGAAATAATAAAATATTTGTTATTTTGTTTACTATGCTAAACTACACCACTTGATAAATAAAAAACGGTAGAACAGTGGAGTCGCGGCACAGCATGGACGTGGTATGGTTGGGACAAGTATTGATGATATCTGACAGTGATTAAAGTCACTATCATAGGCAACGTTTTGATGCAAATATGTAGATAGTGTTTAATTTTAAGAAATTGGCGAATTATTCCAAAAACTACATGATCTGCTATTTCCTTATTTATATCCTGATTAAGATAAAGTATGTTGTATGAAAGAGGGATATAAATTTTATTTCTCAAAAAAATTGTTTTGATCCTACACTTTTCAATAAGTTATAGCATTATAAAGTTAATAATGTAAAATTGAGAATTTTCACACAAAAATAGTATTCGGTAGCCATTTTCATCGAAAAGACAAAATAAAGTCCGATATTTTTTTTTCCATGATAAAGTATCTAAATTATCTTAAATTTAAGATATATGTAAAAGTGTCAGACTTTCCGAAACACTTTCAAAAGTTAATTTTTTGTGAAAAAAATATCATTTTAAATCTCCCTGTACATAGGTAAAGGGTCAGATTTATAAAAAAAATAAACCAAATGATAAGTAAGAACATCATGCATCTATAGAAAAAAAATTTATATTGATTTGTCCATTTTTAAAAAAAGTTATGGCAGTTTTAAGTAAAAAAAATTCGAAAATTGGCGATTTTTAAATTTGTAATTTTTTTGAAGATTTCCCCTGTTTACGGAAAACGAAGGAACTTTGTTCCATTTTTGAGGGTAATATCTTCGACTAGATACGATTTGTGATCTTTTGACGTATCGTTGAAAGAAATCGGTTCGGTGAGAGCTGAGAAAAAGTGATAATAGAAAAAAAAAAACATCATAGTAAAACCAATACCTTCTCAGCTTCGCATCGAAGCTAAAATGTCAAAAATTACTTATTTTTATAATTGTAATTTTTTTGTGAATTAAATACTTTTTTTTTGAATAGAAATTAGTAGTGTTATAAAGAAAATAAAGGAAATTTACCCCCTTAGTAACTTAATGAAGGGCGACACATTTTGAAATGCTTGTAAGTGGAAAACGTGTGAATATTACCACATACGAACCAGTATAAATTCAAATTTATATCTTATTTTATCATTCTGTGATTTTTTACCTAACTGAATGTTTTATTTCAAATTTGATTTTAATTTTTGAGATGTTTATATTCTCCTATGAATGCCTTCGTAGGTTCAATAATGTCTTCTTCATAAAAAACAGATCCTATGCTATAGAATAGAAATTTAAGTAACTTCTATATTCAAAAACTTGTCAACTTTTTAATGGTTTTTAAGATAATTTATTATAATATTTCTTCATTCAAAAATACATTTTTATTCCTTTTTTATAATTTTTAATGTTATTAGCAACGAATTCTGTTCACTGAAAATTGTAGAGCCCAAAAATGTACCAGACACCTTAACCATAGTTAAGGTTGCGTTTTTATTTAAGGATATAAAACATAGTTAAGTTTGTAAAGTTTTAAAGATTATTCAACAGACTTGTAGAAAAATGTTGACATCATTATCAGTTTTCATAAAAAGTGTCACAATATCTATTAAATCTTTCATGGCTTGATATTATTGAGAAAAAATATACTGTGTCAAATAAAAGAATATAGATTGAAAACATTAATTTAAGTTAAGTATGTAAGTCTATTGTTTAATTGTTTTAAAGTAAATTAAAAAAAGTAAAATTTACTAAAATTTCATTATTATGATAAAGACAGTCAATACATGGACAGTAATTGATTTAAATAAAAAAAATACAACAATTTTGAAATATATAATTTAAAATTAATATATATATATATATATTTGCATTATGTAGTTTTAGTTTAATATTAAATACAGTTTATACTATGTTATGTAATTTTATACAGAACACTGATTCAGTGTAATATTGAACATTTACTCTTTCTCTTTCAATGGCCAACAACATTGAAGCACGTTTTGCAAAATAATTGAACATCCCAAACGCGTATCAACTTCAAGTGGTTCTATTAAAAAAAATCATTGGCTATCAGAAATAATAACTGGTTCCTTACGATTTTTTTAAAAAAGCAATTTTATTTTTAAGAATTTTTGATACTTATAGAATATTTAAAGTTAATTAATAAAAAATAAATATTTAAAAAACAATCAGCAGCAGAAAAAGATGTATAATATGAAAAATATTTTTAATAATAATAATAATTATACCATCAATGAAAAGTTCAAGTTCATACTTACTTATTTCATCAAATAACAGTATATTATTGAAACAAATTGGACAAATAGGTCGATTGATTTTCTTCAATAAGCTTCCACATATATATCCTACACTGTGACCACAAGGACTTAAAGTGTACCCAGAAGCATATTCGTTTTTACAAACACATACTCCATTGGCTTAAAAAAATAATTTACAAATTATTGTAAATCACGATTGTATCGCGATTTGTTAAAATTTACACAAATTTTATAGTCTACCCTCAAAACGGGTTAATGAGAAAATTTAAAACTAAAACTTTATTAAAAATATTAAACTCAAAAAGCTACAAAAGAAAAAAAAACTAAAAAATCAGTGAAACAAGTTTACTATTATTAATGCCAAACATATACCTAGTTTGTAGTAAATTACCTAGTCTGTAATAGTCAAAAAACTTTAAAATTCGAATGGCTTATCCCTTTCAAGCTCCCCCAATTCGCGCCTATGTCTCTCTCTTATATAGTAAATTAATGGCAAACAAGAATTTTTCCAGTTCAGTTTCATTTGGTTTTAAAAATAATAGTTTACCACAATCCACTTAGAACGCTTTTTAACTCGTTAAAAACATTAATTTTCTTCAATTAAATCAACAAATTATTCTTACTAGAAACGTTTTCGTATGTGTCATAGAAATCATCTGCAAATCAATCAGAAAAATTATTATTTTTTTACTTAAATTATAATTGTACTAGGCCTATCTGGGGTTCTGCCCCAGACCTAGGGTATACGAGCCTCAAGCGTCGAAGACGCATAAGCCTATTTGGGCTAACCTCATAAGTAGGCCACTGAGTAAAATATATATATATGCACAGTCGAAGTGGGGGGATACGGAGGGATGCCATCCCTCTACTTTTTTTAATTTACATTTTTCATACATCTACTTATTATTTCTAAAATAATACATCTCCCTTTATATTATTCAATGTGTATTCATATTATCGACAAAAATGGAGGGCAACTCTCCACATATTTTGAGTCACTTCGACCATTGTATATGCACAACAAATTATGCCATTAGTCAAAAAATGCGAGTGGACTTTACTCTTAAAGAGATAAAAAATGAACGGTTTGAAGTATTTTTTTTTATGATATCTCAGAAATGTTTTTGAGCGGGTCTGGTAAAAATATTAAACCTTAAGTCGTAAAATGCTAGAGTCAGATTGTTTTTATCAAACAACGGTCAAAATTTTAAAACGTTTGTGGGCGAGCGGCAAAAATTTACCGATTTTGCTAATAATTTTCCTGGGGTGTCTTGACCAATTAAATTCGTTGAAAAATTTTTTTTGAAAATTGGTGTGCTAAGTAATTTTTCCAAAAAATGATTTTTCCCTTGTTCTATTAAATAATAAGATATATTTTTTATATAATAATAAGATATAATAAAATACATATTTTTTCAAATACAATAAAATTATTGCTTAGTGAAAATTTAGTATGTTAAATTAAACATAGTTTTTAATATAAAAAATAGCTGTTAATACATATAATTTTTTCAATAAAAATGCTTTTTGGTATAACGGTGTTTTAGATAACAAGTTATTAGCAAGTGCTTTGTTAGTTATGTGGTCAAACTATGATTTTAAGGAGTAATTTTAATATGTTTATTGGCTATCATTATTATATTACCATCCAGTTTTTCATAAAGTGTTGCTTAGTCGCTTTCTTAATTTTGATTTTTTTAAATAAAAAATCGGCTTTGTAGCATGACTGATGAACTGTGACATTTGTGTTAGATCCCTTTAAATTAATTGAGTCTGAATGTTTGATTTATTACATTTTTTAATTTTTATTTTCTTTTCTTTCTCTAATACCTCTTTACAGTAAAAAATTTATTTCAACTTAACCACACAAAAACTAAAAGAAATTCTGCTTGCTAATATATGTAACTTAACTTATCTATTTTTATATTATATATTTTAATATATATTTTTATGATTACCAAGGCCGTCTAATGATGATATTGGTGTTTCACAATGTGGACAATACCAACCAGCGCATAGAATATTCCATCTATAACCACAAATACTACCAATTTTATGGTTACATGGATTAATGGTAACCGTCAATGGTTCTTTTTTACATACATAGCATGTTTTATTATCTTCTAAAAATAAATATTGCAAAAAATATTTGAATAACAATTAAATATACAAAAATAAGTATATGTTATTACATTTTAAGAAAAATTTCATGTGATTTTCTTTAATCAATAAACTTTTTTTAGAAATACAATATTACTATAGATTAATTCTGTTATTTTATTTATTAGAAGTATTTAAACAATTAAAAACTACATAAGTCTGTACAATTTTCTTCAGCTTCTGCACATAATTGACAATTTTTTTTCGCGTTATTTTAAGTGTGTTATCACAAAAATTGCCAATTTTATGGCCACATGGATTTAAGATGACTGATATTTTTTAATTTTTAAAGCAATAATATGTTTCTTTGTCTTGAAAAGTAAAGTTGAAATCAATGTTTCTACAGTTTTTTTGGTGTAATTAAGTATTATTATTAATCCATGATTTGACATCATATATGAATAATATATATTTAACTATTTTTTAGTATAATTGGTACTCTTTTTAAATTTTGGGTTTTTTTAGCTTTGATGTGTAACTAAAAAGATTAATTTTACTATAATGTGTTTTGTTTTTTAAGTTTGGTACCAATTTTTTCAGTTCTCATAGGACTGATTTCTTTTAACAATATGCCTAAAGATCACAAAATCATATCTTATTAAAGTCATTGCTCTTTTAAAAAGAAAAAATTTTCCTCGTTCCCTGTAAATGGGGGAAATCCTCTAAACAATTACGATTTATAAAATTGGTTGGTTCGACATTTTTTAAACTTTTTTTTTAAAATTGCCATAATTCTTTTAAAATTGAACCAAAAAAATAATTTTTTTATATAATTAGTTTAAGGTATTTCCCTTTCATTTGTTATAAACTTTTTTGAAACCTGACCCTTTACCTGTCCACAGGGGCAGATACAAAATAACAACTTTTTTACAAAAGTCAATTTATTTAATTTAAATTTTAAAAATGTTCCGGAAATACTGTGTCTTTTATATATATATATGTTAAATTAAAGCTTATGTTTTGTACTAGAAGTTAAAAAATAAAATTTGTCTCAACGACCTATCTTTTATGTGCAAATAACCGTCCAAGATGAACATATGACACTTAAATTTAATATCTTATAATCGGCAAATAAGTAAAGAAAAATTACAATATTACATTTTGAATATGAATTCATATTATATTTAATTGATATAATAAATATGTATTCATATCTTAAATTTGTAAATCATAAAACTATTAATTAGGTATAATGAAAAAATATAGAAGCAGTTTATTTTGCTTTTGGAATAATCTATCGATTTTTAGCTTCGATGCGAAGCTGAGAAGGGATTAATTTTACCATGTTTTTTTTAATTTTTTTTTTTTGTGTCTGTTGCGACTTTTTCTCAGCTCTCACTGGATCGATTACTTTCAACGATACACCAAAGATCATAAATTGTATCTAGTTGAAGACTTTACCCTTAAAAATTTCTCTCGTTCTCCTTAAATGGGGGAAATTTACAAAACAATTTCAATTTTTCAAATCGATAAATTTCGTCATTTTTTTCAATTTTTTTTTCTTAAAACTATCATAAGTTCTTCAAAAATTAATAAAATAACTTAATTTTTTTTTTAATTGAAACCTTAAATATTTTCCTTCATTTGATATCATTTTTTAAAAATGTAACACTTAACCTGTTCACAAGAGGGGATTTAAAATAGCAACTTTTTTACAAAACTCAACTTTTTCAACTTAACTTTTAAAAATGTTCCGGAAATAATGCGTCTTTTAAATATATGTCAAATTAAAACTTATACTACGCACTATAAATTGAAAACAAAAATTTGTCTCAACAAACCTTATATTCTATGTTAAATGGCCGCCAAAATTCAATAAAAAAATGTAATATTTGCGAAAAAAATCACCTTTATCGTGATGTTTTTTGTGCTTAAAACTGCCATAACTTATTGAAATATTAACAAATCAAAATAATATTTTTTTATATTAAACCCTTAGGTATTTTCTTTCAATTAATATAATTTTTTTTTAAATTTGAACCTTTACTTGCCCATAGGGGGGACTTAAAATAACAACATTTTCACAAAAGTCAATATTTTCAACTTAAATTTTTTTAATTTTTCGGAAATACTGTGTCCTTTAAACATATGTCAAATAAGTTTAAAAAAAACAATTTGTCCCGACACCTTTTCTTCTATGAGAAAATAATCGTTGAATTTAACGAAAAATGTAATTTTTATGTAAAAATTACTGTTTAACATGAAATATTTTAATACATAAAACTGCCATAACTTTTAATAAATTAAAAATATTTCTTTTATATTGTAACCTTAGATATTATTCTTTAAATTTATATAAATTTTTTGAAAATCTAACTCTAAACCTGGCCACAGGGTGGATTTAAAAAAGCAATATTTGAACATAAGTTAAGCTTTTTCACTTTAATTTTTGAAAATGCAAATATTGACACTTTAATTTAATCTTAAATTAAAGGTTATAATATACGCTTTACTATGAAAAAAAAAAAAATCGAAATATGGATTTTTTTTTAGGTGAAAATGGCTATCGTATTCAAAAATATGCTATTTTTGTTTTAAAATTCTAGGGTTTGTATTTTATATTATTTTAAAGTATTTTAAGGGGAATACGCTGATTTTTATGAATATTATATAATTAAATTGACATGGAATAAAGTTCATAAGACATAAGAAGTTAAACTTATTTAAATTTTTTTGCTTTTTTAAAGTCGAAAAAGTAATTTTAAAATTTAAATTAGCTTAAATTGCCAATTTTATCAAACTACGAAAGCAACGGACAGTTTTTAAATCGGTAAGGGAAACAGGTTCGAAACCGCCTGTACCGAAGAATATTTTGTAATTTTTTAAGTTCGAAAAAAATGTTGAAATCATTTATTTTTATCTCATTTAGATTCAATAATTTCAATAAATATCAACGTTCCCACCACTGCAATCTCCCCTCGTAAGAAGAAATTTCTTATTTATGTTAATATTATTTTACTATGTGGTTACGATTTATTTTTCCAACCCTCATTTAAACAATTTTTTTTAACGATACATCAAATGATCACAATTAGTATCTAGTTAAAGATATTACCCTCAAAAATTGAAAAAAATTCCTTATTCAAATAAAAAGTAACTTAACCAGCATTCTCCATACAAAGAATTAAAATCATTAATTCCTAATATTTTTAAAGTATTTATTGTTGAATTAGATTTGATATAATAAAAGTATTCAACTACAAAAGTAAATAATTTTACTTTGTAAATTATTAATTTTTTACTCTATTTGTGTGTGATACTACCAGTCTATAATATTCCAAATTTTTTTGTAACATGTCGCTATATAAAACATAAATCTCAAAAAAAAAAAAGATGTTTAGTTTCACCTGAATTTATAGATGGATTTTTACAATTATAATCAAATTTTATAATACATTTTTTTGATTAGTTTTTTTAGTAAAAGTAAATCATTAATATTAATTTTTCTTCTGAATATTTCATTTGCAGAATCTTTTTAAATATCAAAAGCTAATTAGAAATGAATAATACGATTTTTATTTAAGTGATCTATTACGATAAAAATGTAAAAAAAAATGAACTTTTCTGATAAATTTGCTGTAAATAGTAATTATAAAATTTCTTGGCTGTAAATTAATCTTAACAATACCATTTTATCTATTTAACGATATCAATTTCAAACTTGCAAGTTGAGCTAAATATTATGGTAATAAATTCCTTTTTTTTTTTTATTATAAATTTTCAATTTAAAGGACGAAGGTTAAAAATTATTACTTTTAATATATTAAAAATCAATATCAATAATAATTTGAAAACAATTCAATATAACAATTATATGATATATAATTTTATATTATATTTTTGAATCTAATAATTACTAATCTGGATATAATTAAGGAAATAATTGATGTTGCTTTTGTAATTGTCCACCAATTATTTAGAATTAAACACTATCTAAAGATTTGCATCAGAGCGTTTCTTATAATAGTGATCACTGTCAGATTAAATTTATATTGGACCCAACTATACCATAAACCCACTGTGCTACAATTTTTTTTTTTTGTAACAAAAATAAATGTCCGTCAATTCTAATAGATAAAGACGTATCATTAGAATGAGAATAATAAAATAAATTTTAATCTTTACTCGAACACCAAAAATTACAAATTAATATTAGTCTATTGATTTAAAGAAATTTTAAAATTGAAAAATTTTAATTGATGCAAAAAGTTATATATTACCAATAGCTGTGCTTAAATAAAATGTTACAACCAAAATGCAAAACAATTGAATCATCATCTAAAATACAAAAATATATACGAGTATTTATTTTTAAAGAAAAATAAGTTAAAGATTTTCTTACTAAATTATATTTACATAATGCACATAAATACTCTAATAATGTTCTTTACCAATTACTAAAATGTTGATAATAATTAAAAAATATAAAAATAGATAAATACGATTATAATAAAGATGATAGAATTGTGATTTTTGATATTTATTGAGATTATAACGGTTAAAATTTAATTTATATATTTATAGGGTGTTTTATAGTAAGGAATTGAGGCATGAGGAAAATAAAAAAACTTATAAAAATCAACTAACATAAAATACATGAGATGATATATTTTCAAAGAGTCTTCTTTATATTTTATTGTGTTACCCTGTACTTTCAGTATCTATTAAAACAATAACTGTTTATTCAAATGTTCAAAATATACAACTTTATTTATGCCTAATAAAAACACTTGAGTATTACTAATTTAATACCTTGATATTTTATGCATTCATTTAATTTTAATGCAATTAAGTATTGTATGTAACACTTATATTGTAGTTATATTTTTTTAATTGAGATAATTAGATATAACCACAGTCCTACAATTTATTTTATTTTACTCATATTATCTTTATTATATTAGAATTTTTTGGAATATAAAAAATAATTTTCTTAAATGAGTGTGAAGCTGAAATAGTTCATATTAAATCAATAAATATAATCTATAAATAAATATCTCACGTGTGAATACATGCGATTCTTCACTACAGAAAAAACTGATGCGACAATCAATATGTTAGAAATCAATGTTAAGTATGTTACAGAAATTCATAGGAAATTACAAAATTAACACTTTTTAGTTGATTAAAACGAATTTCATTCCATTCTGTATCATAGAATATATATATATATATATATATATACGTATATATATTTATCTATTAAATTGTTATTTTATGATTTATTTTGGTTCTCACAAGTAATTTGATTTATATTAGGATATTCTTATTTATAAATTTTATTCAAAATATATGTAGTGATTGTAATTTAAAAATATTCTACAATCTGATAAACTGTTTTTTCCATTTTAGTTTAATCCCTCACAAAAGCCATAATTGTAGGAAGTGTGTAACAAACACGTTCAAAATAATTTTTTTAATTCAATAAGTCATACAACCGGAAAAATGTCATTAAAAACTATTTTATTAATTTTTTTCCTTAAATCAAAATGCTATTGAATAATAAAAGATATAAACGATAATCACGTTTAATTTTATGAAGAACAGCATTAATGTAAATTAAAATTAAACTAGTAGGTATCTTCAGTTAATACTGTAAATTTGTGTACACTTAAAATGTAAATATAAAATATATGTTCATTATAATTATACTTTTAAATTACAGATATTTGTACAATTTCAAGTATACCGTAACAAAAATAAATACATATATTTAGATATTTTTTACGTAACCTAATTTTCTATTTATTATATTATAATATTACAAGTGTAATATTATGAAAGAATTGTACAAGATGATTCTTTTAACACTAGCTACTCGATTTCTCTTAAGATAATAATTTTTTTGTGAATTTTTTCTTGGCTTTTTCTAGTTACAAAAATATCTATTTATTTGTTATAAAATATTTTTTATGATTATCCCTTATGTATTATAGAGGTGTCAACTTTATTTTTTTTTTAATGACATCATACATATTTGACTATCTTATAAAAAGAAAACGATATAATCAAAAAAATGACTGCTCATTAATAACTTTTGACCAATGCTTCGGAAGATATTTATTATTTTGCGGAAGGAAGAGAGTGGAGGAGAAATAACTAATGATGAAAACATCCTCACTTTACTTCCTGTCTACATTTTAAAATGCTAATAACATCCAGAGTAGAAATTCAAAGTTGTTATCGTCCAGTTATTTTCTTAATTAGATAATTTTTATTTAATAAGTTATATATGTGTAATGTTATTTAAAAAAAAGAAGTTAATACTTCTATAAGATATATGGGTTGAACTTAAAAATTATTTCATTACAGATAAATGGAGATAGACGTGTAACTTAAAAAATCCAAAATAACATTTTTTCAAAAAACTTAATATTTTAAAAGAAATTGAATAGCTAGTGTTAAAAAATTCTATTTGGATAAATATATTTGTGTAATATTATAGTTATAAAATTATAATATAAAATAATTTTCAATTATATTATTTTATATTGATTATAAAATTTTATTTTAAAATTATATATATACTGTAATATATACATTATAATTCTTTTACTTAAATAACGTTAGTAAATCATATCATCCTGTTATAATTTATGTTATGTTTCAAGTGTAATGGTATTGTTATTGTTATTGAGTAATTATATATACTTGTAACTAATAATAAATTACAATAAAATATTAATATTTTATCATTATTTTACAGCGTAAGTAATTAATTCGAAACGTTATATTATATTTAGTTATTATAAACGTAGNTATTTTACAGTGTAAGTAATTAATTCGAAACGTTATATTATATTTAGTTATTATAAACGTAGTTTTATTATTATATAACATAATAATCAAATTTTGTTCTAGTTAAGATATTGTTTTTTAATAAGTTAAGTATTAAATATCAAAACGATTAACTAGTATTAATTTAAAAAAAAATAACAGAATTCAGTTTAAACATTTCACTTTACAAAATGAACTTGAAATTTTGTTTCAATTACTCTAAATGTATAAAATTTGAAGTAATTAAATCTCTAAACTGAACGTTGAAGTTCATTTTTTTTTTTTTTTGCTCGCTCATTTTAGTTAGTTGAAATATTTGAGATAGGCGCCACTAACCCGATGTACTCGTTTGAATAATTAATTATTACCATTTATCGTTTGTTCGAGTAACGTCTAATTATCAACTGCGGTTTGGTATACTATTGATCTTGACCTTCTACAGATTTAAACTTGTTTGCAATAGGTCACACGTAACAGATGAGGTTAGAAGGAGACTAGACGTTTGAATAAACTACGAACAATTAATTATAGGTCAATGGCTGTTATATAATTGGCAGTGGACGACGCGAAAAAGATAATCGTTATATGCGTTGGCCCGTTGTCGTCAAAGTTTTTTTTTTTTTTATCGAGTTCAACAAAAAATATTGCTATTATTGTCTCACAGGTTTATAAAATCGAATAGTGAAAAACGAAACTTGCTCAGCGATTATTGAGATTTGCAATGAACTTGTAAGATAGAGCGGCATGTCTTTCGGAAGAGGTCATCGTGTGCGCGATATTTAGACAGTCTGGCGGCGTGGCGTCCAGGGTGGTGGGGGTATTGGCGACGCGCTCGTGCGGTCTCGTACATGTGTCTCGTGTATGAACCGTCCAGTCGGTGGTACACGCGGTCTGTGCCGGTTCAACTGCCCTCTACAGCTCTCGCGCGACGCGCGAATTCCCGATCGTTACTAAATATATATTACTTAAGATCTTATTACAAAGTTTTTTAGAATTGGGTTGACTGGGTTTTCCATACTTGGCCGTTTTTGGATTCAATCCGGTATTCCGTGGCCTTGCCATAGGTTTTCCCACAGTTCATTGTCTTCATGAGCTCAAAAACACTGATACAGCCGCGCGTGTCCAAGTGGCCGCTCATAGCCGCTGTGGTAGGTGCTCTGTTCGTCATGTCGGTCGTTACGTTGATGGCCGCCATGGCATGGACAGCCGTCGGCTACGGTAAGTCACCGGTAGGAGGCTACTTGGAAATCGTCAGTGAATTTGTAACTGTTAACGACACCGATCTTTATGGCAGTCCCTCGGAGGAGAACACGAATGACCCATTCAATTTACAATCAGGTAAGAAGTTTTTATTTTTTTTTTTAATTGACTGATTATTTACACTGGTTAGCAAAACTTAACTTAAAGATTCAAAAGAAAGATATTAAAAGATTTTTATGACTGAAAAATTAATAACAAGAGTTTGGTAATCATATAAAGCTGTTAATTACTTTCAATCCCTTTTCATGCGAATTGAGCGCATTAATAATTAAATGCACGCGCCTTTACCAATTATACGATTTAGTTGCAGACATAATAATAAAATCATAAAATATTATCGGTGATAAAATCTGTAAAGACATAATAGAAAAGTTTTATAGTAAAGCTATTAACATTCATATAGTCTAGATTATATTCCCGCGCTTAGCGACTTCATAAAACGATTAATAGAAAATAATTTTAGAACTATGTTATGATCTAGAGATGATATAACTAAAACAAAAAAAAAAAATTGTTTCGATGGCAATTTTTCTTTGTCATGAATAAAATGTATGTAGAGCCTCATAAAGTATTGAAACACGAAAATGAATCATATGATACACATTATAGTTTATAAACAGTCCCAGAAATACACATGCAGTTTTAAGTCATTAATGATTTCACTAGAGATATTTTGATGATACAATTTTTCTACAGATTAAAAACGTATTATATAAATATAATTCCTGATTAAAGTCTATCAGTCTAATTACATGTATTTATAATGTGAGATGAATTCGAGTCTTTTTTTTATTTTAACATCAATGAAATTTTCTGTTTAAAAATTATATTTCTTACAAGCTTTTGAAGTTATATATCTTACATTGCAATTAAAAAATAAAATAGATTACTACAAATAATAATTTTACTGTCAAGTCTATAAACATAGTCTCGGTGTAATGAAAAGCACTCGTGTAAAAAAGTAATTTAAAAGATAAAGTATATGAAAAAAATGTGTTTTTATGAGGGACATGTAATACTTGTTAATAAATACGCAATTATTATTATTGTAGTCGAATATTCATATGAAAAAATTATGATAAGCACAGTTGATTACATTACTCGTTTTAATTATTGAATAAACTGATCTTAACTTATGTCGGACGGATTCACGTCCAGTCAATTAAACTATGTAACTAAAAGTATTACTAATAATAATGTTATAATATCATAAAAATTTGAAAATAATATAGAGAAATTTCCACTCATCGATTCTCGAATGTCTTTCATTGTTTTGTTAACTGATTGAAAATCATGGAAAATGTCTAAATTTATGAAAAAAACTTCATTGCACAAGTGTGTTTTTATTTTTTTGAAATTAAAACTAACTTGTTTCGAATTGAAATAAATTCATAAAAATTTTAATTTTTCAATGTTTATTTAGGAAATTTGACTTATATAACTTTAGAATTTATTAACTATCAATCATTTTGTACTTTGATCATTCTATCTCTAATTAAAACAATAAATTGAAAACTTGAAATCCTCACATTTGTAAAGATTACTCACTCAACAAAACTAAAATGTCTACAAATGGTAGAATAGTAAATTCTTGGATTTTTCAATTTTTGTGTTATAATATTTTTCAATCGAGTTAATTCAACCCTTGAGCTAATTAAATAAAAAATATAAGATTCTTGAAATTTTTCTTAATAATGAAAAAATCGATTTTTCTAGTATCTGCTTAACGATCTGTCTAAAATCAATCCTTCGGAACTAATAAATGCATTAATAGTAGTATAATTATGATTTCGGCGCTGTTTGATAAGTTCGAATATTATTTACAAATTAATTTGTAACATAAGTATTACTTTTTGTTATATTCTTAGTTTTGTCTTGGCGTACTGCCACACATAATCGTTTTCTCGCAGACGTTTTATCGATGAAACATTAATGCACTTTGTGCCTGTAACTAAACGTGTCTAATCACTATAAATGAGAAGAAATTGTTCAGTTCATAGTGAAGTTTTATTTTTGCGATGCCCCTACACGGAATAAGCTCTGGAAAAGTGACTATAATTTTAACTTAAATATATATATATATATGTATGTATATATCATTCTTGGTCAATTCTTTTAGTCGTGAACATCATTAGTTGACTCTTTAGTTTTGTTTTGGCAACAAAACGTCCGTTTACTAATGACACTTCATTAGGAAAATGATAATGCCCGAACGAATGAAGCGAAGTGTTACTGATTTCTGTACATCTATCACCATTATTCATGTTCGACAGCGTTATGCAAATATTAGTTTTTATTGTGTTCTAAGATCATTACTATGAGCGTATACCGCCACTGTCACCACCGCAGCCGACACTGACTATAAACACTACGCGTCTAATTACCCGAGACAGAACGTGGTCTTTGTAGACTCTCGGGAGACGTAGGCGTGGTCTTTGCGGTGGTGGCTAAAAATCACCAGGTCTTATTAACAAAACACATTCATTCAATATTACGCCAAGTACTCATAATCTTCACTAATCATATAGTGCATACAGTGCTTACTATGTTCTACGAATGGCATAACGTTCAAGGTCACCCATAGTGTCTGTTTAGCGAAGGGCGGTTTCAAAATCGCACTTAACCGTAACCCGTCTGATAGAGTACAGATATATTACAGTAAATAATAGTCGATATGATAATAAAGAAATGATTAATAGTAGCTCACTAGTAAAACTCGGACTTTTCATCAATATTTCTCTAAAAGACATTATTAACTCGAATAAATTTTAGATTGAAGAATTTTTATCCATTACATTTATTTTTACGGGTTCAATATTGATGGTGTGCACTAAATAACGATTATGTGGTTGATAATGAAGAATTTTATTAATTATTGTTATCAATCGACAGATTTTTATTTATTCTGAACGTTAAGAATATTATTTTAAAAGAAAAATTTACGCCAAAATATACCCATAGAGCACTAAAGATTATTCATCTTTATAAAATAACATGGGACATTGCCAGTTAAATTTAAATGGATTTCATGAGTGATATGAAAATATAGGCTAAGATTTGTTAATTAATTTGCTTAGAGTTGACAGTTTATAAAAAAAGATAAACATCTTTACTATGTCATCGAGGGCCATTCTTAAAGAAAAAGTGCAGGCGAAATACTGTTGGTCAGCTTGATGATGTGCAAGGACTATTTTTATATTCCAATATTTGTTGTATAGAAGACAAATTATCGTATTTTTTTAACATCACTTTAAATCAATCTTTAATGCGATTCTTAAATACATCTATACGCTTCAATTTTTTGAACAAACGATTGAATTAATTAATTTATGGTTTTATGTGATTATAATTTTGGAAGTTTCTATTCAATTTTTAATTTTAATTTTTTAAAAATTGAAATTAATTTTGATGATTTATAATTTCAGAAGCATGAACATGGTAAATTTTCCAATCAATTTCGTATTTTATAAAATAAGAGTAGCTCGCTAAAAAATTAAAGCTGAAAAAAATAATGAAAAACACTATTCACTATAAATTAATACTATTTAAATATTAATTTACAAAAATAAATTTACATACATGACTTCGGAACTGAAAGGTTTAGTTGAGTTACATGGCGTACTTGACAAAATATAAATATTCATTTTACAATTACTACCTTAATCTTTTAATACACTAAATATAACTCATGTTACCTCTAAAAAAGTTAGAAATTAAATTTTCTATAACAATTTAATAAAAAAAAGTTACATCTCATTGTCATTCTTTTGAAACATCGGATCGTTTTATGAATCTTGCAAACTCAAATGTTTAAATAATTTATTTTAACATAAAATGAGAGTTAAAATTAATGTTTTCGTTAATAAATATTAAAATTAAATTTGAAAAATAATTTTATGTGTTAGTTGTAAATTAATTAAAAACTTAATTCGTAATTTAAAATTTGAATACCTTTCGTCATAAATTTAACCATTAAAACTTTTATAACCAGACCTTATTACATGAGCAATACTTTTTTTGGTTCTCATAAATGCAAAGATACGTTTTTCTACAAGCGCAAATATGAGGACTACAAGTGGCGTAACAACTTCAATTTTTTGCTAATTTTTCACTTTTTCATAATGACGAAAAAATTTGGTTTTTATTAAATACAATAAATCTAACATCGCCATGACATAAACTAAATGAGTGTCTATAGTTATAATACATCAAGTATTAATAATTTAAAAACCTTCAAGTAAAGTTATACCATTTAATATTTCAAAAATATTTTAAATATTTTAATATTTATAATATATTAATATATTAAATAGTAAAACTATTTAAGTTTATCATTAACAATGAGCTTCATTTAATCTCTCATATTCACTTATATAACAAATTTGTCCTGAAGGTATTACACTTACATAAATATGAAATATATACCCAATTTAACTCATGGTTATGGAGAGTAGTAAAATTGTTCATAATTATTTTTTATTAGTATTAAATTTATCAATTTCATAAAATAAATAGTCTAAGTTAATTTTATACATACGCAATAGAAACTGAGACCAATTGAGTACAAAAAAATAATTTAATTATTTTTTAAATAAAAGGTACGTTTTTTAAAATTGAATGTTTGACCTAAATTATAAATTAAATGAAATTATAGTAAAATAATATATTATATTTCCAGTTAATATAGTAAAAGTTGAAACGTAATCTATATATTGTGTATTAATAACAAATTATCCACTTTCAATTAATCATTTAAATATGATAAATTTTATTATATTATTATTGAAAATAATATATCTATGGTATTTTAAAGTGGTTTTACCATATATACGAATTATAACCATTTGACAAAGTAAAATATTGTTGAGATCACTAATGGAAAAAATCATCTGGAACATTAACTACTAATTGGATCCTAATTAATTACAAAAAAATATTTTCAAATTTATCAAACCCCATAAAATATATATTTCTTTATAAAATTATTTATGAAAATTTACATTGTATAGTAATTATTTAAAAAATATAATCGAATGACTATTGTTAACAAGTTTGTTTATAATCATCGCGTGTGTTTATAAACAAATGTTTTTGTATTGAATATTTTTTTTTAATATTTAGGACTAAGATATATTCCAACTAATACTGTAAAATTATGTTTTTGATTGTATACTCGCTTACAGTAATAGAAAAAAATTTATATCATTATTTTTGGATGAATAATTCCAATCATACAGAAATTGTTGATATTTTTAGCTACAATCTCTGATAAAAGATAATAGTTAAAAATTCAAATGAAACTTTTTTTGAAAGTTTTTTTATAATATGAAACCATTTAATAAGATTTTAAAATTATTTTGGAATTTATTTGCATCTTATTACATTATTTTTTTATTCAGTTCACTTAGTTGTATAAAAAATCTCTTTTTAAACTTCTACTTGAAATTATACTTCTTTACAAAAATGGTTTTAATAAAATATTTTGTTTAGTCTTTTGAGTTATATCAACTTAACTTATAAAGATCTACAGTATTCTTGAACATTCAAAATTAAATTAATTTAAAATAAAATATAGAACTGTTGCGTAGGAGTATAAACAAATCTGGACATTAAAAAGGGTGCTAGATAGCAGTGGTTTACCAACAGGTTGCATCGAGTTGTCAGTTTAACTGAAAAAGGTATTTGTTTCCTGAAGTCATCTATGTTCTGTTGAGATTTTTCTGTATCTAATGATTAATGAGACTGAGAGTGAAATACACCCAAAAGAAGTTAAAGGAAAACAGCAGGAGTTTCACGACCAAGACAACGGTTTAATTTTTAATTGTTTTGTGTATTGTATGCTCTTGAATGTATAAATGTGAAGAGTAAACCCAACAGCTAACTCGGTAGGGTAAGATAATCAAAAAGTGAGGTCTATTCGAAAATTAATATTGAAATGTTAAGAATAAAGATTAAGTGAGTCTTCTTACTGATTAATAAAAAAAAATTTAAATGTATTATCATGTTTGAGAATACTACAATTAAAATGTATGTAATAATTATTGCATTTGTTTTACCTTTTTATTATATAATTTTATTCGTAAATAAATGTACTAAAATGTTTACGTTAAGTTTAAAACAATAGTATATAAATCGTTTATTTTTTAATGGAAAAAGATTTCATGCCAATAATTTCTAGTTGTATAAATATTTGCCATACATAAAACTCCAAATAAAATAAATTATTTAAATTTAAACATTTATAGAATGAATAGCTTTTTTTTTTCGTAACCAGTTTTACTTTTGACAACCTATTAAAACAGTCAAAACGTTAAACAGTTAATTCGAATTTTAATGACAATTTAAGAAGTTAGTTTACAACATAACTCACTAAGCGTTTTAGTATTATTTATTAATTTTATTATTATTATTGTGGATATTCATTAGTAAAAATAAAACTTCAGCGAGACTCACTCCTTATTTATGTTACTTTTTATAGCAATCAATATATTTTTTTAATCTTAGGCATTATATTAGAAAATTATTTATTTAAATTTGCACTATTGAAATTGGTAGAAATAAAAAATATAGGAGCGGTTTCTTAATCGATGGAAATATTGATATTTCACAATCGTTTCCGGCCAATGAAAGGAAACTTGACACATGTAATGTACGTTTACAATTCTATATTTTTACATGTTTTGTTATTCGCGATAGAGTTAAATTTTTACAGGTGCATGGTGTTGTCAACTGCTAATGTTTAGGACTTTAAATTGCATTCTCATTACCAGTCAATTGTTTATTATTCAATGCTAATCATATTTCTTATAACTTGCAATTATAATATAATTACAATATCGTAATATTATTACGTTTTAAAATTGTCTTCTAAAACTAATTATGTTTGTTTACATTCGAAACTACTTAATAAAAAAATCGTAGCTCGTCAAAAATCAAATATTACATTAAATCAAGGCAAATTTTCTCGTAAGACAGAATAACACAACATTAAATCATAATTTATAATTGAAGCTTACATGGTTAAACAAAGAAATAAACTCAATTAAATAGAAAACGCTTCTAGGCTAGAGATCATACTCGATGAAGAAATGTCAAAAAAGAAGATTGTCTCTTAATTAGAGGAATAATAACTCCTTGTAGAAATCATCACAAAATTTGAATTCGACCAAAGGCTTCTAGTCTTATAAAATTGTAGCTTTATGAGTTATTACTGTATACAGTAATAATTTCAATTAAATATTACTTTAGTTAATTGCTTAGTGATTGATGTGCTCAGATTAATTAACACTCTCCAGTTATTCTTAAGTTATCATTATTTTATAATTCTACTTATATTAATAATAGTTAAAATTATAGTAAGTCATTGTGATGTTATTGGAAATTAAACAGTTCAGTAATAATTGTACGCATTATTCTACATAATAATTTTTTAAATATAGCTTTATTTATGTCATTTGTTGATATAACAAGATAAATATACTTTTGTTTTTTGTTTGCTGTAATTATTGAAAATCTTCAAATGGTTAGTGAAGTACCGAGTATACTAATAACCTTTATCGATTTTTAATAGTTTTATACGACTCAAAAAAAAAACTTAAATATTTAAATTTAAAATGTAATATGTTCCTGAAATAACAACTAATAGTTTAACATTAACTCACAGTAGATTATTGATTAAAGGTTAAAAGGTAAAAAAACGTTGGTGGAAATACTTATGTAAAGAAACAGAATTAATATAATTTGGTAGGAGTGCACAATGAACCTACAGGTCCAAGTGTTATTACACACCTCTTTTACAATTAAAACTAAAATAAAATTTTTGAAACATAAAATTTTATTTAATTGAGTTTTTAACTTGCTATTAATTGTTTGGTTTTTCCAAATTTGTTACAATAGCATTTAATTTAAATAACTTCAATAAAATATAATTGAAAAAATTGCTACAAGATTAAATATACTGAAAATACACATATAAATCAAACATTTTGTTTGATTAAAAATGTACTAATAATACTTAAAGTGTATCAATGAGTTTTTGTATTGATAACTGATATCAATTAATGTTTATATTAGTTCGTAAAATACAATTGTTTACTTTTGTTTTAAGCAGAAGCGTAACAAAGTAAATTTTTTAAAGGAATAACCAAGATAATTTTGTTTGACTAAAGTTATATGACATGGTAAGCTACCTTCTACCTCCATTCACTACTCCCCAGTTTTTTAAATAATATTATATTTTAAAAAATAATTTATAGAGCTGATGATAGTTCAGTTACATAATTCAAAATAAATATTATTGCTTTAGAAGTTTTATTCATACAATTGCAAAGATAAATATATTTGTAAAACATAAGAGTACTATTTAGTACTACTTTATTGAATGAGATCTAGAGGCCACGGAATGAATGGAAAACAATTGGGTGTGACTGATCAGCATAAAATGTGGTCAGCATTTCGCTATTACCCGGAACATGCCGCAAATTTGTAGGACGGGAGAGAAAATTGCCATTTCAGTCACATTTTACTCATATGTCTTATCGAATTCGTCCTCAAATGGTCATCGACAAGGTCAATAGTTGCTCGTGCGATAGATTTTTTTAACAGTTCAATCACCCATTTTGTTATTATCATAGAACATGTAATATCTAAAACTGTCATATTTATTTTAATGAAAACATCATAGACTCTTTTCCATTTTAATTTCACTAATGGCCATCTTTGATTAATAGTATCGTTTGAACTATGATTCCAAATAATACATTCGACTGTTGTGATTGTCATTTGTTTTAAAATTTAATGCTCAAGCGTAAATTGGTCAACGCGCAAATTATTTTCCTCTACTGTAAAAAAAAAAAAAACACGATTTAACTTAATAAAACACATGAACTTTTAATAAAAAAACGTGTTAATTTAATCATTATAACTCAAATACTTGTCAGTTTGACCCATTTATATTAAATAGGACATCGTTTGAATACTAAAAATCTCACTCTTTTTTTAATGTGATTAAATTGTTATTTCGATTGTAGGTAAGCGTTATTATATAATAACTGAAATAAAAATTAACCGGTTTTCACATGAGCAAAATGCAATTATTAATAAAAGTTTGTAATATAATAAAATATTTCTCATTGATACTGGTAAATAAATAAAAGTAGTTTTAGAACATTTTTACTGGAAATTATATTTACTTAAATAAAGTATTTTAATTCTTCGGTCTGAATCTTAACAAATAAACTTGCTTTATAAAATAATTTTTAATATTTTAAATAATAATTTCATATTCTGTTACTTTTGAATATTTATATTTTATAATTCAATACGATTTTATAATTCAAAGGCAATAATTACAAAAAAAAATCCAACATTCAAATTACTAATTTATTCATAGGCCTACACAGTATTTTTCTTTAATTAAAAGTTCTAATTATGACTACCCACATTTTTTTACTCACATTTTATATTATAATAAAAAAATATTTACTCTCAATGTCATTTTACATTATAATAAAATAATATATGCGCCAAGTTGACTGTCAAAATTATTGCTTGTGTATTTGACAGCTATGTTATTATCTCACTAAAAGGAATCAGCTCAGCTCTCTATCTTAAGGTTCATTAATATCATTAACATGAGTTAATTATACGGTATATGTCAGTATATTAGAGGAATTTTTGGAAAAAAGCATAACAATAAAGTCTGAAGAAACCCCGTGGTCTTGAAAATACTTATTTTGAATCATTTTTTTTTTATACTTCTTTACTGAAACAATGACGAATTATTAATCCAAAAATCATTGAGTATTATATAGATATTAATGTCTTTTCTAAAATGTGAATCTGGCATTTTATGAATTACATTAATTTAGTACACGTTCACTTTACTGTGGCGCCTACTAAGTGTACGAATGTAAGATAAGTTTCACACAATACAAATTTAACATTAGATTTGTGGATATAATACAATAAAAAACACTGACGAATAGTAATAATCTAGAATATAATCAATTTATGTTGATGTATATTATTTCTTTAAGCAAATTAATGAACTCTTAAAATGCGGTATCGGTTTCATACAAAATTATAATAATTATGTGATTTCATAAATATTACTTTTTCAATGCCACTCAAGCTGTTGCTGTTATAAATCAATCACAGATAGTAAAACTATGTTTATAACTTTGTTTATTGCTTTTGCTAATTTAGTCAAACAGTCTAATGATTTAACTTAAACTAATGAATACATCCAAAATCTAAAAACTTTCTTATATGATAGACACAAGTAAAACAATTGTGACATTTTTTTAGTACCTAATTGAAGCACCAAAAGATGAAGAATATATTATGCATATTTTTTTTAATGAATATAAAAAAGATAGTGTTTATGAAGCTGCAATTTTTTTTACATAGCCAACCTTTTTAAGTGTTTTTTTTTATAAATGTTATATTGACTACTATCGTTATAATTAACTTTATTGCTCAATTTTTCGTAAGAAGTTGTATTTACTTTAATCAAAATTAAAGAAACTCATAAAACTTATTCCTATTTAAATAAATGAACACCAAAAATTAACCCAACCGTTTAAATATGATTTAATAATAAGAAAACACTTATTCAATTTGCTGGGTTTTATTTCCTGTAGTTTAAAATCTTTGGTCACATGCGAAAAATGTATAACTGCACGTCGACCGCCCACGATGTTCAAATTGTATTCAAATCATTGTGCAATCGTTCGTTTTGTTATTCAAATTTCGACCGCTTCTTACCGTATTTACACACAGCTATAGTTATAACGTATTATAAACAATTTTATAATGATTGTACTATTATAAATCATGTGATTTTTTACTAGACTTTTACACACTTGTACACACAAAAAATGAACTAAAACAAAATTTAGCGCAATAATTGATATTTATCATAAATTTTAGTTTGCGTGATAAAGTGTACAACAAAGTATTCATTTAATAATTGTTTTTTTTTTTTTACTAGGATACCCCATAGAAAATTCAACTAAATAAAATTATAAGCACATGTTAACCTTATGTACTTAAGGTACAATTGGATCAGTAGTCCAAATACATGGTTGGTTAAATTAATTGTACGTAGTATGGGTATAAAAAAAATGGCATTATATAAATAGGAAATATAATGTTCATTTTTGCCCTTTAGAGAAACATACCCATAAAAATTAAGGCTCAATATAAATCAACGACTCGTATATTACACAATGAACATTAAACTGGAGACAACTTGAGTATTTTATAGGACAAAAACCGCACTGCAATTATAATATTGTTCAATGAACCAAAGTTATGATTCGGTTTAAGACCGTCTTGATATTATAAAAGTTTAATGCTCGTAAAAATGTGTCTTCAAGCAAAACCACCGATAAGAGCAAAAACTTCCTGGGCGGCACATTTTAAAAAGAAATATACATGTATAATATTTTTCCACCTACAGCGATGTATGTATTTCTCTTGAATCGTCTTATCCATGAGCCCCGGAAATGACGTTGTCTTTTATACTGGTAGAGGCGCTGGACCGAGACAAATCTGCCAGATTAAATAATAAAAATAATAATAAAACTATAATAACAACTAATAGAAAATCTTTACGTGCAATCGAGGAAATAGATTACATCGCGTTAGTAATTTGATCCGAAATTGTATATGTCTTCATTGTAGCAGTTGGGTGAAGAAGATTAATATTTTGAGTATATCAATTGCTGTAGGCGGTAAAATATTAATTGAATTAATCAACAAATAATAACACATGATCAAATTTGTTTTAATTATGCGAGAGAATAATTTTAATTAATTTCTCTTATTTTATGCTCTAACTCATATATAATTATTAACATATACATTTCGTGAATATTTTATTTATACACACACATGATATATCATTAGAACCACATTTACACGGTAGCCCGTTTTTTTTGTCACATGTTAATGTCCGAGTTCTGAACTAAAATAACTTATTAAACTTGTGTATCATATTTTCCTCGACACGAGTGAGCAAAAAACTAGAGGTTATTAATTTCTTTACTAATGCATTGATTAAGCCTACTTATATCACTTAAAGTTGAAAATAATCTTTCTTAATTGGCAATTCGGTAATAATTAATATAACTTCATAAGACGGTTTATTGCAATATTTTTTATGATTCTTACGAGCTTTAAAATAAGATCTTCATCAAGATTTGTGAATGCTTTTTCCGAATCATCAAAATATAAAAACATTTCTCGTCGAATTTACGTTTTATTAAAAATCATATATAATTACTTTTGTTAATCTGATTTTACAGCAATTTTAAATGGTATAGGCATTTCGTTATTAGAATTAGAAGTATTATATCTCAATATAGTATTATAATCACGATTTTCTCTCTGGAGTCACCTTTACATTACAGCAATCGAAATATAGTGAATCCAATGGGTTTGAAAAAATTAACAACACGTGTTAATTCATTTATTTGTCTGCAAGTCTGTTTTAACCCTTTTTTTATCCAAATATTTTCGATTTATCAAATAACTCGGCTGACGAAATCGATAAATTTTTATGTAGTCTCTTGCCCAAAAATAAGTTTCACGTACAGTTTGGCGTATGTCTCTCGAACCGTTCGAATGGTGTCTGATAAATCTTCTGACTATGTCTCTACATGTGGTCTTGCGTAATAAACACAATCTGCGGTTAACTGCCCGAGCGTCACTCTATCGGACCGTCTGTACATTAAGTATAATAGCCCTACGGACATTATGAAATTTCAAAATGTATATTATAGTTTCAGTACGGCCATCAGAGCAAAGATAATATTATTATTGTAACGAAAATGCCGCCGCGCACTTGTAGTAACATTTTACTGCACACGATCAAAATTAGTATTATTTTTAGGCTTCAACGATAATAATGAAACGTGAGGTCTTCGCCCAAAATGATTACGGCATGTCGATTCTTTGTGCTGTTTAAATTCGGCTATTTACTGGATCAAAACAATATTGCACAGAAACTCGGCGTGATGAATGTTTACCACTAGCGATGACAGATTAGTCTGTGAAACGGGGCGCCGCCGTTGCGAAGTGTTTAGTATAAAAAAAGAGATCTTATCGTTGCCGTCGACGTTTCCCACACGGCCGCTAATGTTGTTTTTTATTGGTCGTTCCGATCGCTGTACGTTTAAAGTCGTGCGCGACTTGGTACAATAAACACGTTGTCAACGACGGTACGAGTTTAGAACCAATCGTACCCCGTCTAACATCTCACCTCGTATAGTAAAAGCGAAGGGATTCCGTAAAAATATGAACGGGCTTGCGAGGTTTGTAATTGTAGAGTTATGTTAAAACGAGACCGTGTGTTGTATCTTTTTGGCCACTGTACGCGTACTAATCATTGTGTCGACCTTGAATTTTGGAAACAGTCCCGGTGTGTGTGTATTAAGTATTTGCAACTGCCGGCTGCCGACGACGGGATCATCGATCTCCGAGTCCAGCGGCGTTATGCCAATGAGTTCTGCATCGACCACCGTCGTTGTGAATTGGCTCCATAGTTTTTTTTTCTTCTAAAAATAGTCCATTTAATTGGTTCGCAACCGCCCCATCGTAGTTTTTATATTCTTTCGTTGAACTTATCAATCTCACTGTGTACAATGTCATTACTATAAATACTTGTATGTGTTCATTTACAAGTTTATGTCTATTTAATATACATTTATAATAAAACACTGTAGTTCCAGTAAACTAGGATGGCCAAGTTTATAAATATTTAGATTTATGCGACTTAAAAATCATTTTTACACATCTCTTTCCGTCCAACACGGATATTAAGTTTCCTTGCGCTTGTTTCTCGTTTTGGTCACAGTTGTCAATTAAAGAGAAGCACTATATTTCTGCGAAAAACAACGTTTTTACTACGTTCATGAGAAAATATCCGATTGACAAATCATGTTCAGCGTGTATTCTATCAAGTCCACCGCCGCTAAATTTTTTCTTACTCCAATTGAAGTTGTCACTTCGGTTTGGTTTCGACAAACTCTGCACCGGACTGAACAGCCGAATACTGTCATATGCGTTGCATTGAGTTTTGCTATTACGTACACGGTGTCGTATAATATAATATTACCGAATAGGTATGGCTGCTGACGATTGACAAAAACAAAAGACAAGAGAAGACCACGCGTCTCGAACCGCTGCGTTTTGCCGAAACAGACTTTTCTATTCTTACTACTTATACTGTACGTGCAATTATCGCACTTCTAAATGAAAATTTAAATATCCATGAATATTGATGACTTGGAAAAGGTAACGAACCGTCAACGGACACACGCAGCATTCCTACGTTAAATGGATAATTAGATTACAAAGCATGTGAAGTCTATATGACACTCAGTTAATCCGAAGTGCGTCAGAATTCCCCTCCGAACGGTTTGCGTTTGATTCAAATGGCTTTCAACGTTTAGAAAAAATATGCCGTCAGAATCTCAAAGGGTCGCGTATCAGTGAAACACTATGCCGTTCACTTGCAAACGGCCCATTTTCGCAATCAGCTTTTGATCGATTTATTGCCTTATTCGATCCTCGTGAAAATTCAATTATGTCTTTCATTATTTCTGCGCAATTAATTTGAAATGCTATTGAACTTAAGAGTTACCATTGTGAGTACCAATATGTATTAAACGATTACAAATATCCGACCTGTGACAAGCAATTATTACGGTTTCGTAATTATTATTTATTGTTTAAGTCGGGCACAGCTTATGGCATTGCTACTGTTTATTGACTTGAGAAAGGAAAAATAACCATAAAATTCACTCGAGTTACTCGTTTCTGCGTTAATCAGGGACAATATAATAATCGCACCGCGCCGAGCATTATTATTATTTTTTTTTATTCTATTACAATCCGTAGATGCTGAAAGTGCATGACAGTTTTACCATTTGTGCTGCATACGACGACCTATAAAAGGTTTAAGAATAAACACAACCAATCAGTATAATTCTATGTGTTGTATACATTTGTAATTGATCATTGTTTTGTATACCGACCGATACATGCTTTATGTATTATTATTGTTAATAAGTGTAATTCCAAATCGTCGAGTGACCGCTAACGATAACTCATTATACCTTATGTACACATATGGATCCTAAAACAGATACTTTCACGTTGTCACTGTCATCCACAAACTCCACTCGAGTCTGTTGATGATCGATTGGAATTAATCAACGTAATTATACATTTTAATCGGCTGATAGTCCATATCCGTTTTAAACTTTAAACTGGTACAACCTTGAGGAGACCACGCACTTATTATAAACATAAGAGTGGTGACAGAACAACAAAAGAAAGTTAAAACACTCGTCATTTTTATTTGAAGAATTCAATTACGATACCAGTGGATAAGTAGCACTTGACGGATTAGTCCAAATAAAACAAATTTGTTATTTTACTTTTTTGTCATTACCGTCTAGTGATGAATGTTTTTCAGTATGTATTAAACGCCTCCACGAGTGACTTGGCAAATATACGTCTGTGTACTCCATTTTAATTGTATAATTCAAAATAATAATCAGCTTGTCAAAACACTTGAAGCTATAATATATTTATACAACATTACGCGATGACAAAATATTTTATAATACTTTCAATTAATCCATCAGTCTAAGAATTAGATTATCACATACGTGATCGGTAACAAGAGCATAAGGAACTCTGGTCATTTTGTACAAACGTAAAATGTTTTAAAGTGATAATATCATTTGATTTTGATACAAAATAAACACATTCCTTAGGCAAATAATCAAAATAGTTTACATATGCAAAATTGAAGTGTTTGTGTGTGTGTGTGTTAGACCCACGAGGTTGTCGGCGATGAAACCTACCGTTTGACAAACAATACCGGTCGCTCTCGAGATGGCGTGACCACGAATTTAAAAAAATTGAACTTATGTGATGATATCTCGCAAATAGTTTCGCGGAATACCGTATAATGCATCGCAATCTCATGATTAATCGAGAATATGTCTTACAAATGCGAAATCGCAAATATCTCTCACGAAAACGGTAACGCACATTTTTTTTCACCAGAGATAATACTACACAATAACAAAGCAGATTCCGAATCACGGAGTAGATCTGTTACTTGAAAATCATTGCAGTCGCGTGGTTACCAATAGCAGTTAAGCTTTAATGATTGGAATTATGATTGCACCAAGCACAAAATTGTAAGGAAACAGACACCCTATTTCAGTGATTTGTGTACCAAGTAGAATTCTTATGTAGCCTATTGCAGAATTATGGATGTTGGAAGTCGTAACACGAGCAACTATGAGAATAACATCACGACATTATTCGAAATATACAGTTTATGTGCTTGTTTGGTTTTCCTTGTTCAAGCAATCTATTCTTCTCTTTAACAATATTATTGTGTAGCCTTGTTTACAAGTAACTACTGCAAATAATATATATTCTACTTTATCAAGCGTATTCTGTACACATGCGTTCTCTGTTTTCTCTTTAAGGTCATTTTTTATGTATAGGTAAACAACAGTAGAACAAGAAATATCAGATTTAATAAATGCCAGTGTAAATACTTAACGGCTATTAAACATTTTATTCTAAATCTCCATAATCGTATGATTCCATTCGATAGAGTACATCTATAATGAATAAATTGATTACACGCATATTACTACTTTAATACCTTGGCTTAGGGTTTAGATATTACTTGGTTTTATTGACTAGCTCAAAAATAATAACCCTTTTAATTTATATTGTATGCTTTTACGATGAACTGTTTAAAAAAAATATTATAATTCTATGTTTTTATTGTTATTCCATAATAATCGAGTAAAAAGGAAGATGTGGTTAGATGGTTCACATTTTCCAGTTGATTGTTCTGAAGTTTTGGTTACTCCTTCTCTAGTAGAATTGGTAGTTTTGTTTTATTGGTCCTACAATTAAGGGTTCCATGCTTCACTTGATTTTATCGATAAACTAAAATACGCACGAAATTTTAATAAGGTTTCATAGTTGATCGTTTCTCGTTATCCTTAAAATGTACCTTGTTTTTTTTTTTTTTTTTTTAATAGTTATACAAACATATATTTCAATAGCTTACATTACAGTGAATGAGTCGATAATGAAATGCATTAAGGCATGTTACATTGGAAACTGCTACATTATAATCACTTATAAATTAATTACCTTCAAGGTACATAGAAAGATAAAATCAATGAGGGATTATTTTTCATCTGATAACTATACACTTATAGACATATTTATAAATTCATTTTTATTTTTATTCTATTATTTATTAAACGATATCGCCTACTTTAATAATAATAATGATTTATTATACCATCTCATCCATCAAAATTTTATTTAATTACTTACAATTATATAATACATTAAAAAATGCTCAATCGAATCGTATAAATCAAAACTAATCAGCATATATTTTAAAAGTTAAAAATTGTTTCAAGGCTTGTTATAATTCATTTCATATAATCCTGGCCTATTACTAATTTGAAAATATTCTAGTCGTACGTAATCGTCTAACTTTAATTTTGACAGCTTAACTCGTCTCATCTATAAGTACATAAAACTTTTAACAGTGTTTGGTTGTAGTAAATTAAGTAATTATTCTAGTCATGGAGTGCTTGAATTATTTGCTATCACTACCATAATGAAATAATTAAAAAAATAACGTTTATATTTTGTCAGAATTATACAAATGTTTTAGAAATCTTGAGTATTTGTATTAAAGAGTAAATAATTAAAATTTATCTAGGTAATGTTTGAAAATACGAATTTATATGTTATTAAACATACACTTTATTAGGAGTTCGAACTACAAACTTTCAAATTCTCAAATATGATACCGTTTAATATATATTTTAACAAATCTTTTGGTAGGGTAAAAGATTTGTTTTATGACAACCGACCGACACAGATACTAAAATAAGTTGAAAATGTTTACCTACTAAAAAACCTAAACTAAAGAACCGATGGGTATACACACTTTTCACACCGCATTTTTTAAATGAATGTTCTTTATCGTATGTAATTTATCACCACATTTTGATCGTTTATTTCCAAGTACATTCGTCATAATAAGGTATTGGTGGTATATGTTATCCATACTAAGGGTTAATGAAAAGTGTATTTTATAAAATTATAGGCGTTTTAAATATGAGAAACTTTATTCTTGATTTGTATTCAACGTAACAAGAAATTATTACTTTCTTAAATATCTTAAACAAATAATCTTTTAACCTTGATTATTTTAAAATATTTTATTAATTTATTCATAATAGTAAAGATTCATAGGTACATGTTTGTTTACGTGGTAAATTTAAATTTTAAATAAAAAAACTTGAAAGTAGACTCATTGTTCTTTAACAAAATGTAAAATCTCGAATGTGTCAAATAAATTCTGTTCTAGTTTTGATAGCGGAGAACTTGAATAGAACAAATATGTCAAAATTAATGACCTGTTTGACCAGATGGAATGCGATACGTTTCTTATTTTCTTTTCAATCGCTGATCGGAATTATTGATTATTATAATTACTAAGCTGCATAAATTAGTGAGTTTTCGTTTGAATAGAATGGAACAGATAAACACTCTACTACGGGAACTTATACAGTAACAATACAAACACGTGCAGTTGTTGTTAAATATTTTTCTAAGTTATAGGCACAGTATGTAGTGTAATAAACTTTGAGGTGCAGAGATTAATGATTAAGCAAACGATGTATGCCTAACGAACGGATAAATTTCGATTGATTGTAATTGATATTCTTCCGGTTTATGTCGAATCAGACTGCATGTAGCGGGTGGACCATGATCATGTCAAACACGAACTTCGGAATAGTCGATTGTATACAAAATTGATAGTCAATAGCGGCTCCAGGTATATTAGATGTACAAAATAAATATACATTCATGTATGAGTTTTTAAATGGGCGTGTTTACTATTGTATAGGCCTAACCCTATTTGATTTATCTATATAAAATATATTTATTTTATTACCGGCTAAATTCCACTACGACTGGGTGTTGTTTAGTGAACTCGTGAGAGATCTAGTGGGAAACGTGATATAATTTTTTATACCTTAAAAATATCGTTCATCTCAAATCGCAACATTAAACACCTACAGGCCAAATAAATGCTAAAAGAATCAGGAGTGTCAATAGTATCTAAGTGTTCTAAAAATAATGTTTTCTAAAGTACCATAAAATGATATGACAATAAAAGCACTTATCATACTTGAACCTTGTAAAAATCAGAATTCACTTACTAACCGCTAGAAATTCAATCGTAAATATATTTTTTAATTAAACTCAAGCTGTTATATGATTAATATAAAATGTCTGACCATACAGCTTTTTTAGCAATGCATTGTGCCTACACAATTAAATTGTAAAGAGTATTTTACGATTAAAAACTTGATCAGCTAAGAAGCTGAAAGTCAAAAATCAGTGTAATCGTATACCATACGATTTATTTTATACCTATAAAATAAAAAATTTAAATAATAATAGTAGTCCCACACAAGACACTTGACAATCAATGTACCAAAATGAATGTAAAAGATATTCATTGTTCTTCTGCACGTATTAATTGTCGACAAAAGATATTCAACTTTTATTACATTGTGGGCGATTTCTTATGTAAGATTACTAAAATGACACAGTAAGGCGAGAAAACTTGATTCATAAATAATAATTAATTAAAGATACTGAATAAAAGTTGAGATTTTAATAAAATAAATTAAACGATAAATTAGGTTTTAATTTTTGGAAATAATTTAAGTAACAGGTAAATTTGGCAGTCTTTAGTGTTAACATTTTAATCGAAACCTGTAACGTACAGTGTAATAACTACCACCTTCCATAACTACTGTGTAGATAATTTACATTAGAATTCAAAATGTAAAATATCAATTTTATTAACCTTAATATAAATCATTGTGCAGCGGTAAAACTTAAAAAACCCAGCACAGTGGGATCGCGGCACAGTAACGTAGCATAGTTGGGTCCAGTATAGATGATATTTGACAGTGATAAAAATCACTATCATAAAAAAACGCTTCGATACAAACCTGTAAATAGGGTTTACTGATATATAAATACCTAAGGTATCTATAGAAAAAAAGTTATATTGATTTGATAATTTTTAAAAAAGTTATGGTAGTTTTAAGTAAAATAAAATAAAAAAATGTCGAAAATTAGCGATTTTTAAATTTCTAATTTTTTGGAGATTTCCCCTATTTACGGGGAACAAAGGACATTTTTTCAATTTTTTAGGTAATGTCTTCTACTAGATACGATTTGTGATCTTTTGACGTATCGTTGAAAGAAATCGATTCGATGAGAGCTAAGAAAAAGTGGTAACAGCACACACACACACACAAAATTACACATCTTAGTTAATACATTCTCAGCTTCGCTTTGAAGCTAAAATTATAGAGCCAATATAGCTACATCTTAACTAAATAAAATAATCTAATTTCCCGTTTATATAAACGTTCATTCATAAAACCATTGTACATAATTTACACGACCTTAATGATTAATACTGGCAATGAATTGATTTAGTAAAATGAGGTTAAAGAGAGAGTGAATTCATAGACGATAACGGAACGGTACCTTCCAAATTAATGTATTCTGTGTGACTTACAATAATGATAATTTTAATTTAATCATATAACTTATTACAGTAATTTAATTGATTCAACTGCACCGGAGAACACTATAAATTACGTCAAAGTCGTCAATTATCTATGTTACAGATTCTATAAATTTAATGAAAGATAACATGGGTAAAATAAAACTTATCGACAAAAAAAAAAAAAGTAATAAAATTAAGCGTGGCGACGCTCGATTTTACACGACGCGTCGTGTGTACAATTTTGTAAATGAATACCACTAAAAAATCAATAAAAATATTTTACGACTGTGAGTATACGTAGATATCAGTCGTTTACCCGCATGCATAACAACCTCAGGTATATGAATGAACAATCGTATTGTAAAATCACATGTGCTTAACGGCAGATTTTCATAAAAATTGGGTTTTGGCCAAATAACAGTCGAAAATTTTATTTTGCCTAGGGCATACACGCTAGCTAACTTATTTATACATAGATTTAAAAAAAACCGCCGAGAATAGTTAACAATAAACTTATTTTTTTAAATTTTAGCATACGACATAGGAATATCTATGTAATTAATTGTGACCTTATATTATGAAGATACTATAAAGGTTTTATTGTAAATTTGAGTATGTTTCTACTTTTTAAGACATCTTATTTTAAATATTGTGTTGTTTGAGTGTCAAAAGGTTAACTATTAATCAAGGATAACCTTAAATAAACAGACATAAGCCTTTTGTTAATTAATAAAATATAACAGTATTGTTACAGTTATCTAATATACAATTTTGAGTGGTAATATAAATTAAAAATATATATTATATATTTATAATTAAAAGAAAATAAATCGAAAGACTATCATAATATTGTAATTAAAGCTTTTTTTTTAATTTATACGTTTTCATCTAACGTATAAATAGTATAATACATTAAAACATTGTGTTTAAATATTAGTGTTTTCTATTGTATCAAATGGTGTAAACAATATTTCAGACAATAGGAAGAAATGTTTGGTTTCATAAATCTTAACATCATATTTTAAATAGAAGTATTCTTAATCTTGTAATTTATTTATTTTTGTGAATTAAATAAATAATTGAATTTGACCAAGCGCAACATAATTATATTATTGAGTTAATTCACTTAGATTATAGACATGTGCGAAATAAACGAATAGTAGTAAGTAAATTAGTCTTCACGAGATCTATTTTCCAACCAACTTAATTGTAGAACTGTTCACATTTCATTACAAATATATTTTTTAGAAATAGAGTATAATGTATACTATATGTATAACTTTTTACGTTATAACATAAAAACATTGCAAAACTACAAAAAATCGTCTGATACAACATGTGGGGGACCGTATGGTTTTTCGAGATCAGTCATCAATTATATTTTCAACAAGAAATTCATACATTTAAAACAGGACGTTGCATTATGCAAATGCCAAGTGGTTTTCGGTTCTGTATAGTTTACAATTATCTATTTTTATTGGTTCCCGTCATCATCAAGTGTTTAGTATTGTTTTTGCAATCATAGAAAACACTTTATTTTATATTTATAGTTCAAAATATCTTTCTAGGTTAACATGACAAGTCCCAGTATAGTGTCTTAGTAGCCACTCTTAAAATGTGGTGCAGTAACTAAATCCTAGACCTAGAGATTACTTAATGTTGGACAAATGTACATATTTTCTTAATTTTAGTCTTTTTATTTTAGACAAACGTATCTTATAATATTTACATTATACCGAAAATAATCAGCCTTCATAGTACAATTTTTTATGTTTCTGAACTAAACGAACAATCCATTATTAAACAAAACTATGTTTTTCATATGTATATAATATATGGTAGCTAGTTTTATTCAATGAGACAATTTTATAGTTTAACAAGTTGGCGCAGCTGTTCATCGTATTCGATTGTTTCCAATCGGTGGTTGTGGTAGAAGTCTGTAAGTACAGTGAACTTACTACAGTGTTAAAGAGCCTAAATAACTCTTGACGTTGACACAATAGAAGTTTAACATGATAAACGTTATTCCTAAATACTCCGATGACGGATTTTCAATTTCTGATTTTTTTTCAGTGTCAGCTTATGAAATATTGTTTTCATAGCAGTCAAACCTCAAAACCGTCTGTTTTAATTTTTGACATGGACTTTTCTCGCACCACAGCTGTTGTAAAAATAGAAATGTAAAAAAACTATCGCTACACACCTGCGTTGAAAGTATTCATTTGATTTTTAAACCACATTGGTGTACAGTGCTTATAATAAGTGATAATCTAACTCAATCTAAATGTAAGAATAACCTTAACAAAATAAGTTGTTAAGCATTTTAATCAAATAAGAATTTAAGATTGACGATCGTAGACTCTTGTTGGGTTCTTTGCATAGCTGCAGGGTTAACGTACTGTCTTGAAAACAATTATATATGAGAACCAATTACCTAAGAGCAGACAAAATTCATTTAAAACAGGAAATTTAAACCGAATATTTACATTTAAATCGAGTTTATGTGTGTAAAATAGTGGTGAATGAATTCTGGAGTGGCAGATAATCATGTCATCAAACAATAAAGTGTTTTTGGTTAACAATGAATTGAAAGCCACGTGGTCGATACTGTTATCACTTGTGTAATTAGATTAAAATGCTATTCGCCTTCTATTACTAATTCAATTATTTTATATTTTCTAAAGAGAGTTTTTGGCCATCATATTTGCAGGGATTGTTGAATTTTTTTTTACTGAATTTTATCATGGTGGCCTGATTATATTATTAATTGATCTTCAATAATATTAAATACATTGAAATATATAATTATAGTGAATGATTACACACCTTATAATAATTACTAAATTATTTCATTAGTAAGTGTAAAATTTTTAAACTCATTTTTAATAGAAAACAATGATTTTAAATCATGAATGTTTTAAAATACTGCTATTTTCTTACATAGTGCTATACAAAATAATATAACCAGATTAAAATTTGTGACATTAGATTGTCATAATGTTGACAGTCTTTTTTATTACACGATCAAAGAGAATCTGCAAATAGGATATCGCTGATTTCAATTGTCTCGGATGTAGTCAAATGGCAGGTGAACGCCCCTGGCAAGTCATTATATATGCTGTGCATTCTCTTCAACCTTGAAGAAAGAATAAATTTTGTTCAATAATTTGTATTAAAATTTCTAAGATAGTGTAACCATATGCTATACTTAAGAACCGACTGTAAAATTATTTAATAATTTAATGGTTTAGTTTACGCTTATTTATGAGAAATATATACTAAAAAACAAAGTATCCAAGATCAACAAATCGATTTCTTAAATTTTATTTTTGAGTTACATTTATAAAATTAACAATGTTAAATAATTTTGCACGTAATGCGATATTTTAAAAAGAACTGTATTCAATTACTAAAAGGTATTACAAAAAATGTTATTTAAAACATATGAATGCAAAAATTCAACATTTTTTGTGGATTTTTTAAAATTTTATATTTTTTATCCAGAATGAAGCATGGTATGAATTAATAGTAAAACATATTTATTCAATTAATTCTTATAATACACGAGTAAATAAATAATAATTAACTTTAATTAATGTTATAGAGTTGATAAAGTTGATCATAATTAATTTATTGACAAAATGTTGCTAACCAAATGTCTAAAATGCAGAACCTTTTTGTCTCCATAATTTTAAGTTATAAGTAATCATACCAATTAATAATATGTCGACTCAAACAAAAATATTACACAAGTTGATCAGTCGTTTTCATTGTATTTTCTTAATCGTTATTTTTATTTCAAAATTTTAAACTAAAGATTGTTTTTGGATAATAGAATACGTATGTTCTGATACGAAAGTTTCACGGCGAACCAAACCGTTTATTGTTTGATGTACATTGATATTACGTTATCATAATGTGCTACATTATATCATCATGTAAAACCAAATATGCTTTGATTTGTGTATACATAAAATTCTCTATAAATCAAGACGTTTTCGATGTCAAAGTAAACAGTTGTTTGGGAATAGGATCCTAAACAAACAATCGTTAATAGGACTATTTCTCGTTTAGTTGGTGTACATTTAGCCAGTGCTCTTGCAGAACCTAACAAACGTTTTTGTTTACCCAAACGCGTTTGAGGTTAATGCATTGTCGCGCTTTCCGATTATGACCAACAGAAGCCTGTTGTATTAGTCGATTAAAACACAATACTTTCTACAGTCAATACTAATTGACGAAAATTCAAATATGTGTAACTTCTGGGATCTTTTGGGATTTCGAAATGGAAAAAAGTTCTATCATAATTTATTATTTCAACATTATAAAAAATTTAATGTGACTGATATTTCTGACGAGACTTTTATTAGTGGTTCAGTTTTTATTGGACAGTCTCCGATTGAGGTGGATATTTGCAGTCTGTTGTACAGGCCTAAACTATTATAACGTGTTACACATGTATATTACATAAAAATGATGCTCGTTTATTGTACTAAGTCTGCAGCTTCAAGGTAATGCTAATGTCATCTATCTAAAGGCATATTTGGTCTTTGAAATATATCTAAGAAATATTAATCCGAACAAATAATAATTATACTATTAAAATCTATTAAACATTCTATTATTTTTATTTAAAAAGTGCTTTTTAATTTAGTGTTGCTTAATTAAATTTTTAATATTTATGAAAGAACTATAATTTACATTTTATTATTCGTGAGATTGATTATTTTGTTGAAGGATTATTCAACCAATTATATAAATAATCTAATTATAAATTTTAAAAATTATGTATATTTTACTCGTATCTGATATAAATATTATTGAACTTTTTTTCAGAATAAAATTTAGGAAATCATTTGTAGATTTCTTTGTAAATTTAAAGCAACATAAGTAATATATTTGTATGTCGACTGACCTGTATGTTTATAACTTAATGTTACGTACATGAGTGTTAAGCGACTTGTAAACATTTTTTAGTTTGTTATCGTCCTACTAAAGTACCTTATTTAATTTTAAGGAAACGTGTTTCTCGATGGTCTTAGTCAATCTTATAAACTTACTTTACAGTAATAAATAGTAAAACGTAGATTATTTTGAGCAAACTTATCAATTATTTTTATTAGAAATAATAATTATTTTAAACTTAATTGTATAATGAGAAATTATAGGAGATTATTTTTATTTTTTTATGAAATCAATTAAAATTTCATTATTTAAACTATCATTTATTATATTATTGTAAAAATACTTTATAGTAATTTATTTACTATGTCACTATGTCAAGACTTTGGCAATTCATTTTTAAAATCAAGTAGTAATTATTATTGACCTCATTTCAAACAACAAGTCTACACAGATAATATTTTTGTATTATGTTATTTTTCAATTACTCAATAAAATATTAATTGCTAATGGTTATAATGCGTTCGGAAAGAATCCACACAACTCTAGGCATTTTTTACTATTTGCGAAATTTAATGCTAACGATCCGGTACACAAAAAGAATGCAATGTTACAACCACCGGGTGTATTTGTTTTTTAACATAACTGTTTTATGCTATATAGTCTTTTAACGTAATGTTAAGAATATTATTGTTTTGATTTTAAATACAATACTTTTCATTAATAATGAAGAAATCGTAAAAAATTTACAAAACCGCCCTAATAACATACAAATTATATTCATGATTATTTTAAAAAATGCTGTTCTTAGGACTGTTAAGACTTTGGTGTAAACTTAAGTTAATTTTAGTTTTATTGGTATGTTTATCGTACCTTATGTTTTTCTTGATATTATTTTAATAGAACTATATAATGGCTCACAAAATTTCAACTGAAACGATAGTTAATATTCTTGAAGTTGTTCAATTACTTTTATAGAGTTTATTACTCTATCCTTTTCCTTGTATATGTTTCAATAACCATCGTGTCCATAAGCTTAGGGCATTAACTATATGTTGAGTTAGTCTACGTCGCGTCCGTTAATTGCTGTAAAACACACGCACCAGAGCTCGTTACTTTGACCTAAATAAAAAAAGTATTAAAATTAGATATTTAGAAGTTGGGGCCATGTTGTACTATTGTAAATAATAAAGTTGTACTGTACTATATATTCTAATGGTAACACACAAATATCAATAAACTGTGATAGTCCAGATACAGACAGCGCGTGTAAACTTCCATAGCACTAAATAAAACACATACTCAGTTTACCTAATTGTTAAAATTGTATGCTAAACAATAAAAAATTGAATTTATATAATAATCCAATGATGTTTTTCACAGTTCAACAAAAGTTCTTCATCTACAATTTTACTTTTAAAATGAGTATCTGGTATTGTTCTGTGGGATCCTATTGATATTTATCTTTAAAGAGACTTCTAAGTAATTGATGTCATATGGTTGAATATTTCTGGTTTTAAATATTCTAATGTATTGATCATAATAAATAATAACACTTAGATGATCTATTTGAATTAATGATACTTGGCCAATAGAAATTATTTAAAAAATCGCTGTTTTATGTATAATACTAAATATTGTAATCTAATAATTTTTGTTGCTAATTAATACCTGCAAAAATACATGTCCATATAATCTAGTTTAACACGAACTAATTTTCTTAAATAAATTATAGAAGATTGATTCTATAATAATAAAATCTAGTTTTATTATTTATTAATTCATAAAAGTGTTCAAATACATCAGTTTGTTATAGTTCCAATCTGATCAAATCAAGACAAGATTTGATTTTTTACATTGATTAAATAATTAAGTGAGACATTGAAAGCTTAAATTTGAAATATTAACAAATACTTATATTTAACGTGTAGAATTACATAATAATTCGTCAGACTTGGATAAAATGTTCGTTAAATTTATTGACTATACAATGTATTTACAATACGTACACTTTTATTTTAAATTGCTAGTTTGTTTTTTACAATAATATTATTTTAAAACAATAAATTTTTTTTGCAACCACGTGCCTTATTTTAATAAGAGAAATGCATAAAAAATATACTGTAATCGACGTCTTGGATATTAGGCAGTTGCATTAATTAAATATATTGCATATTATTCACAAGGTGGAACAGGTCAGTAGACAAAACTGCAATGTTGATGAAGATATTCACACAATAGGCACTAATAAACTTTCCATTTTTACATCTCATACTAATGTATGGTGCATTGCCCTATCCTTTTTAGCGTGCTTAATTTTCTAGACGATATTTAGTAGTTAATATGCTATTTAATGAAGTTCATTGACATCGCGAAATTTACAAAATATATACCTACGTAACATATACAAAATAGAGAACTGCTGGAGATATTAATTTATGATTATAAAAAAATGTATAAAAATATAATTTTTATAATGAAAATATTATGTGTGATGGTACTTTTAATAGCTGAAATCTACTGATATAATTGAATAAAAACACTTAAGTACTTTAATAATCACGGCAATATTTTTAAAGAAAAACCTAATATAACTTTAAAATAAAACTTGAAGACTGTAAAAGTATAAGGGTTTTTTAAACAGCATTAGCATTAATTCAGTTAACTCGCTATAAAATTAGGAGATATAAATAACTATGTTAGGTATCATAATAATTATATTTTTACTGTAAGTAGGTTTGAAAATATTTTTTAATGTTAAGGTTACTATTTGATTTGTTAAGACTTTTTTACTTTATCAAGTTATTTTACTGATAGAGATAACTAATGGTGCTACATAGCAATAGCTGTTAAACTTAAAAATACACATTTTAATACTGGAAAATAATTCAGCAGATTTTTTGTATGTATTTTGAATCTTGGTTGTAAAATTGTTTGAAATGAAAATATGCTGTTAAATAATCATAAATATAAATTGGCTTTAGTCAATTTATTAATCTTATCAATTTGATAATATCAGTGCAGGTGCAAGAGCGAGGTACGTTGAATACATGTCCTGAGCTTAGAATTTCGCGAGACCTTAAACATTTTAATTCAAATTAACAAAAAACAAAATAAATATTATTTTTATTTTATGCGATTATTTGTTGTTATATTACCGAAAAAAACTTTAAAAACTCTAATTTTATAGTGTTATATTTCTAATGTTATAATGTTATAACTCTAAAACACTCACAAATAGTTAGTAAAACTAGGGAGTTTTATATTGTTATCTAAGATGCCTATAAAAAAATTATGTTGATTTGTTAATTTTCTAAAAATTTATGGCAGTATATAAGTTTTAAAAACTATTAAAAATGACTGATTTTTAAAATTGTAATTTTTTTTAAGATTTCCCCTCCCCCCTTAAGGGGAATGAGGGAACTTTTTCAATTTTTGATGGTAAAGTCTATGACTAGAGACAATTTGTGATATTTTGACATATCGACGCTTTAAAAACGATTTTACTTAAAATTTTATTTAAAACTTTCTACTATGGGAACTATGGGACACATACATTTTGACTATGCAAGGTAAAAACTTAGGTAACCCATAAATCCTTTATGAGTGATATAAATAATTTATGAATGGCATTACCATGTAACACATAAGCTTTATTTGTAGTACATTAAGTCATGTTTATGCAAACGGGTATTAGCCCTTAGCCAGTAAAATAAATAGGGGAATGCGGCTGTATTAGGGTCCTTAAATCTAAGGTTTTTTCCATCTTTACAGGATCAAGATTATTTTTTACACTTAAACCACTTCATTTTGCTAATTTTTTCCATAATTTTGGTTAAAAAGTTTTTATCAATCAGTAATATTATTTTAATAAATCATTATCTAATACGTAAAGTAGTTAAATATTTATGGTAGAGAATGGCCTAGTTGCGTTTGGCTCCTAGGCTATTCTCCAATATTTTTTTAATATTATGGACTTTCATTTTTGAACTTCCTAGGGCCGGCGTTAGATAATGTGATGCGGTTTCTGTATTGTATTTTATAATAAATTTTTCATTAAGGTGACAGGGTAAACTAATGACGTAATTATCATTAGTTAAATAAAAATGAAGGTAAACAAAATCATTCATTAAGGGAGCATTACAATAAAATTCTCTATTTAACTGTTTAGTAAGTAATAATTAGTTTTTTAATCTTAGAAAACAATCAATTTTCCATGGAGGATGTACAATATTTAAAAATTATTAAACAAATATCTAACAGTAAAGAGTATTTTTTTACTGTTACGAATAAATTTATGAAATATTCTATTTCTTAACTTATAATGTGTCATTAAACTTTAACAATAGACCTATGCTCTTCACTATTTTTTATTCGTTTCATTGATAATGCAAAGAATTTGCGTTGATGTTCCGCGTTCCTGGCATAATATTTAATGTCAAAAAATAAAAAATAAACTTGTGGCAATAGAAAAACGATCATTACGACAATGTTCTTTGTGTGAAAATTCCCCGTAGTAGCTTTAACAGGAAGAATTTGTTCTTGTACTGTGTACAAACACGTGACCATAACCCTGGACAATGTCCAAAAGTGACATTCATCACATAAAATATTGTTTCCTCGCGTTGTCTAACAACGCATAAGATAAGATATTTAACAATTATTTAACTAATGCAACTCGATTATGTAAGTGCATATACACGATGTCATTGTCCTGAAGTTATTTTCTCTGGCCTTGGCAATGAAAAGAAGCTCACCTGTAGAATACGCATAAATAGTTGCGAAATTAGGACAACCTATACACGAAGCCGGCCAGGAAGTCACGGTGAACAAAACGATTTCTTTATATTTTTTATAACTATCTCTATGTATGTTTTTGTTCACATGTGTTGTTCATGCATGTATACTTATATCTTTGGTTTTTTATTATTATCAACAAGGAGACTACGGTATTGCTTTGTATCATCTGACCTGACTCAGGCGTTTTAATATAATAACCACCCACCTTCAACTACTTCTACTATTAAAATGATCTATTATTTTTCCTTAATCATTCGATAACCATAAAACGATTAAAATTTGAATTAACATAGAGAAGTGATTTGAATTTAACTTGATATTTATTTAAAGGACTCTCTGAGATCAATTTAATGTATGAGTATACACCAACACACCTCACTATTATCACGAATATCATCTACTCCATTTGTCCATTTACATTGCAGTTTTTCTAAAATATTACATCTTCTAAACCGTTTATTAGACATAGTTTACAAACGAAAAATCACACAAATTAAACTAAATTTAATTTTGAAAAAAATCATTTAGTACAAATAGATTCAATACAAATAAATAAGAATTTTTATATTCTATTTGTCAACCTTATTAAAAATAAATAATATAAATATATAAGATATGCTATATATTTTACTAAAATAATATTTAAATTTACTCCAACAATACACTAAAAATGAATGAAGGTATTTGCATTAGCAATATGAAGTGTATACACCAATTATACTATTAATACTAAAAAATAGATCATATACAAATTAAAGTTAATCAATGCAAGTTAACTAAAAATATGTATAAAATATCTATCCTTTTTTAGGAAATTCTGGGTTAAATGTAACATAAATTCTTTATAATTATCAAACATACAAACTCTATATAAAAAATTGGAATAATTTTAGAAATTTATCATTTTATAATTTTTCAGATGAAACTCAGGCAATAGAAATGGTTCCAGAGCAAATGAAAAAAAAACTGTCATTTAATGATTATCATGATAGCAGTAAATTTGACAAAGAGTTTGTCAAGCCAGTCAAGTTTATTCCTAAGTCATTACATTCTCACGATATTCTTTACGGTGGAGATAAAGGTGCATATTAGAATTTAATTATTGATAATTTCTTACCAGTATAACTAAAAGTTATATTGAAAATTTTTTACTATATTAGTTGACCAAGAAAAGTTAACAAAACACCATTCGGGTCAATTTCGAAACAAAACGGCATTTATATGGGACCCTCATCCTGAATACGAATTTAAAGCGTTTGGGAAGACATTTCATTTGATTCTTGTTCATGATTCTATGTTTGTTTCTCCAGGAATTAAAGTAAGCTATTAAAAAAATTGAAATCATATCTAGTTTAAAAATGGTTGGAAAATGGTTTAAATAGTAATTAGGTATTATTTCTACTTTATTAACCCAAAATTACCAAATAGTGACGACTACTATGCTATGGAAATGAAGCTAACATATTTTAAGTTGGATTTCAAACGTAACTTTTATTTTAATTTAAATCATATAATTTTTTTTTTGAGGTTAGGTTCACTCTATTTATTTTAAGCTCGGTTCGATATTCTAAATAAGAATTTGTACATATTACCAAATAGAAGGTTTTTTTATAGATAATAATAACACACTATTATTAAACAAATATTTAATAAAACTCCTATAAATTAAGATATATATTTATATTATACATAAATATAAATTAGTGATTTATAACAATAACAAACACTAAAATCTAATATTGTAATAATTTAATTTATAATATTTATTTAACCCTTTGTATACTATAAAATACCTTTTATTTACTTTTTATATTTTTGAAAAAAGTCTTTCTCATATGATAATGATCTAATTGGAAAATGACTGATTGATAACAAATTTTAAATAGTACTTTGTAAATTATTAACATTTTAAAATATGGAGTAAAAAAGAGCATATCAGTGTAATGTGTAATGATAAAAAAAACATAACTCACACCTCACCTCCACTCTTTTAAATAAGGATTACTTCCGAAATATTGGTCAAAAAATTATTATAAATCATTTTCATTATCAATCATTTAGTCATTTTCTTCATTAGACAAGTATTTATTTTACAAGCTAGTTTTACATTTAATAAGTTAATTAAATATGTATGTTGCCTTTAAAAAAATAAAGTTGATACGTTTATAAAGCATAAGGGATGAATTAAAGAAATACTCAATTACAATTTAAAAAATCGGTCATTTTTAATATTTTTTAAACCTTTTTTCTTTTCTTATAACTACACACTTATAGATTTAATTTCTTAATCGAAAATATCTATTTTAATTTTAAACTTATTTAATATTAAATAGATTTTTTTATTTAAATACCTTATAAGGGGAATACACTGATTTTTATAAAAATTTATTAATTTCAACTTAATTTGAATATAAAGTTAAACTCTTTTTGAATATTTTGCCTTTCCTGAGGTTAGTAAAACGACTTTGAATTTTTGAAGTAGCGTAAAGTGACTTTTTTATACACCGTCAAATTAGATATACGGTTGCTGCATCGTTAAGACTTATGTCTTTCACGCACAAGATGAAGGTTCGACCCTGCGCCACGAGTTTACTTTTATTGCATTCTTTTCATTATTATTTTTAAGGTGAAAAAAAATTCAAATTGATTTTCATTTCATTTAGATTGAACAACTTCAATGAATATCACTCATTTCTAATGTTTTTAAAGTATTTATTGTCTAATTAGGTTTAATATAATAATAGGTTTTAACTACAAAATTAAATAAATTTACTTTGTTTTTTTAGTAATTTCTTGACTATGGTATACACCCATTTGTAATATTTTAAATTTTTAATAATATGTTACTGTATAAATAATTTCTAAAAATATGATTTTTGGTTTTATCTTATTTTATAATGGATATTTACAATTATAATCAATTTTTATAGTACGCTCAATGGTGTAGATATTTTTAACAACATTTTGATTGGTTTTTTTAAATTAATTAATTAAATAATTAATAATAAATAATTAAATAATTAAAGTTAATTAAGTTCTGAATATATCAATTTTGAATCTTTTTTAACACCAAGAGTTAGATAGATTACTATGATTTCTATTACAATTATGTATTGTGATAAAAATGCAGAAAAAATAGCGATTTTAACAAAATATTGAATTTTCACTATAAATTTACTGTAAATAGTATTTATAAAATTTCCTGATTACATAGTAATCTTAGCAGTAAATTTTTTTTATTTAATGATGTCAATTTCAAACTTGTAAGTCGAGCTATTTATTATAAACTTTTATAAAAAAAAAAACTTTAAAGGATCAAAAAAATAGATTAAAAATTAAAAATATTGAAAATTAAATTCAATAATAGTTAGAAAATGATATTTTTTTTGTTTTAATTATTCTTTTTTTATGTAAATACTCGTTTTTTCTTATTAGTAATAATATAAAAATGAGGCGATAGAAAAAATCTAGTTGCAAATTTAAAAATTGTGAAAAATGGTTTTAGAAAAGTATATTCTGGTTTTTGACAAAAATTCCTTATAGACCAGTGTGCTTATACATAATTTATCTTTGAAAAGTATTACATCAAGCCCTTTAATTTTTACTTATGTTTGTTATAGAAGTAACGAAATATACTATTAATTATTATTTTTTATAATTTCTCCGTATAAGTTACAATATTAAATTATTGATTATCAATTTCAAACTGAATTTAATTATTATAATAACTTTTTATTCATATATTATACTTATACATGAAATAACTACTAATCAGTATATAACTAAGGAAATAGAAGTTGTGTTGCTTTTGGAATAATTTAAAATTATTTTTAATTAAACACTACCTACACGATTCTTGTAGTAGTGATTTCAATCACTGTCAGATATCATCTATACTTGTCCAATTATGCCGTAAATTCACTGTGCTATCGTTTCTAGTTATATATTTTATGATATAAAGTATAAAGACTCTTATTCATTTTTTATTACAATTTTTTAAGTAATTAGTGAAACATTTGTCATTTAAATATTCTACGTCTAATATACGTTCAATATCAAATTACAAATTATTTTCAACGTTTAAAAACTTTTTAAATCAGTAATAATTAAAAAACTCTTGATGAAAATTATTAGACAGATAACGTTAGTTTTATACACTGTACGACTAGTATCATAAAGTTTCTGTTGTAAGTACTTCTATTTACAATGTAATATGTATTGGGTTTTTATTTTTATTATTGGCAAAAGAGAATTAACTGACGCATTAAATAATATTGTGTAAAATACAAGTGACCATAGCCTAGAAGAAAAGAAATTAAAAAATGTAGACATTATTACTATTTTATGTATATGTTTGTTATGACTGATCCATGTGCATCAGTTTTATAGCTTTAGTTTTGTAAGATTTAAAATTATCCGCTTTTTATGATTTTTAATCTTGTCATAATGTGAAATGTGATAATGTAAACATCGCATTTATTTTAGATCAGTAAAATTAATGTTTATTTAAAAATCAATTTTTATATCATTTTTACAATAAAAAATAACTAATCGATTCAATTATACCAAATGTTTTAATATGTGGGGTTTGATATACTTAAGTATTCTGGTAGGCAGTCGATCAGCGATGTTCAAATATTTTAAAAATGTATCGAAATCATATATAATTGTAATCATTGGATATAACTTGACCAAACATTATAATTTTGTAAATTAAATTTTTGATATTTATGTCTAGTCATGAAGTACTTTCTCTTTGCATAAGCATAAATAGATACACACCGAAAGAAGACAGATTAGGGGTAAGTCTTATCATTGGCATAACTTTAACAAAAATTGTTTTTGTCGAAAAAAAGTGTTGGATGATTTTAAAGGTTTGTTAAGTGATAACTTCCTTGTTCTTTGACACAAAATATAAATTATTGACGAATAAAGAATATACTTTAATTGAAAATAAAATGTATGCAATGATAATTATATTTTTTATAATTATACTGTTTTCGATGATATGGAACAAATCCAAAATTAAACACTGGGCAATAAATATTTAATGGCAAGCAATGCAGATGTGTGCATATGCAGATATTTGTGAATGTATTTTGTATAATTCTAAATAGCAATATTTAAGGAACATACTACTATAATAATGTTATTTATAATGTTACTAGTTATGTAATTGTATATACTTTTTAAGTAATTTAAATAACATAGCTTTTAAATTTAAATTTGGTCAAATTAATTTTGTATTTTTTTTTTTTTTTTGATAGTGTATTAATAGTATTTTAGTCTTTTAATTAATTTTATAACAGTTTAGACATGGAAAACATTTTTGGTAAAGACTATTTCATAATATTTGATAATGTGAAACCCATTTGTTTTGTTTTCGTAATTCAAGATGATTATTTTTTTTATATTTTTTTAGACAAGATTATAGGTAACTTTAAAATGATGATAAAGAGTCTTTTATAAAGGGAGTTTAAAATCAGTGTTGTATATAGGAAGTGCCTCAGTTTCCTCTGGCATTTTATTAGACCCTCTGATAAATGTTTGGGTAAAGGAAGTTTAATAATATAATATAGAGTCTTATATTAATTGTGTACCATATACACATGCAGTCATGTTGGGGTTAGGATTGTTGTCAATTTTTTATGGAAAACGTCAACTTGGCTATTTTATTTTAAGTTGGTAAATATATCGTCTTTAATTTGGTATTTTAGAGTGAAGGGCAAAAAGAGAGTCTATTATACATAAATATTATTTTGATTTAACCGCCTTTACTCAAAGTCTTTCATTGAACAAATGTCCGAATTTAATACTTTTCACAATAATAACAGTGCACTGCAATAAAGCAGTGTTGAATAAAACTGATGTTTGGAATACGTAGTACGGATAATACAGAATAGATTTAAAATTTAATACTACTTTTAAATGTTTCTTATATGTTGTACAAGTAGAGTATGTTTAGTCAATTAAGAAATAATATAATTTAAAATTTACTTTTGTTTTTATTTTAGGTGACTCACATGAAATTAAATGAATCATGGAGGGAACCTCCAAATGTGAAAGTTGATGGATGTTTTTATTCTGGAAATGTATCAGGAGAATTGGGATCAATTGTTACAGTTAGCTTGTGTGATGGAATGGTAAGCGTAAAATTTTATTATTAAATTATAACATTAAAAATAATATAACCACAAATTTTATGGTTTATTTTTAAAAATTGTAAATAACGCAAAGTTATGATGATATCGCTTTTTTCCTACAAAAAACTGTATTTTATACGTTAAGTTAGTTATCTAACATAATCGAATTATAAAATGAATCATAATTTTTAATTTAATGAAATAGTTTTTCAACAGTTACTCACACTTAAAACGATTTATATTAAATTAAATAAAATAACAAAATTTGAGCTATAGAATTACAATTGGAAAATATCCAAGTAATAATAACTTTAATTATAATTTTAAAAAACTTTAATTATAATTTGATAAGAATGATGTTCCTTAAGACATCCAGTAAAAAAAATTCAAGATAATTTCAAACAGTAGCTAAATTAACATAAATTCATTTTACTTAGTTTTTATTATAAATTTTCATTCCAAATATTTACACATTTTTTAAGTATAAATGATCTTAAGCTTCTTTAAACAAAATAGTTCATAATAGTATAAATGTATAGATAGAAAAACAATTAAAAGCATAATTTTTATTTTAATAAAATATAAGTTCAAAAATATTATATATATTTAAGATTAAAATTAAAATTTTTATTTTAAGTATATTAGTGAATAGATTTATATACTACTAATTTGGCCTTGTGAAGCACGAGACGAGGTGGCCGAGTGGTTAAGGCGTTGGACTGCTAATCCAATGTGCTCTGCACGCGTGGGTTCGAATCCCATCCTCGTCGAACACGTACCAAAATTTTTTGCATTATTTTTATATTTTTAATTCTTTTTAAATCGTTCTTAGAATCTATTGTCATTTTACACAATTATTATTCAGTGCTGTGCGATTAATTTCTAGTTATATTATTATTAAATTATTTATTTATAAACATGTTTTATAATAATTTAGAATATTTGAGGAATAATTAATGGTCATAGTCTTTTTTAAAATCATCATGGGGATCGTAATTTTTGTTAAAAAAAAACTATTTTGATTAAATCCATATAGATAAAATGAATAAATATTGTACTTGGACAGTCAGTAAAATTATATGTTCTAGTATTTTCCTAATTAGAAATTTAATATTAATATTAAACCTAGTGAAAAATTTTTGCTTTATTTTCCACCCATGTTGCATTAGAAACTTTATAATGTTTAATCCGAAAATTAATTTTAATATTTCTAAAAAATATCAATTTGGACGTATTATGAACTAAGACAAAAATTTACGATGAGATGATAGTTCTTATATTATAATATAACATTACAACAACATGAATATTGTCATAAATAATAAAATATGATAATTTGTATTATATTCATATGAATATAAGTGTTTAACTAAGAGATAAAGTAAGGTTGTTTTTTTGCATTTCATAGTGTACAGAAAATTATTTATCTCATGCAGAATTGTAATTTATGTTAATTATATAAATACTTTTTATGAGTTCTTCTTTGTTTCAAATTCTTATTTCTTTATATGGTAAAATTTGAATTGGATTTTCTTTTATCTTTTAAATTAACGCTTTTTATGTATTAAAGTGTATAAACAAAAAATAGCGAAAAAATGAACAATATTCGAATTAATGAAGCTCTTCCTTAAAAATTATAAAAAAAATTACCAAACAAATTTGAAAAAAATTAATTTTAATAATACATTATATTGTTCTAGATTTTTTATAAAATTAATTTTGTTTCATAAGATTTGAACATTTTTGAATCTTAAGTTAATTATCTTAATTCACTATGCATAATAATTTTTTTGCCCTTAAAAGTGTATTAAATACCATATGTTGTCATGGAGACGAGGTGGCCGAGTGGTTAAGGCGTTGGACTGCTAATCCAATGTGCTCTGCACGCGTGGGTTCGAATCCCATCTTCGTCGGATATACCGAAATTTTCAAATCTGTTATAAATTTTTAATCAATTTATCATTTTTCAATTTCTTCTTAATATTTTATACAATTAATTTAAAAAAGTACTTGTATATTTATTTGTGATTGTAACGTAAAATATGTATAACAAATAAATTCATAAGACCTGAATTATTTTGTTACTAAATAGAAAGAGAAAACTACCATATAATTTAATTTAAGAATTTAATCGCATTAAAATAATATTGTGAAGAGTTCAAAATATCAATTTTTCGTTTTTTAAATGACATCATTATTTTTTCAAATAGCGACATGTATAATTAACTAGATTATTTAATAAATAATAATCACTCTATATAGTACTACAGTGAGTAAAGTAAAATGTTTGGACATTGTCTAGAAAAATAATTTGTCACTTGTATTGCTATCGTCTTACAGATCTTTAGGTATAGTTTAATCACTCATCAAACATTTTTTTAGTAGTGTTGGGTTGAATTATACTTAAAGATCTGTAAGACAATGACAATTTGAGAGAAAAATTATTTTTTTTAGTGTTCAAACATCGTGATCTGTTCTTTCTCGATTATTATTTTATATAAAATAATAAAAGTTGTGTCTTTAATTAACATTTTAGGTTGATATTGACTAGGTATTTTCTTTGAAATTTTTATATTATTACTTTATTGTGCTAAAATAATTAAATAAATTATATAGAAATGGGTATAAATAACTATGAGAGTCTGCAATTTAATTCATTGATATAATGAATGATTTTGAAGATACATTTAATGTAAAAAATTTTGAGATATAAATTCTATAATTCTTAAAACATAGTTTCTTGGATATAAATGAATATTTTTTTAGTTGTCGGAGGTAAAAAAAAAAAATTAAATATTGGTTTTATTGTAAAATAATTAATCGGATATACAAAAAAATTAATTTTACTATAAAACAGAGTAAAACATGTTTAAAAATGTTGTTTATCCATATGAATTGCGATATAATCATCTCAAAAATTCGTCAATTTTGAAGTGATTTGATTGACTAAATATATAAAATAGTAAAAAATAAGTTTTAATACATAACACTAATTTAAAAATTTAACTATTTTAAAAATGAAAACGAGATGTAATTTTCTTTATACGTGATTGCCTAAATAAAAAAAGTATACTTGTAATTTGTTCTATTTTTATAGCAATATTTATTTTTTAAATTGTTTTATTTAAAAGATTATCGCCATATTTTTATTTATTTTCTATGTACTGATCCTCCGGCTAATGGGGTCGTTCATCTAAATGATATGACTCATTAGAACTATAATAACGCTAATTAATTGTAATTTATGGGTATATTTTGTTTTAATATGGTATAAGTGCAAGAAAAAAGTTTTCATTTATGATGGTAATAAATAATGCCATAAAAAAATGTTAACAATAGTCTCAAATGAATAAGGTCTATGATGAGGAAGAAAAAAAGTTTTAAATTGACATTTATTTGGACTCAGAAAAATAGTATTAAAATATGTACGTTAATTTAAACTACTACCAATGGAATAATTTGAAAATTTCATAGCTACAAAACTTTCAGGAGAGAGAAAAGTCCAGTTGTGTCAATGTTTAACTAATATAACTAATAATGTACATAATACATTTACTTTTACTTAAATTATCATTATATACAAATATTTTGTGCACTTTTTATTTTTAAATAAATAGTTGGAACTAAATGTATTTCATAAATAACCCAAATGAATAGATATGTATCAATGGTTTTCAAACTGCAGAAGAAGTTTGAATATTCGGTTTTCAAATACAAAAGTAGACAATATCATTCTCAGATAAAGTACAATAGGCAACGGAAAAACATTGCACTCTTTCATTTCCTAGAATACGTAAGTCCAATCATTTTGGACATAAGGTTATTAACAAACCTCTTCCAGTTGTAAAAAATGTATATACGTAAAATACTTTATATTTTATGGATTCACCTATTAGTTCTAGTAGTTGAGAACAGGTTCTAAATTTGAAAAGTGCATTTTTATTGAATATCATAGCGGCGTATGTAGAGGTACAGTAACACTCAATAACCGAGTCGTGCTAATGTTTTATCAAGCAATGTCATAAGTAATGTATAATTAGTTAGTGTTTAATGTCAATTAAAAAAAAATTGTTTGGTTATAATATGTGTTTATCAAATGTCAGTTGATAAAGTTGTCTTGTGGAGCAAAATGCAATGTTCTGTAGGTCTGTTTTAGAAATGTTATAAATTATTAATAACAAATACATTGAATTGAACTTTTTTGAAGAGTTAATGTGCAATGAAACAAGCTGATATTTTTACGTTAGTTATTATATTCTCTTTTTAATATAAAAAATAGATTCAAAACAAAATAACAGATTTAATTTAATTTTAAAGTTTATTTATTTATTAATTAAGTTTTATTTTAATAAGAATCGATCATTTATGGCTAATATTATTTTGATTTTATCTATATTTCTTTATGATTATTTGGTTGCTTTTTTAAATATTGTTTTGTTGATTAATATAAATTTTCAATAAATGTTTCAAATATATTGTATGGTATAGTATAGTTCACGATATTTTGACAAATCTAATAACTTTTGATCTACTAAATATTTTGCGTTACTTTTTTTTAATAATTTACACGTTCATAGAAGTTAAAGTCATAATTATTGTTATTTGTTTGTAATAATAAAAAATGTTCTTTTTTTTATTAAAAATCTTTTTTAATCTCAAAATTGCTATTTTTTTTAAGCTTTTCTTACAAAAAAATTTGAAGCGTCTGTTCAATTTTTAGAGTATTTTTCATTTTTCATCGAGCCACAAGCATTTTAATATAGAAATTAGACATGTAGCGTGTGTGAGTACAACTCGTGCTGGTATATATTTGTAATGCATTCTTCATCCACACTCATACCCACTCAATGTATTAAAATGTAACTCAATAAATACTCGTCCTAAAATTATTATTGATTCATTAAAATGTTTGTATGAAAAGCTCTAAAAATCTGCTATTTTTTATATATATTTGAAGAAGGAGCAATCTTAATAAAATAAGATAGCGTATTTGTTAGCTAAATCAGAACTTGTTAGATTTCTATGTGTCATCTCATGATAACTATTCTCATGAAATTAATTTATATACATGACAGTTATTAATAGATACAAAGCCCAAGACTGGCAAATAAAATTCTAAAATAATTTTAACGTTTACTTAAAATTTATTTTATGTCTACCGCCGACAATAGCTAGAATATAAAATACATATATTACAAGTCTATTATTTAATAATAAATTCTTATTAATAATTATTATTATTATTATTACTACTATCACTATTACTATAGTAGTAATGTTACGACTATAAAGTTAGTTTTAATGTCAGTGGATATTGTATTTATTTGTTCTAAGCATTATGTAGGACGTAATATGATCAATAAATGTACTTATATGGTTTATTATGTAAATTTGATGACATGTTATTTTTAGCGACCACGTGGCTTTTCTTGCGCCAGAATGTCTAGTCTTCAGAATACTAACTACAAAATCGACCCTGATGAATTTTTAGAAATTATTTGACGTCAATAAAAGACATTAAGATATGTCAAATGTGTAATTTTAATACTTTTCTAACATAATTCATAAAAAATTAAATAACATAAATCAAATTGACTCTATGATTGAGTTAACTGGAAAACATATTTTATTTAAGTTCGAAGTATCAATTAATATAATAAAATTCGGAAATTATTTGCAAATATTTAACTCGTACAGTTGAAAATTGAAATTGTCAGATAACTGTCAATAAATATATTATGCCATAGTTTCTTTTTTTTACCATTAAACAGATTAATGTTTCTTAAAAAACTTAAATGGATTTTTTTTTCGAAAATAAATTATTGTATTAATAATTATATATATTTAGTAATTGAGTATATTTTTTAGAAAATCGTGTTTTCTATATTAATATATTTTCTTTTTTTAAATATTTTTAAAGCGCCTCATGAGATTATTTTTAAAATTCATTAGTTCTTAACTTTTGGCATCGGCTAAAATTAAATAATTTTCATGCCTTTAATTGATTGACATAAAATAAAGAGTATATTAAATTTCATTAAAAGCATTTTAATTAATTGGTAAATAATTAATGTAAAAATAAATAATTCGCCGAATTAATTATTAATAATTCAATGATTTTTGGATTTATGCGTTGAAATCGTGTAAAATATTTTACATTTTTAATTTAATGCCCGACATTAACAAAGTAATATGTATAATAATTTAGCTTACACAAAGTATTAGAGGAGTTGACATTTTTTTAAAACTTGTTAGAACTGGATTTTGAGAAATGCAAACAAATATAAATATACCAATAATATTTGTACTGGTTATGTAGTTTTCCATAATAATAATAATATATCTTGTTGCCACCACTACAACACTTGCATATGATAAATATAATATTATCATGTACGTACGGCCATAGAATGTAATTTATTATCCGCTAATATATGTATTGTTCAATTGAAATGATTTGATAAATTACACGATTACGCTAAGCTTAAATCGTGTTGCCCCATCGACCCGTCGTATGTAACAAAAGCATGCTATTTATAATATTGGATGAATTAAAACGACATTGTCTTGTGTTTGGGAAATGATGACTTGTATCGTTCATCTCCGTGTTTACGTGTGAGATATGTGTAGTGGTAGTTCACCACTATGTATGTTCGGTAAGCCACAATAATCCAAACTCACATAAAAACGAGGATTAGTTTTCAAAATTTTATTTCTGCATACCATTTCGGTGTCTTGGCCTTTGTATTAAATGATATCACTCATTAATAGAGCCGTCCGTTAAAATATAATACATGAGACTGACAAGAGCATTATTTCTGTTTTTTATTGGTACCCATAGATATCACAGAGATCATTAGGTGATGGGTAAGACGAAACTCGGAACTTAACTAGAACACAATTATTCCATTGTTTAACGAATTCAATAATTTTAATAAAATAAGCTAAAAATTTGCAGCCAACTGCTTTATATATGCAGGTACTATGACGAACTATTTAAATATTTAATAATACTGGCTGTGCTTCAACACATGGATATTAAATTTCATTCGGTTTTGTCAACCTTGTAAATATCGATCTTTATTTATTACAATAATAATTGTCTTACTGAGAAGACGACGAATTTAACAGACATAAAATCAATGAATATTAAATTACACCGTAAGAAATTATCTAAAAATTCCCATACGTCAGTACGATATTTTTAATATATACGTTAATTTTACAAACAAGTAGTGTAATTTTCATATCGAAAACTCGTACACAAATATATCATTTTCATCATTATTCGTATCAAAATCTTTGTATACGTTAAAAACTTCCGGTACATGTTGTGAAAATTCGGACGTTTTTTTTAAGAGTCTATATTTTTAATAAAATACGTCAAAAACGCTAAATTGATTGCTCTTCACTGACCTATTCACGTCGGCCATGAAATTACTTCACTCATACCCTTTAAACGGTCTGGTAGTATTTTTAAACCTTAGAGCGGAATTCGTGTAAACATATTATTACAAACTCTAAGGCCGTTTTACAGCCGCATGCATATTAACTGATACTTTATTGTTACTATTTCACGGACACTGTCTGTTGTTTCTCTTTCGGCAGCTCATAAACGTTTTTGGCAATGTTGACTGCGTGTGCACGAAGATGCAATCAATAGAAGCAGATAGGGCGGCAGGGAGGAGAGAGAAACATTTTGGATCACTGACTTTTTCTCGTTCCATTAATGATTTACAAAGCATTTTTTTTTCTTCTTTTTTTTTCTCATCAGGGGCCATCGAACTGGCACGCGACACGTAGACGATTGAGTCACTCGGCCAGGGCGCGATACGAGTAGAAAAAAGTGCTTAACATGAGCACGTAACTGAGATAGCGCAAAAATGGCAAGTAGTCACAGGTCACGTGCCTTCGTTGTTTGCCGCTTGCGTTTGTGTGGTAAATAATTAGCAATAAAATCATACACGCCATCAACGATTTTTTTTAATTGACTATCTGAAATCAATAAAATTTTAGAAACCGTTTAATGAGTTAATTTTTTTTATGTATATAGATCTAAAATTCCAATTTAATATATGCATCGTAGATTATAGTCTCTATGGAAAATTCTAAGTTCATACAATTATTTTGTGTTCTATTTTGTGTTTCATGTATATAGTAACTCATCTATTTGTTTTTGTTCAACTTAATTATATAACTTTAAGTGTTTTGATAAGCTATAAACTCAAGTTATTATTGTACATATTATAATTACATAGGCTTAATTTTCAAGTGGTTTATGCTTTTTAAATTATTAAAATTGCATTTTAACATCCACTTGCGTCTTGAACTTTGAAAATAAAAAACTATAATGCGCGTTTATTCGTTTTTATGTCATTAAATTTGTGTAATCATAATTAAAGCTAAATTTCACAGAAAATATTATCTCTACTATAAAATAAATGATGAGAGAAATGAAAATAATTATTATTTTTATTGGTGAACTAAACTCGCATGAAAAATAATGGCTAAGCTTATCACACAACTCAACATAAACTGTAGAAAAACCGTGTGGGTAGAAAATAATGCTCTAAGTACACTGAATTATTAATTATTGTATGAAGTAGTTTTAATAATCATATTTTTATTGTCCTCGCTTGTCTACATTTCAACAACATTGTAAGTACTGGCTTATTAAAATAATTGTCTCTTATGTGTTACTTTCTATAAAAACTCATTAGCCAATTGCAAGTAATTTTTTTATTACATAATTATTATTTTGAAAAGTATTAAAGAAGTCTGAATTTAATTTCTTTAGTATTTACTTTGAAAGGTTGAATTGTGGATTTTCAGTTTAAGGTTCAGCACAAGGCTTTTCAATGGAGCCCAGTATTTAATTAAACATATAGAAATAAATTGGTTACGATTTTTTTTCAACAAAAATTTGATTTGTTTCTATTAGTTATAATTAGTTACAATTATAAACAAAAAGTAGTTTTTTTTTAATAATAATATGATTAATTTGTAAGGGGGTCCTATTGTTAGGACCTTTTTTTACATAATATTTTTTAAATGAGATCTCGAGTTTCGGCGAAGGTGTATTCTAGAGTTGTTAAGAGTGTTTCTAAATAAGTTTTTCAATCAAATTATCAAATTATAGAAATCTATCAGATAGTAATTGCGACTCATAATTTTTGTTTTATCTATACATTATGAGTATATCCTAAAAATCCTTAACAAAATTATGATTATTTAAATAAATTTTAATTATAAACTAAATATGTTTGTGTATTATACTATACATATTTATTTAGTTCTTGTTAATAATTTCTTTCAGAAGATTACATTAAAGCGACTCACATTTACACGTTTGTGAGTAACATTTATAGCAATTAAGAGTATCATAATTTCTTAATTTGGTGTTATGTACACATAAATCTGTGTTGTTAAGGTTCAGTTAATAAAACCCCTTAATTTATGCGTAGGAAATAACTTTAATGATAGATAAAAATCAAGTTGTTTAAAGAAAAATCTTTCATATTCTAGCCAAATGAATTTTTTGTTAATGTAAGTTTAAACAACGTATATTTTTTAATGGACAATCATTTGTGGGTTTTCGTAGCGCTTTTTTTATAGCGACTTATGTTTCTTATCGGTCGTGCTCCTATTCCAAAACGTTACGGTCGTTTTACATTTGCTAATAGGCCCATCGTTATTTTTATATATGAACCTTTTATTCTGTCTCAAGATTGGCCAGGTTGTTTGATTCGTGCACGTGTATAATGACCAGTTTACAAGCTTGTTTTATTACAGTCGATTCGACTAAAACGTCCATCTGAATAATATTCAACTATTCGTTGTAATTGAGCAACACAATATGATATTTTTCGTGAGGGCTTTTTGATTACTTTTTAAAAAATATTTTCAGTATAATACCCAACAAGGCGATAAATCATAGTTCAGTTTAAAACGACCCTATGCCGTCACTGTTTGCGTACAATTAAAAGTTTATAATTTCATATTTTTTGATATTCGGATGTTTTTGAAATACTAACTTTAATTATGTTCGTGTCTAACAATTAATGATGCACAAAAATCATGGTAATGAATTACAGAAAAAACAAATTATCGTAATGCAGCATTAGCTAAACTAACAGTGCTCGGAGAGAGCGGACCGTTGGCCAGCAAATTAATTTTGTTGTTATTAACACAAGCGGTCAGCTGTTGTTATGTTAAGCGCTCTGATAGTACACTTGTGTGTCGTCATGTAAATTTATTTTATTGTATAGAACATGCAACTTAATGTATTTCGTAGCACAACACGTATGCGTTTTCTGCTTGTAAATTTTAGTTTTACAAAAGAGTGCACATTGACTGTCATCGCCATCAAGAGATTTCTATATTAATCAGTCACCACCCGTCGTATTAGCGAAGGATTTCAGTCAAAGTTTTTGTCGTTGACCGTTCAATGCAGCGCGTGACTCAACTGCACGTGTCTTTTTGTTTTAAACAATTTAAAGAATAAAGGAAAAATTGATTATAATTTACTTGCAATGTCTTTTTAATTCGCTCAATCGCCAAATGATGTCACCATTTCTACCTATCTATAATTTCAGGAAGCTCTAGAACAATAGAAGTATTATAACAAAAATGGGTTCTCGAAACCTTACAACATAACATAATAAGTGTACTTACAACAAACGATTGACTCACGGTATCTTTATATGTCTGATTTATTAATTTTTAATTAAAAAATAACGTCGCTTTTTCATCGATGACTATAGTTCCTATAAAATTTAGATATTATAGAAATATTCATAGTATCTATTAGTCAAAGGCAGTTTCTTTATTAATTTTATTAACTTAATTAGCTGTATGAATTTCATTGACCAGATTTTTGTGGAGTAGCTTTTTAAACCGTTACGTGTATTGTATTGCAAAATCATCGAAATTTTGTACGGTTAATTAAAATCATATTGTGTTAAATCATATACTTTTAGTACTTATAATTAGTCAACGCATTAGACATATTTGCCAACACAATCATCGATTCTTATTTTGTGTTATCGAATAATAAATAGTTTATATCGAGTTCACCTAAGAACAACATCACCAGAATAGAAATTTACCATTCATCAATTATTGTTTTCGTGTTTTTTTATGTATACAGATTGAATTTCAATTCTTAATATAAATTCGTGTGTTTATTTTAAAGTATTTTAATTATTAAATGTTAGCTATTTTTGTACTTAGCGTTTGTAACTAGGCCTATAATATATATACTATGATTATAACTGTAATTAATAATTTTATTTTCATTTAATATTTAATATTGGTAAATTCTTAATATAAATTTATTATAGCTATTATTAAATGAGGTGTCTTTTATTCATACTTTATAATATTACAAATAAAACCCTTTATTTTCTAAGTTAAATGTGTTACCTAACTAAATTCACTCTCCTAATTAGTGTAGGTGCACTCTTCATATTCGATGTTTTCGTGTTTTTGACTAAACGATTAATACAGTCCACTTTCTTATCCAAACCAGCAATATTTAAGTATAGGGGAGAATCTGTGGCCCCCGTCCTTTCATTATATTTTAGTGAAGTTTTAAATTATAGAAATTGTAAAATTATTAATTTGTAAAATTTAACATATTTGTATTGAAGCGTTTTTTATGATAATGATGTTAATTTCTGTCAGATATCATTTTCAGATATCTAATTTCCATCTCTATTATGTCGCAACCCCATTTTGCTAATGTTCACGATTAATAAATAAATTATTAATGTAATTATTTTTACATTTTAGTAGGTCTAGTTATACATAAAAGTGTTAAATAACTTTTTTATTTAAAATTTATTTAAAGAAAATAGACTATTCAAATCATCACAAATATTACTCATTACGTTGATGATTCATAAGGAAATGTCATTCATTTCAATATTATTCTTATTATTTTGTTTGAAAAAACTTCGTGTGCGACATGTAGTTAAAAAAATTATAATTACGCGACTTATCACCCGTTGAGGATTTGAAAACAAAAGAGTATATGATATATGCCGCAGGCGCCTTAGCAAGAATAGAGAATTTATACAAATTCAATGAGTCATTATTGTGATATGATATGATGCACTATAAATACAAGATAACTATAACAGTATTATTATTTATTGTCTAAGTATGAATGTTTTATTCTTTTCTTAAATTTAATCACAAAATTATGAAATCCAAAGAATATAAGTTAACTCTTGATACTAGTAGAAAACTTATTACAAAACCTAGCGCTAGAAATTAGTGTAGCAATAACATGTTTAAAGGTTATAAATTAAACTTTATTTTAATGATTTAAAATCATTATTATAAGTATAGTAACATTTTACTATAATTATTAAAAGACAAAATATTGACAAGATTCTAGGACGCGTATTTCTATATTTTTCTCATGTAGACATCTAAACGTTTGTGTCCTTTCATAGGGTGGCTGGGAGAAGTCCTTGTCTCCATAACCTCCGTCAGACCATAAGTTTTTTTGTATTATTAGAAAAAAAAATTAATTTTTATTTCATAAACTTTTAATAAGTAATCAAAAATAGTATCCGAGGCTTAAACTAATAGTATTTTTTTATAATAGTTAAAATATATTATTCAACAAAAACAATAAATAATAAAACATATTTAATTAGTAATGAATTACTTTAAATAAAATTGAATTACGTCGGTAAATGTTGCCTTCGCAAATGAGTCTATTAAACCTTCACAATTTAATTTGTTTATCATGACATTCTCTATCGAGAGCAGTGCTTTCCGAGCACTGCTGAATTGTTTAACTTTTCATCATTTTATGTAAAACTCATAAAGTTTTTTATGCATTTGATGTTTGAAAACCATCTCAATAATATAATACAATTAGACACTGGTATTGACACGAAAATTCTTATTGCTATGATAATGATTGCAAATATTTCTATATGCAATCATTTTTCTCTCGAATATTTGTATATCGTTATTGAGATAAACTAGTTTTGTTCATATTGCAATTTAATAAATAAGATTACAAGTGTACACAATCTGACGAAAGAATTACAAAGTCATCCGAGTATTTTTTCGTAATTTTTTTTGTAGTCTTTACTGGGTAATTTAAAATTACCTCGTCTTTTTCTACTAGATTAATAAGGAATGCATATATTTGAGAAACTTTATTATAAATATAATAATTTTCAATAATGGACACTGTATATCAGTGTTTCCCAATCGGTGGTCCCATAGATTTTTTCTTCGATTTTTCACAAAAATCACATTAAGTAAATTATTTTGTATAGTAAAGTATAATTATATATTAGTTAAGTATAGTAATAAAATGTAAAGTAAAGTAATAAAAATTAACATTTTTTGATAAATTTTGTGTATTCTTGTTAATGAGCAAAAAAAGGTCTTCCTAGTTTTTGTAAAATTGAAGGGGTCCGCGACCTATAAAATATTGCCGAAGTGGTCCGTGGTGGTAAAAAGGTTGGGAAACACTGCTGTATATGATAAGTATCTCCAATACGTAATTACTATAATCAATAAAAAATAAAGTGCTGCTGTAAAGAGCCTAAACTGCCTTTATATAAATAAACCCCAGGAAGAAGGATGGATACAACCATTCTGTTAGGTAGCCTTTCATAAAATACGTTGAATATTATTATTGTTTTGATTGCGGGCGTTATTTTATGAAGTATTTTTTATATCTTAATAACAACTCCACTTTAAAAATTAAAGGAGATTCGTGGTTACTAAAAATATTTATTTTTCGTTTATTATTATTGATTTTTAGTATGAGTGTGAGCTGTATTTAGCCTAAAATTATAACCTTGTTGAATGATATTGGAACTCATTTATCTATGTTTTATTTTTTTTTAGACTGGCCATATTCGAACTTCTTCTAATAATTACTTCATCGAGCCTGCGGAAATAGCTAGTGACCATTTAACTCCCGTTCTACATGTGTTTTACCGGGCACGCTCAACAGCTTTTGTTCCTGCGAGTAATAGTTTACCTAGCGATAGACTAGAGCAACAGATACATCATTTTGATCAACATTGTGGCTTACAAGGTTGTATAAAATTTGATTCTATTTAGAATCCAATTAGAGATATTTTTTAAAGACATTTCCTTCTACTCTTATATTTAGTTCATTATATACTTATTACACCAATGTATTCACAATATAATACTGTCTATCTATTGTTATGGCCATGTATTGGATTTGTATCGTAAATCCTCATGGAAACATTTAGACGTTTAAATACTTATGTATTCATTGTGTTTATTGTATGCTAAGTCGAGACATATTTTCCACTGTAGATATCACAATAAGTGTGTAGATAATAATCAATACTTGTGTGCTATCGAATGTTTGTAACAATGAGGTTGATCCATTTAAAATGTATTCAATATTATATTATTCACATTTAAAGTCCATTAGTAAGGGATTTATTTTATAGTTGAAGACTGTTGATTTATATTTTAATTTAAAACAAATAAAAATGTTCTAAATAATACTTACGAATGCTGTAATAACAAATAAATATTGTCAACTATAAATCATATAATTTAGATTGAACTACTTATTTATTATTTTTTAATAATGTCATTTTTGTTTTGTTCTTAGATAATGAAGTTACTAGTGAATCGGATACATTAGTTGATGATTTACTTGTATCAGAATCTTCCAGTTTCATACCAAGTACCTCTGAAATTCCTCATACGCCAAAATTTCGAAGGAAACGATCTCTTTCATCTGAACATATTGTCGAATTGATGGTTGTAGCCGATAAAAAAATGTCTGAATATCATGGACATGAGCTTAACAACTATATTCTTACATTAATGTCAATAGTATGATATTTATTTTCTCAATCTGCTTGTGACGTAAAAAAAAAAAATCATTTGAAGTTCTACAAAGTTTTGATATTTTGTTTTTTAATAAAATGTGTTGAATTTATTAAAAAAAAAAAATTTATCCTCTTCTCCTACAACATTAATTAATTTAACGTAAATAAAGGAACCTTTGTAGGAAATCGCTCATATTAATTATCTCATTATTAAACGAAAATTAATAAATGAATGATGTGTTAAAATTTATTTTTATGATTTACCTGTATTGAATTGCAGGTTTCAAAAATATATAAAGATAAAAGTATAGGAAATCCAATGCATATAGCTGTGGTAAAACTAGTTATTTTAAGAGATAACTTAGTTGAGAGCCGCAACCGTTTGGGAGGTATAGCTGCTGCTGATATGTTACATAGATTTTGTGAATGGCAAGCATATCATAACGATGAAAACGATTCTAGTAACAATCACCATGATACGGCGTTATTGTTGACTCGGTAAGTTAACGAGATATCAAATTATTCGGTTCATTCACAATCTCTATGAATAGTATTTTGTACGCACAATGTACATTCTTATCAATTACTTATCTTTGACAAGTGGAGTAAATTTAGTTTTTTATAAATCATAATACATAGTAAAAAGCAGGATTGATCCTGAACAAGTTATGCTAAAAAGTTAAGTTGAGTTAAACTTTTTAGCTTATTGATATATTTAGATTTTTAATTTTTTCATACAGTTGCCTTCCATGGCAAATGGAAGGTTCGCCAATGTCTCAATTCTAAAAAATTATTCAATAGAAATAAACTAATACATTATTTTTGAATAGCTCATAATAGAAATAGTTTTTTTAAAACTACATAATCTCAAGATAAAATAGAAATTATTTATTTCAATAACTTTTAATATGTGTGTCATATTGCAAATTTGACCACATATTCTCAAAAAAATTAATTTTCAGCTTAATTCTCAAAAAATTCAAATTATCGAAATTAACGGTTTCGCCATAGAAACGATTACAAAACGCGGTTTACACTATGTTTTATAAAAATAAATACGTTATTGTAAAATAAAATTATGCCATAATTTTTTTTATATTTGAAAAATTATATACGAGTATTTTGTTGTACAAAAAAAATTAAAAAAAATTTTTTATCAAATTATGAATATGATATTTTTGCAGTCCTACTAGCACTTGTATTAATTTAAGATTGTGGTCCTAATTGTTAATTGACTTTCCAATTTCTAAAGTCATTGGTTCAAATCCAGTATTTTGTTTCGTTTTTTAAACAACTTTCGTTCTCCTTTATGGCCGTTTATCAATCCTCGTTAGCCATATTAAAACGTGCCTATATAACTCGATGCAGCTATAAGAATATTGTGTAGTTATAAGATGTTAGTGCTTTCTTGGATTTGATCAAACGAGATGCCTTTGAAACCGGTTATTTGTTTATGCGTGGGTAATAATAATCTTTGCACTTTTTATTTGTTATTCAATTTCACTTGTTCACAGCGTTTATCAATGAATTCGTCTATATCGTAAAAAAAAACAATTGTCATACAAGTGATATATACCTATATAAAATTAGGAATATTAAATAAAAACTAAAAATATTTAGCTCAAAAAGCCACAGCAATAAATTTAATAATTGTAACAATTAAAAGTCGCGGATACATATTTCGGAAAATTATTATCATAGGTGTTATTAAAATAATGCCAAAATTTAAAAAAATTCTATCTAGCCCTTTTAAAATGTCCGAAAACTATATAAAATAGGCGCCTATTTTTCTTTTGTTTCTCGTGATAGTCAATGGACTAGCTACATCCCTAATTGGGATCTTGATCCACTGAAAAATTCATTATTAAAATTGTGTAAAATCGCAAATTGTGGCAATTTACTAGGTGATAACATCAATTAGTGATAACACTATTAGGTAATAGAGCCTCTATAGGTTTATAAGGGAGTATTTTTAGGTCGGGGAGTCAGTCAGTGTGTGTTTAGCGTTGATAATTGTAGCGTTCTTCTCAAAATATGTATCCGCGATTTTTTTTTGTAATTTTTGTGACTTTTAAGTTAAATATTTGTTTAGTTTTTGATTAATATTTAAATTATATTTTTAATTTATATTAATATTACACAAAAGTGATCAATTTATATTATATATACCTATGCATTTTTTATATTAATTTATTATAAATACTTAGTGTAAACTTTTTTAATGATATAATACCAATGGTATAGGTTCGTATTAGTAAAATATTTTATATTTCTTTTAATGATGAATTTACTTGAAGATTATTCAAAATTCACGCATTAATTTGTAATTTTTCAAATTGATAGAGAACATGTTTGCCGTAATCACAATCTAAAAAAATGTGACAATACATTAGGTTTGGCTCAATTAGGGACAATGTGTAAAATTAATAGTTGCGCTATCGTCCAGGACAACGGTTTGAGTGCTGCGTTCACTATTGCTCACGAGCTTGGACATGTGTAAGAAAAATGTTTAATAAATTTATTCATTTTTGAACATTTATTTCAATATTTTACTTAGATTGAGCATGCATCATGATGATGACGCCAAGTGTAAAGAATATGGACAACTAGATAGCGTGCAACATGTCATGTCTAGAATGTTAGGTCACAATTCACATCCTTGGACTTGGTCTGCTTGCAGCAGACATTTTTTAACGGAATTTTTAGAGTAAGAATCTCTTGATTGTAATTCTGAATTATGCGTGATTTCTATTAAAATAAATAAAAGACTATAATTTGTAAATGGAAATATTTGATTAGTGCTGGAAATGGTAAGTGTCTACAAGACGATGCGACAAATGATTACTTGGAAAACGATAGAAATCAAAACGAAAAATATTTACCTGGTGAAAATTACACAGAAGATAAGCAATGTGAATTAATATATGGGCCAGGATCAAAAATATGTTCATATATGGTTTGTTTTTTAATAGTTTTATTCTGGATATTATTTAAGAAAATTTTGACAATATTAACAGCCAGTTTGTCAACGGTTATGGTGTACAACGGGATCAGACGAAAAAGATGGTTGTAGGACACAACATATGCCTTGGGCAGAAGGAACACAATGTTGGAATAGCAGAAACTGGTGTCAACAGGGAAAATGTGTAACAAAAGATCGAAATGCTCTTAAACCTGTTAATGGTGGATGGGGACCATGGCAACCGTAAATATTGATTTAGATTAGAAAAAAATTAATTTCCCAATAGTTTTATGAATTATATGATTTATTTAACATAAACTATTCAATTATTTACAAAAAATAAAAATAAAATTGAGAATTTTTCGGTAACCTATTATTTTTGATGTATTAACCTAATATTTTTTCGGTTTAAGGATTTCATTTGTATAATGTGTCGATTTTTATTTTTAAATGGCATCTCAAATGTATTTAATAGCTTATTATCAACGTTTATTGAGCAGGTAGTTACTATTATTTGGAAATATATATAGGGGGTGAGGCGTGGATTATAATTAATATTATCATTTAGTATTTTTTCGTACGCTTTCTCAATCAAATATTAAAATTATGTATAACTTCTATTTCATTTCTAAATTAATTGTCAATTTAAAGGTCATTTTTTTAATTGTATAATTTTATATTGCATAAAATATTTAATAACGTGTAAAGTAATTACCGTTTAAACATAAAGTTGATACACTTATACCCTAATAAAGAATAAGGAATGTACCTAAAAACTACTTTATTATTAATCGATAGGTTTAACTAAAATAACCCAAATAACATTTTCAATATTTTTTATTTTATGAGTAATTGATTGGTTCACAGTAAATGAATCGCCTTTTATAGTCTAAGTGAATTTTGAAATGTCATTTTGGAAATGGAATTTTTTAAGTTATATTTATTAGTCAATAATTGAAAAATTGAATTTTAAATTAGTTTTATTTAATTAAGATATGGTGAGTGTACGAGAACTTGTGGTGGCGGAGTGAAAAAAAGTTACAGAGATTGCAATAACCCACCACCGTCTAACGGAGGAAAGTATTGTATTGGTAAAAGAGTTCAGATTGGTAGTTGTAATACAAAAGATTGTCCACCAGATACACCTGATTTTCGGTAATATTTTTGTTTGATTTAGCATCATTGTTCTTCAAACTTTAACTTTGATCTAATACTCAGAGGTGAACAATGTGCAAAATTCAATAACAATTCATTCAACATTCCAGAACTAAAAACTGATATACAGTGGTTGCCAAAATATGGAGGAGGTGACTGCATTATATTTTATTGTTAAATAATTGTCGACGATAATGATTATTTTAAATTAATAATTTAGATGGTGATGAACGTTGTAAACTCTACTGCCGAGTCTCATCTTCAGCAACATATTACCAATTAAAAGATAAAGTGGTAGATGGAACCCCTTGCTCACCAGACAGTTACGATATATGTGTTAATGGGAGGTGTGAAAAAGCTGGTTGCGATCATGTTTTGGGTTCCACTAGTCAATTGGATTTATGTGGTATATGTGGTGGAAACAATTCCAGCTGTAAACAAATTTCTGGTTTTCATAATATTTCAAAGCAAGGGTACTCTGAAGTCCTTCAAGTACCAGCTGGATCCTCCAACCTAGATATTCGACAACATGGATACCATGGTTCTAGTAAAGACGATAATTATTTGGCTTTAGTTGATAGTACTACTGGCGAGTACATACTTAATGGCAACTATGTTTTGAGCATGTTCAGCAAAATTATAGTGTATGGTGGTACATTTATAGAGTATAGTGGTTCTGATGCGCCTGTCGAACGTATTAACTCATCTAAACCATTGAATAAAGATATAACTGTAGAAGTAAGTTATAGGATATTAATATAAAAATTAACTCGTGATTGTTTTAAATATGATTCAAAGAATATCTTTAAGAATATAAATTATAAAGCATAATTTAATAATTATTAAAAAAAAAAATGATTTTTTCTATTCAGAAATTATAGAATCCTATGTTATTATAATTTAAAAAAAAATTGGTCCTTTCTCCTTCACGATAAATTAGTGTCCACTTTAGAAATTGAAAGAAAAAATATATTTTTAATCTGGTAGCCAATAAGAAAATAATTGGTCAACAACATCTTTTGAACCAGTATTTTGAAAAATATTAGCACTTTTGTTCTGGATGAAAGAAGTAATAATTGTTACATAGCCGTAAATCGTAAAAATTAAAAAAATTAATTACGCCTATGGAGTGTGGCTTATAAATTGCTTGAGATAAAAATAAAGTGTTAATAACTTCCATGTTCTGGATCAAAAGTTGTTCACTACCGATCTTTTACTTAGATCATTTTCTTATATTGAAGCTAATTAATCATGTTTCTAAATATACATATTATAAATATACATGGTACATATTGCTATAATTTTAAATTGTGTATTCTATACATATAAAAAATACTAACTTCTGAAAAAAAATGATATAGTATTTTATAGTTTTAAAAACAAAATGTGAGCAGTGTTTAAAAATTATATTTATTGAATTATTTGATTAAGAATTTATATACAAAAATATTTTAATAATTCCCTGATGATTTGTATTTATCATACAAATAAATATCATTTATGATTTAATTTCTTAATAATATTTACTGCAAACTGCAATCATGGATATATCCTCAAGCACTTCAAGCAATCAAGCAATATTTACTCTCATAAATTAGTCAATGTATCAGGGTTCTAATAAAACAGTATAATCGTTTTTATTTTAAGTATTTTTCTTTTATCAAACTAAAAAAAAGAATGATTAATTTATTAAAATTAAAAATTTCTGTGTTTATTTTAATTGGTATATTTTTAAGGTATTGTCAATGGGAAAGCTATACGCTCCAGATATAGTTTATCAATATACTGTAATGCGAGAAGAACGTGATCTTTACACATGGGCACTAACTAACGAATGGGGGCCTTGTGATCAAATTTGCAATGGTAATAATTATATGGTGATAAAGTTTATCAATAATAATAATATTATTGTTAAAATTTTAATGATATTATTTGAAAATAAATTTAAGAATTAAAAATAAAATTTATGTATTTAATTATTTTTTTTAAAACCGGAATTTTTATAATCTATACTAATTTTTACAATAAGTAACTTAGTTAACTAATTTTAAATATAGAATTTAAGTCATGAATGCTTGATTAGGAAGTGTTACATCTGATACATCTTAATAATAATAAAAAAATTCTATAATTTTGTTTTAACTTTAGGGGAGCAATTAAGGGTATATGTGTGCATAAGAAAAGCAACTGGTGAAGAAGCTCAAGGTTATTGTAGTGATCGGGATGTGCCTCGTCCACATAAACAGTCTTGCAACACTCATTGTTTACTCAAGTATACATTTAATACATTTTTATTTAATTTAAATTCTTTGTTTCACACTAGTGTGTCTATAAATTTTTCTTATAATATGAGGTTGCTGATATACGCGTATTAAAGTTTTTTTACTTCCTTCACCAAATCATATCACGGATTAATTAATTTTAGAATTTGAACCTAGATAGTTTATTGAATATGAATAATTTGTATTTCAATTTTCAATCTCATGTGCATTATAAATTTAATTCTAATAATTAAAAATTTCATTTCATTTAATAATAGATATAATATGTAAAATTTAGTTATTTAAGGTTTTACATGTTGATAGATGGAAAATAATTGGTCAATCTGAATGTTCCGTAGAATGTGGTTTAGGTACACGTACTCAAAGCTCAGTTTGTATACAAGAAATTCACAAACGCTCTTCAACTCAAATGCCTGATACTATGTGTTCACATTTAATACAACCTTCTAGTAGTATTCCCTGTACAGGTCTTTGTTTAGAAACTCATTGGAAATATAAAGAGTGGTCTACTGTTAGTGTTATTGGTAATCTTCCAAACATATATCTGTAGTTATTTTTTTATTTACAGTGTTCCAAATCGTGTGGAACTGGTGTGCAATATAGAGAAGCATTTTGTGTAAACAACAACGGTGACTTAAAAGAAGAGATTTCGTGTAATGCTGATGAAAAAATTATTTCTCGATCATGTAATACTGAAAAATGTCCTGAGTGGTCCATGGGAGATTGGTCTTCGGTAGATTGATGAATAGATTTTTAATTAGTTTGTTTGATGTATTAAAAATTTTTAAATTATTTAGTGTTCAGCTACATGTGGTGAAGGTTTAAAAGAACGCTCTGTATGGTGTACTGATAACACTAAAGTGTTGCCGCCTGCGTATTGCGATACAAATACACAACCTGTTCAAAAGGAACCATGTAAAACGACTATTTGTCCAGCATGGTTAATTGGCCAGTGGTCCCCAGTAAGTGTATATAATAGTTAGATTATAATTAAGAAATCCTGAAAACCGCATCGACCCGAAACTGATTTCTAAAACCGAAACCAATCATGTTTTTTTATCGGCTTAAATGTTTAACCGAATTCCATCGTTATATAAAACCGATACTGAAACTTTAATCAAACAATTTCAATCCCACATAAAATTTATTGATTCCAACAATTTTATAAAAACTGATGGTAACTAATTTTTTCGGTTTTAACTGAAATCAAAATTTTAACTGCATACGACCCTAAACTAGTTTGTACACCGAAACCAGTCATTATTTAAATCCATAATTTGATTATTTAATTTAACTATAGTTAAATTTATAAATTAACATTTAACAAAATATAAAAATATATTTAACTACATATTTTATAAAAAGTTTATCTACATTTTAACTTTGGTGCGAAGCTAAGAAGGTATTCATTTTACTATGATGTGTTTTATTATTATTATTACTATTTTTTTTTGTGTCTATTACCACTTTTTCTTAGCTCTCATCAAACCGATTTTTTTCAACGACACGTTAAAATATCACAAATCGTATCTAGTCGAAGACATTACCCTCAAAAATTAAAAAAAAATCCCTAGTTCCCCATAAATAGGGGAAATTCCCCAAAAAATTACAAATTTAAAAATTGGTAATGTATATATTACTATATATCATAATATATTTAATTGCTATAGTAAATATTTATTCATATATTGCACTTATAAATCTTGAAACTTATTATCAGGATATAAATAAGGAAATAGGAGATCATGTTGCTTTTGAAATAATCCACCAATGTTTTAACATTAATCACTATCAACAAATTTGCATCGAATCGTTTTTTATGATAGTGATTTTAATCTCTGTCAGATTAAATCTATATTGGACCCAACTTTGCCACGTCCCCACTGTGCTGAGTTTTTTATTTTTTTGAGAGAGAATAATTTTGACAACAGTCAAGTGTATAGCTGGAGGTATATTTGTTCAATAGAATTTAATAAAATGTTAAATCAAGAATAATCTTATTATATAATAGAATAAGGAAAAAAATAATTTTCTAAGATAATTATTTAGCGTGCTTGGATTTTTAAAATTTGTTGAATTATTTATACAATTTATACAAAAAAATACTATAACTATCGAGCTATTATTATATTAATAAAATGAAGGATAACAAATAAATAATTAATGTAGTATAGCTATGGTTAAAAATAAAGGTATTTTTAGTGTTCTGTAACTTGTGGAAAAGGCATAGTTCGTCGGATTGTAAAGTGTAATGTGCCTGAAGATACGGCTTTCGCCTTCATTCCCAAACCTGCAGAAGAAGAAGAATGTATGCTGTACTTATGCCCAGTTGCAACTACAACATCGGTGTATGACGAGAGACATGAAAATGAAATATTTGAAAATCCCGAGGAACACGAATCTAATTCCATACAAATAAGTAGTAAACTATACACATGGAAAGCTGAACATTGGTCCAACGTATGTTAATATATATTTTTAATTCTGAACAAATTCTTTATTTTATTAAATTTAACGCTATGATTAACATTTTACTATAGTTCCAGTGTTCATCATCTTGTGGTCAAGGTTATCGAAGAAGGCCAGTAAATTGCGTAAACACTGTAACTGGTAAATCAGTCTCAGAGCTGTTGTGTAAAACTAAAAATAGACCAAAACACACTCAAGTTTGTATTGCACCAATGTGCGTTACTTGGTATGCGGGAGCATGGAAAGGATGTTCAACTGAATGTGGCCAAGTGTGTATATTAATTTTCTTACTTTTTAAAAGTTAATAAAATTATTTGCTGATTCTCAGGGTTTTGAAGAACGTGATGTTACTTGTGTGTCATCTGTAAGTGGTCAGTTAGTAGATGAGACACATTGTGCTGTACAGATGGAAAAACCAGAATCCCGAAGGTCTTGCGAAAGTCATAAAAGATGTAAGCCGGTTGCCAAATGGAAAATCGAAAAATGGGGAGATGTATGATTATAATACTAAAAATCAATATTCGAATAATTTGATAATTCATTTCAGTGTTCTGCATTTTGTGGGAAAGGTATACAAGAGAGAAATGTGGTATGTCAGTCTATAAGAGGCAATGATGAAGATGAAGAATTGTGTCCTGAACCGAAACCAGAAACATTTACACCATGTAATAATCGTCCATGTGAATCTAAACAAATTTCAATTAATTCTTGGAATTATGGCGAATGGTCCAAGGTATATATGCAAATGCTAAAATTTGTTATTTAATTTTTTCTTATTAAACCGTTACTTTTTAATTATTTATTGCGTATTGAAATATATTTTATTTATTAATTCACGTAAGCACACACACACAAAAAAAGGTTAACTAATAACATCACTTAATGGACACAATACTAATAACAAAATTAACACTCAACTCCTGTTTTATCATATTTTATTTGTGGTATTGCATTATTTTTAAACATTAAAAAAACATTTTATTAAAATATTTCTTCTTTACCTGTAATTTTTAATCTAAATTCATCTTCATACTTGATTGCTAATAAGTGTATATTCTGAACTGAATATTGATTTTTTAGCATTAAGTCTTTTGCTACATAAATATAACACAATTAATCCAAACTTCCATGTAATGTTCCTAGTATAATTTAAACATATATAAACACAAAGTTTAGGAATAAAATAATACGTAGTCGATTTCATATTATTCTTTTAGATTGAAATTTTTTCTTATCATTAGTTTAAAAAATAAATGTATTTTAATATTTTAAATGTTAATATTATAAATTTTATATAAAAAATAAAATAAAGTTCATATTTTAGATTTCATAAAATTTTAAACAAATTGAATGTACGATTAGTTCATCAAGATTTTAAATTAATAAATTATTTTTGATTATAAGTATAAATTTATTAAATTTGTTTCTTCAATAATAATTGTGTTATAGTTAAAACATTTAAGAGAAAAAGAACAACGATCAAAAAAAAAATAATTACCTAGTTAATTTTGAAACAGAAGATGAGACACGAGTACGTTATCACAACGAACGGGAGTTTTTAGTATAGAAATAAAAAATGAGTTAAGGATAAAATGTTTATATTTTTGTTTTTATTTGTTATATTTTGTTAATAAAATTTTTCATTTGCGACAATCCATTATTTGTTCTTTTCTATATTCTGGTAAATCATGAAGTTAAAGTAAGTAGAAAGAAATATAAGATAAAAATTTTATCTTTAATATATGCCTAGGTTTTACTTTTGAAAAAGTATTGTCATGATGATTTTAAAGTGGATTAATTTTTTTTGCATTATTTATTTATTTGTAACAAAATATTGCGCTTACAATTTTTTATTTAACAGCTTATTTTTATATTATTTGCTTTTCATAATTTTAAGTAACATATGAATATATTGCTAAGTATTTATTCGTTTACTCATTTCTAAACTAACCATTTAAATAATATAAATATACGATACAAAAATAAAAGTTTATATAAGTGTGAATTAAAATTAGGGATATAAACTATAATTTATTCCTAAATGTAAATGACTATCTTTATTTTTATTGCTGAAAGGTAGTTTACTTGTTGGACTATTAAAATCAAATAATCTAATTTTTCGCTAAAGTTGTATGAATTAGCTTTTAATTTATTGTATCTAATTAATTTCTATTTTTAGTGTAACGTTACATGTGGCAATGGTTATCAAAATCGACAGGTTAAATGTCAAAATAATGAAGGAGTTTTATTACCGGCTAATCAGTGTAATGGGCTAAAGAAACCAGAAATCACTCAGTCCTGTCGAACTTCAGTAATATGTCCTAAATCATCAGTTATTTCAGTGTCAGGAGTACAATACAAATGGTGGGCATCGCGATGGTCACCTTGCTCGGCTACTTGTGGCCAAGGTATGCAAAATCGACAAGTTAGCTGTCGGTATTTACATAGAGATGGATGGAAGTATGCCTCGAGTGAAATTCTATGTGAAGGCTCTGGTAAACAACCAGCTACACAGAAGTTATGCAATCTTCGTGCCTGTCTGACTCCAACTGAATATACTTGGAAGCCTGATCATTGGCGAGAGTGTTCACATGTATGTGGCAAAAAAGGTCGGCAGACCCGTCGAGTGTACTGTGTTAATAAAGCAATGAAAAAAGTACGAAGGAAAAACTGTGACTGGAGTATTCGCCCCCCTAGGAAACAGAAGTGTAATCAAAAAAAGTGTACTGGTTACACATCATGTGCCGATGTCTTACGAAAATTTCCTCATTCAATTGATAAAGAGTATATACTCACTATACTTGGTCGTAACATATCAATTTATTGTCATTCAATGAGTACCAGAGTACCCACTGAGTATATTACATTGCTTAAAGATAGCGAAAATTATTCTGAAATGTATGATAAAAGGTAAAATAAACTATTAACATTAAATAATTGAGTTGTAATGTAAAAAAGAAATATATATTTAAAAAAATGTGTTTTTTAATAATTTCACTCAAACATAATTTTTACAGACTTAAAGATCCTACAACTTGTCCTTTTAATGGTGAAAGACAAGATATTTGCCCATGCCAAGATATGCCTTATATTTCTTCTGGTTTGACTAAATTCTATAAAATACGATTCAACGTAACCTCGCTTACGATAGAATGTATGTATTAATATCAACATTTTTTTCTTAAATTTATTTGATTAAAATTTTTATTACATTTCAGCCAGAGATTTCACATTTGCTAAACAAATACATGGTAGATTTGTACCATATGGTGAAGCTGGTGATTGCTATAGCAAATTTAAAAGTGGGTGCCCCCAAGGAAAATTTAGTATAGACTTGAATGGGACAGGTATGAAAATTTCCCAAAATGTTATGTGGATTAAAAGGGGGCTTGACACCTCGTCAAGGGTGAACAAAAATGAAGTTAGTATATATTTTGATATTAATTTAGGTAAAAATATTTAATTTATTTATTTTTAGGATAACACGAAAATTACTGGAAGGTGTGGTGGTTATTGTGGATCGTGTGCTCCAGACCAGAGCTTAAAATTGGACGTAGTTACATCAAATTAAATCGATTAAGTTAATCTCTGGTTAGTTTATATCTCAGAGTCATATATATATATATATATATATACAGTATACAAGTAACATAATATTTATGTATCAATGTATACTTCATTAAGTAAACAACTACTTACACATAGTGGTCAGAGTTGAAACAGTTACCATTGTTACACGGCCACTGATGGACTGAAAATAATCCCAAATTTAGAAATAATTTTTATACTTAAAATTAAGTAGCTTATTCATATTCAACAAATTTGTGACTACAGCGTAGTGTCATAAAATGTTGTTACTATACAATTTTGATATTTAATATATGGAATAAAATAATATTGATTTCGCCCAAGAAATGAAATAAGATGAGCTTACAGCAAATTGTAAATGATGATGTCTCTTAATCTAAGTGTTGTAAGGTTAAAAATAAAAATGTTATTACAATATATAAATCGAATTTATAGACCTCTCTATAATAAATAAATTTTCAATTTAATAGTATCACTAAATATTACATTTTGACTGATTTGTATTAATATTATGAAAAATATTATTTATGTAACTGTTTAAATTACAAAATAGAAGTAAACAGACTCTCAAAAATAAATAACATGATTAAAATTATTTCTTGATATAAGCAACCTTTAAAATATTAATATCAGTTTGTAAAATTTTTAAAAAGTATTTCAAATTTTGGAACTAATTGGAATGATAAAATAAGTCTTCAACGATTTATATAACTATCCTATTCTATTTTCTTTGAATTTAATTTACAAAAATTAGTTAATATTTAAATTCTTTGTACTTGACTATGATGCTGTTTAATGCCAATTTTGTGTGTTCATTTATATTAAGTTTTTTTGTTGTAAATTTTCCTTATATATTATAATACTATAAATGTTTTAAAATAAGTTCTTCGTGCATTGCATGCTCTTCGATTCTCCTTAAGTTAATTTATTATTATGTAATTAAAAGTCCAATGACAGTATTAAAAATGAGATTTTAATCTGATTTGAATAAAGACTTATTTTTATTTTATGATCTCTAGTCATAATAATTCAAGATTCTATAGGTAACGCAACTAGTATACATTGAATATATTAATTATATTTATGTTTATTTATTATATTTGCATATTTACTAGTAGCATTTTATACATCCTCTTAATTTTTAATTTATAAAAATAATACGTAATATTTAGAAGTTTAAGTTATGTTTTATTGATTATTGATTTATTTCCACACAAAATTTTTAAACCCTTTAAGATTTTTTCAACGGATTCTACTTTTTACATTGTAAAATTTTTAAATAACTGTATTATTTTATAAAAGATTGTTTATTGTTATTTTATAATTACTTATTTATTAGTTAATAAAATTGTTTAATATTGTGTATTCTTCAAATTTTTCATCAACTTACTTTTATAATATCATAATAAACCTATTGCTTAATAAAAAAAAGTACTAAAAATATTATAATTTTAAGTTTTATAATGTATCCTTTTGTGAATCAAATCTACCAAAAAACCTTACTAATTTAAATAAATATAGACTTATAAATTATGAATGTAAAAAAAAGTTTTTCTTTTCAAATAATTTATTAATTATAAAAAACATATTATGTTAAATACTTAAAATTAAATCACCATTGAATTAAATTATCTTTTTGAGAACAAGTCACAGATTGCGAAAATGAAAATATAATTTTCATATACTCTATGAATAAGTAATAATGTAGGAATATAAAAAATCGTAGTGGTTTAATGTCTGAAAATACTTAATTTCTGAGAATGTTTCTTTTTTAAGTTAGATTAGAACATTGAAATGCGAGAAGTTTTATATATTCTCCTCTATTATATTTCCCTTGATTTATGTCTATTAATTGACGTTCACTTTTCTTTGTAAATTAATTACTTTTAGTTGACACTGTTTCGTAAGAGGCAGCAGACCGTAAAGCAGCTAATTGTGCACCATACTAGAAAGTCGTATTACCTTAAGCCTGTTTAAATCACTATTATTAAAGCGGGAGAGAGGGGTTACCTGGGAGGATGTCGGGTAACCACACATCCAATAAATGACGAAAGTAGACAATAGTTAAATAACAAATCTTCTTCTTCTTCCTCGCCTTAATCCCAACTACTTAGGGTCAACCACCCTTGTCCTAAACTTCCACTTGACACGATCTCCCACATCTTTTACGCTCACATCAGCTGTTCTCATATCGCATTCAATAACATCTCCCCAACTCTTTTTTGCTCTTCCTCTAACTCTTTTTCCTTCAACATTCATTTCTACAACTGTTCTTATGGCTTCCGATTCTTCTCTTCTCATAACATGACCAAACCATCTAAGTCTATTTTCTCTCATCTTATCCACGATTGACGTTACACCTGTACTCCCTCTTATATGCTCATTTCTTATCCTATCTTGTCTAATCATTCCATTCATCCATCTAAGCATTCTCATCTCTGCTACACTCATTCTTTGCTCTACTTGCTTATCAACCACCCAACACTCTGAATCATACATTATAGCTGATCTCACTACAGTCTTGTAGAATTTACCTTTTAGCCTCATTGAAATTCTTTTATCGCATAAGACACCAAACGCTTCTCTCCAATTCAACCACCCACACTTAATCCTGGTCTTATATCCTCGTCAATATCATCGCTCTTTTGCACAACTGATCCTAAATACTTAAAACTTTCCACCTCTCCAATCACGTCCTCGCTTATTGTCACTGGTTTCCTTACAAAATTACTGGAAGGTGTGGCGGTTATTGTGGATCGTGTGCTCCAGACCAGAGCTTAAAATTGGACGTAGTTATATCAAACTGAATCGTTTAAGTTAATCTCTGGTTAATTCATGTCTCAGAGTCATATATATATACAGTATACAAGTAACATAATATTTATGTATCAATGTATACTTCATTAAATAAACAACTACTTACACATAGTGGTCAGAGTTGAAACAGTTACCATTGTTACCCGGCCACTGATGGACTGAAAATAATCCCAAATTTTGAAATAATTTTTATACTTAAAATTAGAGAGCCCTCACCTATTTTCCTTGATTTCTCTCCTTCTACAGGGAAAATAGTTAAATAACAAATAACTTTATATATTAAAGATTCTTCAATGAATGTCTTAACATTTAAGGGTTAACGGGGAGTTCTTAAATACTAATATCTGACAATGTATCATAAAACAAATAGTTAAAAAAATCAATTAAAACCAAAAAATAAATAACATTAAAAAATAATACAAAATTCAATTGAATAAATGAATTTGTTGATAATGGTGAGTGAAATGTATGAAATTTTGTGGAGATTTTTTATATCGTTTATTTATGTTTTTCTTTTCGGTTTTTCAGTTAATCTTATAAAAATTGATATTACTCAAGGTGTGTCACGACCTCCCCTCCAACGAACGACAATTGTGTTACCTATATAAATTAATAAATACTAACTCAGTATGTGTAAAATTAATTTTAATAAAAAATTTCAATTAAAATAAATATATACGTGTTTTAAAATTGTGAAAGGTGGGTATTAGAGTGGTCCTTAGTTATAGATTATGAAAAATTTCTTTTAGAAATTCCTTGGTCTCAACCCCCCAAATTTGTTTATACACATGTAAAAACGAACCAAAAAAAATTTCACGTCAATCAGACAAGTTTAACCCGTGCCTACTCGGGGTTGAAAATTGGACAATAGGGGTAGTTTTCTAGTGTTTTGTACTTAATTCGGAAATGAGCGATCATAGAAAAAAAATTATAGAATATAAATTGTTGAAAATGTTATGGACTATAAGTTTAATTCTTACACAATTTTTAAACTCATTAGCTTTCGAGCAAAATTTTAAATTATACTATAGTTGAAAAAATATTACTGATGTTACAAATGTAAAAATTATGCTAATTGTTTTTTTCAGTTTCAAAATTCTTTACATCATAATAAAGTTGATTTTTTCCTGTCGGGATACTTATTTTTATAATCCTTGACAAATTGTAATAAATACTGTTTTTGATTTTCATCATTGGTTAAAATCCTGTTGTACTCTGTTTTAAACTGTACAGTGTAAAAAAAATATTGATTAATTCAATACATCAAACAGTTATAACTACATTTATGTAATATAAACTGTGTACTGGGGTGACTGATTATAATATATACAAAAATAAATCATAAAAAGAGTATAAAATAAATTGTAATTTCGACAAATCGATAAAATATAGTATAGTTTTAAATTTTGCTCAAAAACTAATGAGTTTAAAAAAAATGTGTAAGAATTAAACTTATAGTTCATAACATTGTCAACAATTTATATTCTATTTTTTTTCTATGATCGCTCATTTCCGAATTATGTACAAAACTCTAGCAATCTACCCCTATTGTCCAATTTTCAACCCCGAGTAGGCACGGGTTAAACTTGTCTGATTGACGTGAAATTTTTTTTGGTTCGTTTTTACATGTATATAAACAAATTTGGGGGGTGAGACCAAGGAATTTCCTAAGTCGAAAAATAAGGATCACCCTAGTGGGTATAATAACAAAAGAATATTATCAGTAGGTTTTTTTTGTTTTTCATAATTAAGTACTTCAATTTTATCTATTTGTGCATGTGATTTACGGTGAACAATTCCAGCAAGATACAAAGGGGCCAATTGGAGTCGTCGAACAAATGCTGCTACAAACATGAGAAACAGAAGAGCACAAGGAATAGACGAACAAATCTAATCCGATAATACAAATGTGCGTGTAAATATGGCGCAATTGTGCGAATCTCAATCACAATAGACACGAGCTGAACGCAATGAACAACGATGATTGGAGCAAAGACAAGTGCGCCGGTTCGTCGTGAACACACGCAGAGCAAAAGACCGACAACGCCAACAAGTGCATTGTGCATTGATTTGTTCTTATGACTGTCGCTGATTATGAGCCGGATATTGATTGAATATTACGCTCATTCGAAAGTGACGATTGGTGCTATGGACAAGGAATGTAGACATTGTTATATGCTTAAATTCAAAAATGAGTCAGTCGGGATGTGTTTTTTTGAAAACACTGATCCCAAAAGAAGTTTTAAATTATAGACAACAAGATTTAATTAGTAAGCTTTATTCATATTTTTCGATAAAGATATAATGACAATAAACGCTACGTTTCTATCGATAGAAACATGGTAAAAAAAAAAATAGCTATAACCCCTCGTATATTATACATGTATTCCATTAAAAAAATTTATTACAAACGAATAAAGTTTAATTAAAATTTAAAAAAAAACCATTTACTGTTTAAAAAAACTTAAATATTTTATTAAATTCAAGATATGTTCCTATTTGAAAAAAAAATTGACACGCCTAATAAATAGCTCATATTTTGAGAACAATATAAAATTAAATAAAAATACAAATCAAAATTGTTTTTATTCTACTAGTAATTGAGTTAGTTATGATAAAAGAACCATTCTATATATCACCATTGGAAAACTGTTTAAGTAAACTGTTATTAAGTCTATATAAAATGTTTTATAAACATTTATAATACATTTTTTCTATTCTTGTTGGAAACAATTAATCAAAAAAAATTATGTTCTTATACATTTTTTCATCCATTCAAACGGTTTTATTACAATATTGTTTACTCAATATTGATCGTACAACATTGTACCAGTTTTGTTAAGTTTTTTTTATCCCTGAAGTGTCGAAAAGAAAAATAATTCAACTACATTTTATTGTAGAGTTCTTATAAAAAATATTAGCCTTTACAAAATAAAAATAAAAATGTTCAATAGATTCCAAAGAAATGCGTGTCTTGTCTTTAATGAATAACTCTTTATATGTCATTTGAGAAATAATACGTGTAATGGATTAGTATTAGTATTGAAATCTAGTAGATATAATAGAACGTTTTCTTTATATTTTTAAGCTGGCCAAAATAACTAAATAACAATAAACACTTTGCTGGGTTTTTTTAATTAATTTGGACTTTGAATATTTTTCAATTTAAAAACACTTAGTCTTTTTTCTATTTATTTTTGGACTATATGACGTGTAGTGTAAATCGTATACGTAGTGCATTTAATAACAGAATAAACATTGTATTACTTTAAATATTATTAAATTAATTTAACCGTAAGGTAAGTACAATTTAACCTATAATTTCGAACCTCTAACAATCTATTGCGTAATATACTGTTATTAAATTAATAAAAAATTATAATAAACCATTAATAAAAAAATTAACTAAAAATATTTAACTTCCCTACCCAACCCCACCAAGGCTGATCTTATTATTTCTTATATTTTCTTTTATTGTCCCCCTTTTATACCTTTACATTTTATTTTTATTTTTGGTTTATTATAACAGTATGGGCTTTATTAAAAATTTTGATCTCCGAGTTTAAATATGAATTTGTAACTCTATCATGGTACATTGAAAACACATTGTATTAAAAAAAAATAATGTTTATAAAATGCTTAAATTAAAAAAAATAATGATACCTGTGTTTTAAATTATATTATTTTTAATATTAAATAATAACTAATAAAAGAACAATATTTTAAAATTTTTATTTGAATTGTTATCGAATAATTTGTTGCGCATATTACGCAAAACGTAAAAATCTTCGAATAGTATTCAAACGTCCTGGACGACGACGATTAACATGAAGATTTAGTGTATGATCTTGATTTGTTCCAGAGTAAGAGTTATATTGGGGTGGACTTAATTGCATTCTTACTTCAAAGGGAATAACTGAAAGAAATTACATTTAATATTAATTTTACTAATGTTTATTTAAATGTTTACTTAGTTAATCGTAAGAAGTAATTATAAATTAAATTTTTTATATAGGAAAGTGTTACGCAAAAATGGATATTAACCTATAGGTTAAAGTGCATCACATTTGATAGAGCTAGCAAATGTATTACAAATTTGGTTGATTAAAGAACACTAAAAACTGTTGAGGGTCCTAAAATTTTAATACTTATGAAGTAATTATAGGTAAACTTTTTAATTCTCAATTGTTCAAGACATATTTTCAATTTAAAGGTATTTGAATAAGTAGCAGAAAAGTTTTTTCAATTTTAAATGTTATGTCAATGTTAGATAAAATGTGTCTTATGAAATACTTACAATAATTTTCAAATCTAGTAATTAAATCACCACATTTTGGACATTTTGTTGTTCCTTCTTTAAACTCTTTATTTAAATTATATGCACATGCATATCCAAGTCTATGATTGCAAGGTTTTAGAGTTAACTGAGATATTTCGTTGCCACAACAACAATCAAGATCAGCATCTGAATAATAAAAAAATTAATTTCTTTTGTCGTTTTCATTTATAATTTACGCGATAAAAGTGTATATTTTTGTTTTTGATTAATATCTCTTTTTTAGCTTCGATGCGAAGCTGAGAAGGTATTTAATATTAAAAATACATCAAAATTGCCCTATCACCAAATATGATTCAAAATATACAGATGATCAAAATCTGGTATAACACAAATTTTTTTATAATAATTGAAAATTTTCAATGTTTGTAAAGAAAAATTTATTCGATTCAAAAAACTTTACAATAACACTTTGTAAGAAAAAAATGTTTTCGTCGTATATTATATATTATGTAGTATATTTTATCGTAAGAATTAGTTTATGTTACAGAGAAAAAAATGAAAATTACTATATTTAAAAATAGTTAATTGAAATATTTATTAATTAAAATATATTTTATAATGAAAAAATTAGAATATTATTATACAAAAAAAATTAGAATATTATTATACAAAAAAAATTAAATTAAATTAAAAGATTAACCAAAACATATTTCACATAAAATCTGGGTTGTAAAAAAACATTTTGTTTAAATAAAACAAAATAAATGATTTTATGTTTTATTAAAAACAGTACTGATATTACAAACTGATTAATAAAAGCATTTTTTATTTTAAGTTTTTAATTTTGAAAATAACTTACCAAAACCATTTGTATCACCTGAAAAATATTACACTGATAGATATTTAATATAATTTTTTGGGAACTAGAATGAGAATGTTAGTTAATTTGTTAGTCATTTTCTAAGTAATATTAATGAGTCAAAATAAAAAATAATTATTAGTTCTTGTGACATTAATTTTGTTTAATAATCAATAAATTTAGTTTTCATAGTTTTATTCAAAAGCAATATTTAGAGTTAAATAAGTGCTCGAAACCAGTACAAAAAAAAAAATTCATCATTTTTGGTTACCAGCTAAGATAGAACGTAACCAGTTTAATTAAAAAAAAAAACCTATCACCTTTTATTCAATTTCTCATAAAACAAAATTCATCTTGTATTAGCTTTAGTTTATTAATTAGTTATATTATAATATGTCAGTTAAGTAGTATATTGTTTAATATTAATTCTAAATTTGTTTTATATGCCTAAGTAATTTTAATCTGTATTCTATGACTGGTTGACGTTTATAATTCATAAATAATACAAAAGGCTGGGTACATTATTTGGATCGTAGCAAGAATATTTTTTTTAGTCCTTGTAATTTGAGCACTCTCAAGTTTAAAAAACTATTTGCACCAATTATTTCTAAACTAATTGATAAAAATATTTTTAATTTGTCCAAACCCATATACTTGACCTAAAGACGCTAAGAGATTATATAATCAATTCTTTTAACTTTATATAAAGTCAAATAATTCAATAGACACTACATATCTGTTAGGGGTCATCAAAATATATTAATTTTTAAAAACTTTTTATAAATTTAAAATTTAATCTTAAGTTAATGCATACTTGGGAATTGATATCCTATTATTGGTTCTCTACAAAGTGGACATTTAAAAATTTTTGGATTTGTAGAATTGTCATTAGCACAATTTAATCCAATCTGATGATTACAAGGAAGCATTGAAACCTCCAGTGGCTCTTCTAGACAAATGCAACAATGGTCACCTACTTCAGAATTACCATTATATAAATCTGAAACATTATCAATATTTAGTTTTAATAAATAGAGTCAATTTTGTATATCAATCAGAGACTGTAAAAGTTTTATGAATCATATTTTAAAATGAATTTAATTTTAAAATCTACTCATTATTGTCGTATTTTAAACTTAACTGCAAATTTTAATCTATAGAAGTTTCAGTTTAAAACTATACAAAAATGTATACCTACATAAGTAATTATAGTTTCAAAATTATACTACTAACAGTGAATAACATACATATTAAACCTGTAAGTTTGAAACAAATGAAATGTATAAAAAAAATCAGAGAATTATCAAAATCGTTTTTTCTAAATCTAATTTATACTACTTTTTGGAAAAAAATCTTACGAGAATCATTTTCGAATGCGATAATATTTATAATTATTAAAAAAAAAATTTTCGACAAAATGATAATTGAATCCAGGCGTAGCGATGTAATTTTTTTAGGAGGGCAACTAGGTCCATTTTGCCGACTGACTATTAAAAATAAAAAACGTATAAAAAACAAATNGGCATAGCGATGTAATTTTTTTAGGAGGGCAACTAGGTCCATTTTGCCGACTGACTATTAAAAATAAAAAACGTATAAAAAACAAATAAAGTTATAGATACAAAAATTTAATTAATTCAAATTCTTCTTTCTTTTAAGTTTGACCATTTTTTAGCAATAAAATCTAATTTTATGTCATCCAATATGTCTCTTTCGGTAGAAAGTAATAGCAAATCGCTTAAACGGGAGTCAATTTGAGTTCTCCTTAAGTAATTTTATACCAACTTTAATTTGTCAAATGAACGCTCATTTCCAGCTACAGTTACTGGGGCTGTACACAATAAACGAGACATTCTATTAGCTATGGGAAGCATTTTTTTTGATAGTTCTGAAAATACAACTACATCTGAAACAGTTTTTACTTCTTTACATTGGTCGTAAAGTACTTCTAACTCAACCTGTAAATGTAACGAATCTACAACAAATTGTTTGGGTAAAAATTTCATTGCATCTTGATTTCCAGTTTTAGTTACGTTGTTCCTTGATAATGGGGGGTTGAACAGATTATATAATGGTTTAATTGTACCAATGCAACTTTCCAAATAATTTTTCATCAGTGACGTGAGCTCATCCAACACAGATTTATATTCTTTCCTATAAAATATTTTAAATGACATATTAGCTGCATTATCTCTATTATTATCAAGGCGCTTAGGTACAAGTCGGCGTCTATGATGAACTGTAAACTCTTTTTCAGCATCCACATCAAAAGATTTCAAAAACTCAATTGAAATATTTATAAGGTTATCCATACCATCTACATCAGAATTAATAATATTTAATGATTCTAGAGTACTTGACATGAATATGATTGAATCAGCTATGTTAAGTTCAGTTGATTCGAGGCACTCAGTTAACAACTTCATCTTATACAAAACATTTTTCATAAATAGAATACTTACAACAAAGTCTACAGAAATTAAACGTTTTGATAAAAAATACGCTGCATTTCTGGTGGATTTATCGAATTTGTCCTTGGTATTTGTTATCTCATCTAAAACTTCAATAATTAAATGATATGATAACCAAACAGACTTAATTGCTTCAGCACGTGCTGTCCATCTCGTCTTTGACAAATTTCTGAGTTTCAATGCAGTTTCAATATCAGCTAGTTTGTTCAGTAATGAATAATATCGTTTTGTACCCGAAGAAAAAAATACATAAACTTCTTGCATTACTGAAAACATATCAGATATAATAAGACTAGCTTCACATCCATGTTCAATGAATGTGTTCATTCTATGAGCTTGACATGGAATATAAGGTATTTTTCTACCTAATATCTCAGTTAATTTTTGTTGTGCTCCATTAAATACTCCAGACATTCTGCTGGTGAAATCATATGACTGAAAAACAAGATTATCAGAATCTAACTCATTCTTTTGTAGTTTGTCTAATATGTCATTTGCCTTCCTACGCTAGTCTTATTTAAAACTTCGCGGACTTCTATTAATCTTTCCTCTGCTGTACCTTCATTATTGACGAACCTTACAACTACTGATAGCCTATCTGTATGTGACAAATCAGGCGTAGTATCAGCCATTATAGAAAACTGCCCGGATTCCCTAACTTTTGCTCTAATAGTTTTGTTCACTGATGACGCAAGGATGGTTATGAACTCGTTTTGAGATTGGGGGCTCAAATATGTAAAATGGTATGGCCGATAACAAGAATCATTAAGCCATTTTTTTAACAAGGGACAGTGTCTAGAAAGTAAATACGTAATTTGTGTAAGGTTACCATTTTCATCATCATCTTTTCCTCTGAATGCTAAACCTTGTCTAGCGAGGGTTTTGGTTACATCCAGTAGATACAAAATACTTCTTTGTGAAAATTTTGATTGCTCTCTTCCTGAATTTTTCGCTCACGTACTGTTTTGTCGAGCATAACATCAATGTTATTCGATTTTTTCGTGTAATTGCAATAATCAGTCAATGCAGATTTGTGCGCTTCAGAAATGAAATGTTTCTGTAATTTTCCAATTTTATTTACACCACTGGAGCCTTTCATTTTTTTCCATCCAGTTACACCGATTTCGTTCTAATAATCCCTTACTTTTTTGACGACATCAGGAAATAAACTACAAACAAAACAGCAAGCTGCATCTTTTGCTGTACTATATTCCAGGTGTGGGTATTCAATATACCAAGATGGATTAAAACGACGTGCTTCTCGCTTTGGGTAAATATTTAATTTTGGTTGATGTGGGCCTAGCAAAATTAGGTATTGTTTTTGATTATCTGAAGTTATTTAATTCTGAGTCCTGGATCATGATGAACTTTACTACTCACAGTATCTTTTTCGGTAAAATTTTCTGGAACTGTATCTATTTGTATCATTAAAACATTGCATCTATCCATTAGGGAAGAGGAAGTTTTAAGGATGTGTGTTATAGCATCTTTAACTTTAATTACAAACTTGTAACTATTTACAACTTCATCTTCATGAAGTTTTTGAATTATTGGTTTACACATATCTATATAATCAATTAAATTTTTAAACTGACCAGCACAACCAAAGACGTTTCCTGTTAAATCTGAATATTCTAAATTTGTTTCTGAACTTTGATTAGTGCAATCACAATGAATAAGTTCATTAATGACTTTTAATTCGCTCTCTTTTTGAGTTCCATTGGTTTCCATAAATTCAATTTCAGAAACATGTGCATTGTCACTAGCCTCAATAACAGATATTGATGACTGGACATCGGAGGTTGGACTTAATTTTGAGTTAACCTAACAAAATTATTCATCAGTTAGCTATTTTACAAAATAAACTATACTTGATTTTTAAATGGTTAATGATATTTTAGATTCAGTGGAAAATTGGGACTAGTTTTAGAACTAAACTTAGATTTTAATAACTATAGGTGTGAAGTTATTGTATTAAAATTATTAAATATTATTAATAACCAACATGACAATTTATAATATTTAATCTAATTTTTTTCTAAGCTCATAGTATGAGTTAAGAAATAACTATATTTTAATTGTGACTTTATATACAAACATTTTCCAATAAACTTGATGAAGCCACTTGTAAATTCTTATTAGAAGCTTCAAGTGCAGCTACAAATGGATTTTTAGGAGCCCCTGGTTCCTTAACTCTAATACGTTTTCTATTGTGACAAGCCGTTTCATGTCTGGTCTTAAAATCATTGTCAAATATACTTCCACAACTTTCACTTTTCTACGTTTACCCATATTTAAACTTTGGCTTTAGGCAGTCAGAATGCCTTAAAAGTTCAAATTTATTAATAAATTAAACATTTTTACACTACTATTAAAGACTACAAATATTACATAAATTTGTTTAGAGTAAAATTGATTAATTTACATAAATTTAAAAATTTTTTTAATGTATCATTTACTTAAGTATATATAATTTGGATTGGGGTACATATTTCCGTATATATATTTTCGCATTAAACTTTCCGCAAACTTGATTTCTGCATGACCATTTTTCCGCACGGACATTTTTTATATATATAACAAATATAAAAATAAATTAAAATAAACTCAATTTTTTTATTTTCGAATTACCATGACAACTAGATCATCGCATTTAACAAGGCCGTGTGTGACGATCCGTTTTTGTTATTTATTGGCATTTCGAAATTTTTCGCGTATAAAAATTAAAATTTCTAGTAAATAATGATTGCAGGAATTGTCAGAAACTTCCTTTTTCTCAATGGATATGTCTACTATCACTCGCCATAATGTGATTCTCGCTGATATTGGGAATATCCAAGAATGCGTTCAAAGAAGTGCAAGACTCGAGCGATAACAAATATACTATGTTGAATACTATACTATAGTATGTTATTATATATGTTGAAGATGGTACAGGTATTTGTCGAATTTGGCTCATAATATTTACTTGTGAAGGTCATTCGATAGGGTATTTGCTAAAGTTTTTGGAAGCTTGTACATGCGAAAAAATGTTGATTGAAATGAAAATATAATGAGATTTTAATAGAATTAACGTTTTTTATTTGCGGAAGCTTGTATATGCAGGAAAATGTCCGGATACCTATAATTTGGCATAAATTTAGTTTATAGATTACATTATGTGTATTTTCAATAAGGATTATATTAATGTTTTACTATTAAAATTTAATAATTGCGAACTTAACTTGTATTAATACCTTGGTATTATTTGTCTTATATGATTTATTATGTTTATACTCTTGGCTCTTTTACGTAAATATTTTAATAATTTTTGAAATTTTAAAAATGAACTGGGGTAAGTTTAAGGGGACAAGTTGCCCTCTCAGTCCCCCCTTTAGTTTCACCCCTGATTGAATCAAATGTCATGAGCGTTGACAGGGTACTTAATAGAATGATGTAGCCGACTCAAGTTTTCACTAAAAAGTGGCGTAAAGCCAATTATTTACTTAATTTATTTATTTTTAGTATTCGTTAATTATCTTCTTACTATAATTAAGTATACTTAATAAAAATTTTAGGTAGAACTAATCGAATATTTTTTAAAACCATTCGGTAGCCTATTTGAATAGTTTTTAAAACTATTCGATAGTTTATGCTAAAAATAAACTATTCGGTTGTATAAAAACAATTCGAATACCCATTACTAATAAATACTGACGTTCTGTTAGCGTGGGCAGTTCGTCATCACGAAGGTGACTTCAACTTATATTTGTGGTGGGTCGTCGTCGGACGTGCGGCACTTGCTGGACTTGGTACCGTAGCGTATCGCACGCGGTGTTGGTCAAATATCATAAACATGTAGTATGGCGACGGCTGATAAGGTTGGCACGGGTCGCGGTGCTCCGTGTGACGCGAAGCGACGCGGGATCGCGTCAGCGTTGACATGAAACATTCTGTATAGAAGGTACTATATGATTGTAATTGGTTTACTTCATATTGAAAGAAAATCAGAAGGTCTAAACATAAATAGACTCGCTCTTCATATCCATTCTTTATTCTTAAGAGTTAATAGCTTCCGAAATACTGATTCAAAAATTGTTATCGAGCAGTCATACTCATAGATTCCTTGTTTTTAATCCAATTATACGTGTATGTTTTCATTTAAAAATTTTGATACAGTTTTAAAAAGGGGATAGAAGAAGAAATACAATTTGTTGTGTTAATTAATATGGATAGGGTATTATTAACTTCTGAAAAAAAAAAAAATCTTTTGATGAAAATTAGTGAAAAACAATAACTGGATCACCCTATACACATTTAAGTAGCTTATTATCATCTCCTTAAGAGATGAAGACTATTGTCTTTAATCCAACTATCTATGGTCGGTTCTACCTTACAATGATTTGGCAAGATTTTTACACCGACTATTGACCTGACGCAACTCCATTATGATTGAAGGAACTAACATGGTGACAAAGTGTGTGTCATTGTTTAAGTTCCCACTTGATATTTGTTTGAAAGGACAGCCCCTTTCCTTTTAATATACTTATTGAAGTGAAATCGAAAGCTGCAAAAAATCGCCCTATATATAATTATATTTAACTCTTAAAACTTTTTAAAATATTTTTTTTCTAAAAGGTAAATCATCACCTTTTAGAAAAAAAATGAGGTACTTATTTCTCCTTCCTATTAGACTTTACTGATTGACCGAATGTATACATGTACAGGCATAATTTTGTAAAAAAAGTAAAAAATTATACACTGTAAGAAAAAATCCAAAAATGTATATACACCAATAAAATATTTTTAGTATATGCGTTACTTTTACACTAAATTAGTGTAATTTTGGCTTTAAATACCGAAAATTCGTACACATGTTATTATCACTATTTATCAGGCATTTTCCCTTACATTCTATGCGTTAAAATGTTCCAGCGTATGTGTATGAAAATTGGGATATTTTGTTTTAAAAGTGAACAGTTAAATAGAAAATTTATTAATAATGTTGGATACATAACGGTCGAATGTGCTATCGAGAAATTGTATTGTGATAATTTTTTCTATCGTTGTGCTTAACCGAGTTGTTGTCAGTCTTCTCTCTATGTCTGCATTGCCGCTGCCATCTTAGTGCTTTTTAGCTATAAGCTCTATGGCGCTTGCGAGCCAGCATTTTTATATTCGTTTTGTTGTAAAAGTAAAATATCACCTTTGCGATTGTCGCTCCCTTGTGCGCTCAGTATATCGACGTTGGGTCTAGATATTTTCTGATATACATCACAAAACAGTACAGTTCACAGCATATTGTACACGTTGTTCAACTACTTGCATTTGATTTTAATTGATTCTTTCAATATTCAACATTATTATCAGTCGTTTCAATTAGTCGATAAATATAATACTTGTTCATCTTGCTTTTAATACTTACTCACATGTATAATTTATTATTTGTTTATATCAGCGCCATTGTGGCATTAGTATTAAGTGTCCTCCCTATCCAAATTGGTATATACAAGATTTTATGATTCATGTTTAATACATTTAATTGTTATAATTATATATTGTAAAATTCATTCATACAGTACGTTCACCTTATTCCTTTTCATCGACATAGCCTATCTCAAGACAAAATAAACCACGAACTTTAACGAACCCACCGGATACTGCGTTCATACAAATAAGATATTTATTCTTTAAATACTTTTTTAAATAAATTAAAAAACATTACTTCTAATATTGTTTACATAGTTCTAAAGTATAATAATTATTAAATATAATTGTAATTTTGACGAAAAAATAAAAAATTTAACATTTTTAAGATATAAAATTTTTATTACATTTTATCCAAAATTTCCCTTACATTGTATGCTTGTAGCTTCCACTACACGTATGTGAATATTCGGAATTTCTTTTATAACAGTATAACAAATCAAAAAATGATAATTTTGTAACATAAAAAAAATCAATTTTTTTTCTCAATATTGTATTTATTTTGTGAGTAATTAAATGAATTACCATAAATGGGTTATGAGGTAGGTAAGTTTTTAAAGCTTAAGCTAAGAATATAGTTTTAATATAAGTATTTGAATACATACTCTGATCATTTGATGAACTCGAGGCAGCATCTAAAAGAAAAAAAATGTTATTTTACTTGATAAAATAGTTAGTTTGTCTAATTTTTCTATAATTTTCTACTTTTCAACAGAAACTTTTAGCATCGATGCGAAGCTGAGAAGGTATTAATTTTGTTATGATGTGTTCTGTTTTGTTGTCACTATTTATTAGCTCTCATCGAATCAATTTCATTCAGCAATACGTCAAAAGATAAAAAATCATATTTAGTCGACGATATCGTCAAAAATCAAAAAAAAATTTCTAGTTCCCCTTAAAGTGGGAAAATTCTCAACAAATTATAATTTTTAAAAATGTTAGACCTTCTTCAACTTTTTTACTTAAAGCTGCCACAATTTTTTGAAAATCAGGTGAACAAAAACAAATTAAAGAAATCATATCACTGAAATGAAACATTTTTAAATCCTCCTAGATCAAATTATATACTTTGCTAAAACAAATTTTTGTGAAATATCTGAAATTAGATCTTTTTTATTATATCATTTTTTGAAATTATACTTATAACAATGAACGAGTATTTACATGTAAAAATTAATTTTTAAATATGTTAAAAATAATTTCTATTCAAAATATTATGTTTAACTTAAAAAAAATTTTAAACATTGAAAAAAAATTGTTATTGTTTAAATAAGTATGCAGTCACGAACTTATAATTACTACTAAAATTAAATTTATGAGAAAACCTCAAATTTTCATGAAAATCATTATTTTTTGTATTGATATCGAAATAAATCATTTTAACCTATATTTTATTGGTTACTTTTTTTTACGTATTAGTTATAATCACAAAAAATAGCGGATTTAGAATATATCTAATTGCATATTTGAAATCAGCGCAAAACATGTATGCAGAAAAATATATTTTTACTCTAATGACAAATTCATTATAGATCAGTGAGTTTATTCATAATTAACATAGAATAATTTTACAAAAAATTTGCATCAAATCCTTCAATTTTAATACATTTTTGCCATAGAAGTTACGAATTATACAAATAATTTACAATTTCTCCGTAAAAATGACAAAATTAAATTATTGAAAATCAATTTCATACATATAATAAGTATTTATTACTGTATTATACTTTTATACTATTTATGTATAAATCAAAGTACTACTTATATGGATATAATTAAGGAAATCGGAATTGATGTTACTTTAAATTTGATATTTATCCTCATTATTTGTATATATATAATTATTTCTGTTACATATATCCTAGAGTATATGAGTTTATAAAAATGGATTTTTCAATATTTTTATATTGTTTAGTTTTTAATTAATATTTGATGCAATTAATTAACATTGAATATTATAGATACATGAACATAATTTTAAATTAAATATTATAATAAAAACTGTATACGAAAATACTGTTTACATTTATATATATATATATAAATTTACGTAATAACATATGTCCGACACATTTTTTTTTAATAGTAATTTTGAAATGAAAAACGACGATTAAACAAAAAAAATTGTTATTGTTTACTTGTGATTTGTATACATAAAGAAAAGTTTTCAAGACTAATTTTGTATTTTTAACTTGTGTATTATATTTAATTTAGACTTAAAGAATGCAGTGTGTCCGGAAATTTTTCAAAAATTAATTTAAAAAATGTGTACTTTTTATTTCTATTTTTAAATATTTTACCTCTTCAGATTTAAAAAAAAATATGATATATGAAGGAGACATGTTATCATTAAAAAAAAACCCAGCATTAAAAAAAAAAATTGTTTGTTATTTATAAATAAATTTAATGCTCTACAAGGAATTTACATCAAAGAACAAAATATACTTTTCAAACCCATTTTTTCACCGATTTCAAATCTGCAATTACAGTTTTGCATATGGCGTAAATAATAACAAAATTCTTCTAATTAATATTATTTAATTAAATATTCATATTTGATTATTAGGTTAAGTATAATCAACAATTATATTTTAATAAAAAATAAGTTGAAAAAGTATTTTTAAGTTTATAACTACACCTGTATAAAGGGAAATGGTCTAATTTAAAAAAAAAAGTATGTTGAATAAAAGAATAAAATAAATAGTACTTATCATAAAAAAGTTGTAATGATCTATACAATTTTCAAATAGTTATAGCATTATAAAGTTTAAAATATAAAAAAGAATTTGTTCGGTGAAAACTGAGAAAAAATGGTAACAGACACAAAAAAAAACAAAATAACATATCATAGTAAAATGAATACCTTTTCAGCTTCGCATCGAAGCTAAAATTATATTGATTCATAAAAATAACAATTTGGTTGGACGACGGCTATGAAACGATGGCTTCAGTACTCTTTTGTTTCTTTAATGAACATACAGAAGCGTATTGAGTAGTTTAAAGGATTAATTTTGAATTTTTGCTCGACTTATTTTATGCTCACTCGCATCATTTTTATTATGAATTTTTTTTTTGTCGTATTTTTCTTTGTTTAGACAAAACAGAGAACACGACTGTCACATACTCTGTTACATATTTTAAATAATATTAGCCATAATTGATCAAATCTTAATAGATAAAAGTGAGGTTCTGGGATTATTAGTAATATGTATAACCAAGTATTATGTGTTATGTTATAAAAAACAATATCATTGAAAAGGTTTATTTTTTCATTTAAAATGTGTTAATTCTAAAATTGTCAATTAGACACCATATAATTTATTTTTTTAAATTTCGAAAAAAGATTCAAAATTATTATATATTCTATGGAAAATATCCACAGATTCAATTATTATCTTAAGCTTAGTATTAAGTACAAAAAAGTTATACATTACTCGAATAATTGACCAAATAAAAAACGATAGTGATTAATGGTGATATAAAAATGAGCTAAAATAGTAAAGTAATAAATTATATTTTTTATTGTAAATTTCGATAATTAATACAATTATAAATTAAGTTACTCTCATTTCATACCATATTTTTCATAATTGAAAATCAATTTAAAATTTTACTGTGATTATTAATATTAAAGTAATATGTTGGTTTGGGATTACGTTTATATATAATAGCTATTTAAATTACGTTATGAAACATTGCTTTCAATATAATTTATCACAATACAACCAAAGTATGTAAACATGAATAATAATAATTACGAAAAAAATCTTGCATATAAATAAATTACTATTACAGTTTTGCGTTTTAAAAGTTTTTTTATCATAGTTTTATGCGTTTGAGATGAATGAAATATTTTATTAAGATGTATTTTAATATAGCAAAAAATTAACGAGCAGAAGAGTATGACGTTTATTTGCTTAATCAGAATAAATTGGAATTTATGTGGTACCAAATCAATTATTCTAAAAATATTAATTGAACATAATTTTTTAAGCCTATAGATCTTATTGTAAAATTTAAAAGTTTTAAAATTATTTTTCAATTTCGAATAAAAAATTTAAAAAATGAAAGTCCGTTTTTTTGTGAAAATAATAATTTATATATGCAGGGTGATTTTTTTATCATAATACACTCAATTACTTACAGAATAAACATAATTTTAACATTTTTTTTTTTTGGTTATCTTTAGTTACACTTTATTCTTGAATTATTAACTATTTAAAACTTTTTATGTTCATCCCTTATGCCTTGTAAGAGTGTCAACTTTGTTTTTTTAATCGAGAACTCATATATTGAATTTAATAAAATGTTTGAGTTTTTAATTCAATAGTAAATGACATTTGAATTTTTAATGAAACTTAATTTGTTTATTAGATGTAAACATTTAAAGTTTGAAATGTTTGAGTTAATATACATGTATAATACACAANGAAATGTTTGAGTTAATATACATGTATAATACACAAGGGTTTATAAATACAGGTAGTTAGTTGGATTTTTATGACATCGCTGTCACAGTCACAGATTGTTTATTATCAATTATGACTATCAATAGTTATACTTTTTATATAGTCAGTTAGTGTATTTATGAACTCACCACAATGTGCCTTACTACCATTGATAATACCAATGCTGTTTTCCTGCGTATATTGATGTCATAAAAAACTAATAAGCTACCTGTATTTGTTATCCCTTGTGTATTATGCATGTATATTAACTCAAAAATTTGAAACTTTAAATGTTTACATCTAATAAACAAATTAAGTTTCATTAAAAATTCAAATGCCATTTACTATTGAATTAAAAACTCAAACATTTTATTAAATTCAATATATGAGTTCTCGATTAAAAAAACAAAGTTGACACTCTTACAAGGCATAAGGGATGAACATAAAAGTATTACATAGTTAATAATTCAAGAATAATGTGTAGCTAAACATAACCAAAAAAAAAAAATGTTTAAATATATTTATTCTATAAGTAATTGAGTGGGTAATGATAAAAAAATCACCCTGTATATATATATATATATTTTTTTTTTTATTATTATTTATACATAAGTATATATAAAATAGTGTATAATCTATTTTGTTATAATATATATATATTAGGGCGGATAAAAAAAAATCGATCTTCGAAATATTAATGAGAACCATTTTAACTATATTATATACATTAAAATAGGCATATTAAGAAAATTTGAGATGTTTAAAAAAAATGTTTACTGGTCGCTCAACGAATTTTTAGTATTTTGACCAAAAATACACCGAAAAACAAAAAAAACGGCCTCTCTTAGTGAATTTTTGATCAAATATTATGATTAGTATATCAAAATAGATTGATTTTACTGTCATAAAAAAGAAGTATAAATATTGATAGGATAATTTTGTCATAAAAAAAGAGTAGTGTTATAAAGGCAGGAATGATATGATAATAATTATAACATAATGAAAAGTAAAAGTAGTAGCAAGTGTTAAATATAATTTCGGCGATGGTTTATCATGAATAAAAGAGATAGGGTATGGGGATAAGATAGAATCAATGAGTTAGTTAAATTTGTTTAGCTACAAGGTGAAAATAAAAATAAACGGTGTATGATCATGGATTTTTTTGTTGAAATGAAATGACTGCATATAGTTTGTCGTAAAATGTAAACTGAAGGAAAATTACACACGGATGACACTAATTCGAATAATATTAATTCTACTATGAAATTTGCAGTTGTTTTGGGGGAGAATTTTATGACTCTTGATATTTTTTATCGATTGTAGTATATGTAGGAAACGATGTGTGTTTGCGTAAAATGCAACTGTCTGATTGTTGGGCGCCAAGCTTTAATAGCTGGATTATTTTTTTTTATGAATGATAAAAACAAGTAAAACATTTACGTTACACACCTACAATAGCGATTAGAATGATGATGTAATAGTTGTTAATAATATTTTTTTTGAATTATGTACGTTTAGAAGTAATTTTATTATTCCCACGACAAAAATTATTCATGGCTTATTTTAAATCTATCTTTAATTTTTTATGACATCGATATTAGCAGGTACACAGCATTCTTATTATCAATGATAGTAAGGTACATTGTTGTGAGTTTATAAATACACTAACTGACAATACAAAAAGTATATCTATTGATAGTCATAATTGATAATAAACAATCCGTGACTGTGATAGCAATATCATAAAAAACCAATTAGCTAACTGTATTTGTAATCCCTTGTGTATTATACATGTATATTAACTCAAAAATTTGAAACTTTAAATGTTTACATCTAATAAACAAATTAAGTTTCATTAAAAATTCAAATGTCATTTACTATTGAATTAAAAACTCAAACATTTTATTAAATTCAATATATGAGTTATCGATTAAAAAAACAAAGTTGACACTCTTACAAGGCATAAGGGATGAACATAAAAGTATTACATAGTTAATAATTCAAGAATAATGTGTAGCTAAACATAACCAAAAAAAAAAAATGTTTAAATATATTTATTCTATAAGTAATTGAGTGGGTTATGATAAAAAAATCACACTGTATAATGGTTAAATATAGAAAAGAAAAACCCAGCACAGGGGGTCGCGGCACGTTTGTGACGTGGTATAGTTGGATCAAGTATAATGATATCTGACAGTGATTAAAATCATTATCAAAAATAAACGCTTCGATGCAAATCTTTAGATAGTGTTTAATTTTAAAAAAATTGGTGTTTTATTCCAAAAGCTACTTGATCTGCTGGTTCCTTATTAATATCTCGATTAAGATAAAGTATGTCGAATGAAAAAGGGTTTATTAAAAA
>NW_026099572.1:4807908-4810285 GCF_025091365.1 Daktulosphaira vitifoliae
AACTTTGTAAGAATCAAATTAAAATGTACTTCATATTAATCAATATCAATTTAATAAAATTGGGAGCTTAAATAAAAATATGCATTGTTTAAAAATTTATTGTTTTATTTTAATTTTACACTGAGTTAAATGATATCCATTCAATGAATAATTAAAATAAAATTCTAAGTGTTATTATTATTATTTTATTATTGGGATTAATTAATGGATATAGTTGGCACATTACTTTGAGAATTTATTTTAGATATATAAAATTAACATTCAACTTTAAATATTACACCAACTATAAAATAATTTAATATAAGTAAAGAGAAATTAGAAAAAGTTTAAATAGGTATAATAGCCATAAAAATATTTTTAATTGTTTTAGGCAAAACTATTAGTTTAAAAATATTTAAAATCTTTAAATTTAGTTTAGTTTAAATGTTTTTATATCATTGTTATAACATATCGAAGAGACTTAGAATAAATAACAGGTTATTTTAATAAAATAAAAATTATACTATTTTTTTTTGTTCATTTAATACAAAAAAAATTTAATATTTTAATACTTAATTAATTTCAACTATGGAAGTATAATTAAATTTGATTTTCATATTACAAAATTCTACTTAACATTAAATTATAATGGAAAAGTGGGATTATTGTTAAAATGATTTTTGTTAAAATAGGATTGATTTGAAAATAGCTGTTTTAGACTAATGAAAAGTCATAGGACCGAGTGGTTAGATATTAATATTTATATAGAACTTGTTCAGTCTTAAAAAAATAAATAAATAGAGTTAGTATAACAGTTTTTATAATTCTTCTTTAGAAGGACCATCTAATTCAACATCTGATAAATCAATATCTTCTACTTGGGGTAATTCACCATCTTTTCCATCCCAAGGTTCAGTTGTATTAATTTTAGGCAATTCAGCACCTCTGACTGGAGCTGTTCGTCCACGTCCATATGATAAATCCCTAGCTTTTTTTTTTAACAAATTATCAAAACTGAATAATTTTTAATAAAAAAAATATATAAACCTCAAAAATTCATTAATGCTATCTTTTGAAAAAGATCCCCTTAAAATAGTGTACTTCATTTTTTTAACATTTAAAACTGCTAATGCAGGATAACCAAATCCACCAATTTCTAATGATGATTCCAATTCAGACTGATTTCCTGCTTCAGACCATAACCATCTGAAAAAATAAGAACTTGTAATCACAAAAGAATAAGGACAGTAAATGTTTTTAAGTAAAATTAAAAAGTAATAATTTTCTAATATAATTAAGTGATGTAGTTTACCCCCAAAGCTTTTGTTTAAATTTATCTCCCAATGAGCGCAACATTTTGATGTATTCATTACAACTGGACTGACAATCTAAGATATGAGGCAATACAGTAATTACACATAAAGCATATTCTGAACATCCAGACTTGAAGGTATCTTCATTTATAACCTAGTACAATATGATTGATTAAAGGTAAATTATTTATTTCAATATAAAAATGTAGATTAAATTTCAGAAAGTACTATATAAAACAAAAATCTTATACAATTTTCAAGATTCAAAAAAAAATAAGTTCGGTAAAATAAGAAAAATTTGTTTTACTTTTTCTAAATATATAGATTTTACCTTCAATAAAAAATATGCTTAACCAATTCATTTAAAGTAAAATTTCTTTAATCTGGCAACAATTTTAAACTTAACAATACATCAAATAATTATATGTAAAATATAATTAAAATTTTTTAAGTCTCAGATTTAAAAAAAAAAAATCAAAGAAAGAAAATTATCTTATTTTCTCATTGATTGTATGAAAAATAATTGTCTTACTAAAAAAAATGTTTGTTCTCATAACATCGATTATATTAAAAAACAGTCATATTTATTTATTCTGTTTTATATAAAGAGAAATAGATGAAATTATTTTCATCAAATTTCATTATTCTGAATCAATTAATTTTTTTTGTAAAAAAAAAAAACATAAAGGTACCTGCATAAAAACATAAACTATACAAAATTTAGTACCTCAAAAACTTCAGGAGGTGGTACATTTTCTTGATGTTTCTGCAATGCCCAGCTAATAATATCATTGGATGTTCGACCACCTGTATATTCTTCAGCTCCACTAGAACTAGATGTGCCTGATGGGAAGAATTTTATTGTTGGATAACCTCTAATTTGATGCTCTTGAGCTTTTGATGAATGTACAGTAGCATCTAATGTACCCAGTTTAACCTTAAGAATAGTAATAATTTATTATTTTAATTTTCATATAATTTATAATAAATAAAATATATGTTTATATATTTTATCGATATATATTTTTTAATGGATAATTAGCAAAAAATTATAATTATGAATGACATTAACATCATAATTATAA
>NW_026099572.1:4810385-4816210 GCF_025091365.1 Daktulosphaira vitifoliae
AAAAATACACAATATAAGTATATTGTATTTTACATGTAAATAATCAGAAAAAGAACAATTTAAAAACAATAAAAAAAAACATATCATAGTAAAACCAATACCTTCTCAGCTTCGCATCGAAGCTAAAATTGTTAGTTTTATAACTGATTATTAATAATAAAAAAAAATTCATTTTAATTTAATATTATTGACAAATAATAATAAATAACATATACATACTGTATATTTTGGTAAAACTTTAGAAACAAGTAATTATGACTTACGTAATTGACTTTGATGATTTTCGGATATTACGTTCACCATCAAAATCCACTGTCATTGGTTCACTTGCACAAGTATAACAAATATTTTCAATTATGGATCTTTAATTATAAACACAGGATAATTCATTAAGTAAAGATCCGTTTGCGTTTTAAATTCAATTAAAGATTTGGATTTAAAAAAAGAAATTCTTTTAATGAGATCAGACCCTCGTCTATACCAATTTATTAATTATTACGGATAGAAAACTTACCAAAAGCAATTAATTTAAAATTTTTCCTTTGATAAATTGGATAAATAAAAAAATTACGCATCCTATAATATTTCATTCTATATGCACATTTATTACATATTTTAAGGTTACATGTATAAGTAAAATCACTAGCGGTGTTACAAACCCGTATTGTTATGATATTAGTGTAGTGGGATTAGGGAATAATTAGTATTAGACAACGAATAAGCAATAATCAATCGCGTTCGAACCTTAAGACAATTAATTGTTGTAAAACAAAAATAAAAAAAAGGGGAAGGGGAGGGATTTAGGATTGAAATGAATGGGGAAATACGCGGGATCTGACTCTTCATTCGGGCGTATGGATCGAGGGTCTACAGTTGTAAAATAAAGCATGCAGGTTGAGTTCAAATAGTGTTACCTGAATATTTATGTTATCCTTAATGAACAGGATTTATGTAATAATAATTTCAACACAAAACAAGTTGATGTCAATTATCAAATGATATAATTATTGTCACTTATTACACAAAATACACAAAAGTGATCCATATGGTAAAAGAAATAGTACATGAAACTTAAATAAAATATTTGTACATACTAATTTAAATATTGTCAATATTATATAAACGATACAGAGAAAAATGCGGAGTTTACTTATAAAACTGGACGTGTTCGTTCCGGAGTACGATTGAAACAGGCCGTGTCAGACGAGCCCATGGAGTCCTTTGGTGTCCTTCCGAAGTCCCCTTCCAGACACGTACATGACCATCGGCCTTACATTTATTTAGATTCTTTGTTGCTATTTTGCTGACATTGTAGAAGGATTTTGTAAAACAACGGGGTTGTACATGTTGGGAAGGAACGGATGTGTGTGCATGACATGATTGTGTAAGTTGTGTGTGTATCTGCAGTCAGTGATAGAAAGTGTTGATTGTGTTTTGTAATTTAGTGGTGTGTGGGTAGAAGATGAAAGAATATCAGAAAAACATTTTGTTCGGTTGTGTGAAGGGCCTATTACAACATAATGTTATAGTAATAAATAATTGTATTTCTAAAATTAAAGAACTGTTGTATAAATATATATTGTGCTATAAACTTTTACTTTTATTTCACATTACAACTGCATTCACTCCAACACGTTACCGTGTCTCATCCTAGGTGGGACACAACAAGCGGTTCTTTTTCTTTACATAATATAAATTTTTCGTAGTCAGATGGGTCATTTAAAATAAAATACAAAATTTTTAAAAATAATTTTAATTACATTGAATTGAATTTATAATAAAATTATACCTAAAGCGATTCTATTATCGTGAAACTTTATATACAAACTAAAAATAAAAAATTGAAAAACTATCAAAAATTAGCGATTTTTAAATTTGTAATTTTTTTGGACATTTCCACCATTTACGGGAAACGAGGGAAATTTTTTTAATTTTTGAGGGTAATGTTTTTGACTAAATACGCTAGGTGATACTTTATGGTAACAGACACAAAAAAAACACACCATAATAAAACTAATACCTTCTCAGCTTTGCATTGAAACTAAAATTTTGATAATATTTTGGGTTTCTTTAGACATATTTTTTTTCAATTTATCAATTGTAATGCTATACATAGTACATCATTAATGTCATAATAAATTTTTTGTATACACATTAGATCATTAATGTCATAATGTATTATTTAAGACTTCAATCAATCAATTACACAAAATAAAATGTATACCAATAAAAATAAGATATATAGATGTACCTTTTAAATGTTTAAAAATACTAATGAAATTTCGTAGAAAAAGAATATATATTAATTATATAAAACAAACACGAAATAATAAACAATATGTAATGGTAGCACATAAGATGTAGGGTAATAAACTATGTCTAAATTATTATATAAGATATGATAGTATTTTATAATATGTAGATCATTATTGATGAAAATTTAATAAATAACATGTTATAAATTACGATTAATAAAGAAATAACAGTGGCGTTAGGTTATAACTTTTTGCCTTTGAACCACGATCAAATTTAATATGAAAAGCCAAAAATAAAGAGCATTCTGAGACAGATGTAGTCAGATATTCACAGAAGCATTCACTACGCTCAATCATTCCACATAACGAAATATATGCAAGAATATATCCGCCGTCAACACAATTATTTTTGTACAAAAAATACAACATCTATTTATTTAAGAGTATCGCAGAAAATATCAAGGTAGGAATTTAATAAATTCACCAAAAATAAATAAGGTTTAGAATTAAATTTTATGAGTACATAGATTAAGAAGGCATACAGGAAAATCAAGTGATTATCAATAGTAATAAATATACCAAGTAAATTTAATAAATCGGTAATGTTTGTACAGAGTTACTTGGCAGAGTTATGTCGTTGATACGTGTCTATTTCAGGAGTTAGGTTGGAGATTCATATGTATAGCCACCATACCTTTTTTTTTTTTTCCAACATCCGGCATAATGTGGACCGCCCTGGAACTACCGCAAGGTATTGCTTCAGGGTGGCCCACGCCATCTAAAATTCACACCACCACGTTGTGAATCAGTCCGAAATTAATCAAAAGCTGATTCACAACGTGGTGTGGTCTCCCCCGTTAGCCGGATCCCAAAAGGCGGGATCCGTTGCCCATGTTGCACCACGTGGAAGTGGGGGCAGGACTTTGAGAAGGTTGGGCCATAAAATTCACAAACATACATAAACATAAAAACACAGACACATAAAAAAGTATGCACCTTCGGCGCCAGTCTAGCAGACGCCGCAGGTACTCCCACCCTGGGCAGTCTCTGCCTCAGACGTTCAGCCTCCTCCTTTTGGCTCATCACTGATTCGGCGAACGCCTGAACCAGAGACCACCCCTCCCGGCTTCTCAGCATTAGAATGATGATGTAATAGTTGTTAATAATATTTTTTTTGAATTATGTACGTTTAGAAGTAATTTTATTATTCCCACGACAAAAATTATTCATGGCTTATTTTAAATCTATCTTTAATTTTTTATGACATCGATATTAGCAGGTACACAGCATTCTTATTATCAATGATAGTAAGGTACATTGTTGTGAGTTTATAAATACACTAACTGACAATACAAAAAGTATATCTATTGATAGTCATAATTGATAATAAACAATCCGTGACTGTGATAGCAATATCATAAAAAACCAATTAGCTAACTGTATTTGTAATCCCTTGTGTATTATACATGTATATTAACTCAAAAATTTGAAACTTTAAATGTTTACATCTAATAAACAAATTAAGTTTCATTAAAAATTCAAATGCCATTTACTATTGAATTAAAAACTCAAACATTTTATTAAATTCAATATATGAGTTCTCGATTAAAAAAACAAAGTTGACACTCTTACAAGGCATAAGGGATGAACATAAAAGTATTACATAGTTAATAATTCAAGAATAATGTGTAGCTAAACATAACCAAAAAAAAAAAATGTTTAAATATATTTATTCTATAAGTAATTGAGTGGGTAATGATAAAAAAATCACCCTGTATATATATATATATATTTTTTTTTTTATTATTATTTATACATAAGTATATATAAAATAGTGTATAATCTATTTTGTTATAATATATATATATTAGGGCGGATAAAAAAAAATCGATCTTCGAAATATTAATGAGAACCATTTTAACTATATTATATACATTAAAATAGGCATATTAAGAAAATTTGAGATGTTTAAAAAAAATGTTTACTGGTCGCTCAACGAATTTTTAGTATTTTGACCAAAAATACACCGAAAAACAAAAAAAACGGCCTCTCTTAGTGAATTTTTGATCAAATATTATGATTAGTATATCAAAATAGATTGATTTTACTGTCATAAAAAAGAAGTATAAATATTGATAGGATAATTTTGTCATAAAAAAAGAGTAGTGTTATAAAGGCAGGAATGATATGATAATAATTATAACATAATGAAAAGTAAAAGTAGTAGCAAGTGTTAAATATAATTTCGGCGATGGTTTATCATGAATAAAAGAGATAGGGTATGGGGATAAGATAGAATCAATGAGTTAGTTAAATTTGTTTAGCTACAAGGTGAAAATAAAAATAAACGGTGTATGATCATGGATTTTTTTGTTGAAATGAAATGACTGCATATAGTTTGTCGTAAAATGTAAACTGAAGGAAAATTACACACGGATGACACTAATTCGAATAATATTAATTCTACTATGAAATTTGCAGTTGTTTTGGGGGAGAATTTTATGACTCTTGATATTTTTTATCGATTGTAGTATATGTAGGAAACGATGTGTGTTTGCGTAAAATGCAACTGTCTGATTGTTGGGCGCCAAGCTTTAATAGCTGGATTATTTTTTTTTATGAATGATAAAAACAAGTAAAACATTTACGTTACACACCTACAATAGCGATTAGAATGATGATGTAATAGTTGTTAATAATATTTTTTTTGAATTATGTACGTTTAGAAGTAATTTTATTATTCCCACGACAAAAATTATTCATGGCTTATTTTAAATCTATCTTTAATTTTTTATGACATCGATATTAGCAGGTACACAGCATTCTTATTATCAATGATAGTAAGGTACATTGTTGTGAGTTTATAAATACACTAACTGACAATACAAAAAGTATATCTATTGATAGTCATAATTGATAATAAACAATCCGTGACTGTGATAGCAATATCATAAAAAACCAATTAGCTAACTGTATTTGTAATCCCTTGTGTATTATACATGTATATTAACTCAAAAATTTGAAACTTTAAATGTTTACATCTAATAAACAAATTAAGTTTCATTAAAAATTCAAATGTCATTTACTATTGAATTAAAAACTCAAACATTTTATTAAATTCAATATATGAGTTATCGATTAAAAAAACAAAGTTGACACTCTTACAAGGCATAAGGGATGAACATAAAAGTATTACATAGTTAATAATTCAAGAATAATGTGTAGCTAAACATAACCAAAAAAAAAAAATGTTTAAATATATTTATTCTATAAGTAATTGAGTGGGTTATGATAAAAAAATCACACTGTATAATGGTTAAATATAGAAAAGAAAAACCCAGCACAGGGGGTCGCGGCACGTTTGTGACGTGGTATAGTTGGATCAAGTATAATGATATCTGACAGTGATTAAAATCATTATCAAAAATAAACGCTTCGATGCAAATCTTTAGATAGTGTTTAATTTTAAAAAAATTGGTGTTTTATTCCAAAAGCTACTTGATCTGCTGGTTCCTTATTAATATCTCGATTAAGATAAAGTATGTCGAATGAAAAAGGGTTTATTAAAAA
>NW_026099572.1:4818634-4826913 GCF_025091365.1 Daktulosphaira vitifoliae
TATACACATTAGATCATTAATGTCATAATGTATTATTTAAGACTTCAATCAATCAATTACACAAAATAAAATGTATACCAATAAAAATAAGATATATAGATGTACCTTTTAAATGTTTAAAAATACTAATGAAATTTCGTAGAAAAAGAATATATATTAATTATATAAAACAAACACGAAATAATAAACAATATGTAATGGTAGCACATAAGATGTAGGGTAATAAACTATGTCTAAATTATTATATAAGATATGATAGTATTTTATAATATGTAGATCATTATTGATGAAAATTTAATAAATAACATGTTATAAATTACGATTAATAAAGAAATAACAGTGGCGTTAGGTTATAACTTTTTGCCTTTGAACCACGATCAAATTTAATATGAAAAGCCAAAAATAAAGAGCATTCTGAGACAGATGTAGTCAGATATTCACAGAAGCATTCACTACGCTCAATCATTCCACATAACGAAATATATGCAAGAATATATCCGCCGTCAACACAATTATTTTTGTACAAAAAATACAACATCTATTTATTTAAGAGTATCGCAGAAAATATCAAGGTAGGAATTTAATAAATTCACCAAAAATAAATAAGGTTTAGAATTAAATTTTATGAGTACATAGATTAAGAAGGCATACAGGAAAATCAAGTGATTATCAATAGTAATAAATATACCAAGTAAATTTAATAAATCGGTAATGTTTGTACAGAGTTACTTGGCAGAGTTATGTCGTTGATACGTGTCTATTTCAGGAGTTAGGTTGGAGATTCATATGTATAGCCACCATACCTTTTTTTTTTTTTCCAACATCCGGCATAATGTGGACCGCCCTGGAACTACCGCAAGGTATTGCTTCAGGGTGGCCCACGCCATCTAAAATTCACACCACCACGTTGTGAATCAGTCCGAAATTAATCAAAAGCTGATTCACAACGTGGTGTGGTCTCCCCCGTTAGCCGGATCCCAAAAGGCGGGATCCGTTGCCCATGTTGCACCACGTGGAAGTGGGGGCAGGACTTTGAGAAGGTTGGGCCATAAAATTCACAAACATACATAAACATAAAAACACAGACACATAAAAAAGTATGCACCTTCGGCGCCAGTCTAGCAGACGCCGCAGGTACTCCCACCCTGGGCAGTCTCTGCCTCAGACGTTCAGCCTCCTCCTTTTGGCTCATCACTGATTCGGCGAACGCCTGAACCAGAGACCACCCCTCCCGGCTTCTCAGCATATGATCCACCATGGACCCCACACCGCACGCGGACCCCAAGCGAGATTCCAACTCCTCCCGCTCGCTGGTCCACGCTTCGCACCGGAAGAGCGTATGCAGAGCATTATCCGCTTCTCCCGGGCTATCCCGACAGTGATCGCACGTCGGCGCGGCTGCCTTCCGAATACCGTGGAGGTATTCGTTGAAGCAGCCATGACCGGATATCACTTGGGTCAGACGATATGTCATTTCCCCATGAGTCCGGTCAATCCACCTGTCGAGCCGGCTGGGTCCGATGAGGGACCTAGTCCACGCTCCCGCGGATTCCTCCTCGGCCAGTCACTGGCGCCAACTGGACACGGTTACGCTCCGGAGTAGCAGCCGGTCCTCCGCGCGAAGCGGTTGACCGGTACTCTTCCGGAGCTCGTATCCGTTGGCGCGTTCAACGGCCAACAGGTCCGCGGGTGGCAGAGAAGCCAGGATCCTTGCCGCCACTCCGGATACAGTGCGGTATGCGCACACCGTCCGGAGAGCGGCCCTTCTCTGGACCCGGTTCAACGCTTCTAAGTTCTTGGGCGCGTACTCCAGTATACCCACCCAGACTGGGGACCCGTAAAGGAGGACCAAGTGAACGACGCTGACTAACGACGGACGGCCAGTCTCCCAGGGGTGGTAGAGGAGGATGCGTCGGGAACAGCGCGTGGACCGTCTGTTCCAACATCTCCGCCTCCAGTTGCCCCGAAGTCGTTGGGCCGCGCAGCTTGCGCATCACGACCTTATAGGGTTTCCCCCAAGGGTCGTGATCCACCGACTTCACGAGGTCGGCCCAGCAACGCGCTTTGCTATGCCTGGGATCGGGTGCCTCAGGGTCCGCCTGCCCACGCCTGTTGGACCGCGTCAGAGCTCTCCTCGCCCTGACGCAGTCACCTCTCAGGGCAGCCACCTCCGCGTTCCACCAATGAACGGGTGGTCCCCGGGTAGGTGGCGGACGCTTTCTGGCGAGTGCGAAGTCGCAAGCGACTTCGACTCTCCTGTCCAGCTCTTCCGCCACCTCGCACGCGGAGACCAGTCGATCGGGCGGAGTAGACGCCGTCCATCGGGCGATCAAAAGACCGGCCGCGAATAGATCGGCGTCCGCCTCCGGGCTGACTTTCCAGCCGACGCGAGCACCGCGAGGCTGCAGGTCCGGCCTCGTCCGAGGACGTCTGCCGTCGGTGCACTCGAACGTGATGTACCGGTGGTCGCTCATGTTCTCCACGTGGGAGAGAACGGACCAACCGGCAATACGTCCGAGGACCGACGGCGACGCCAGCGTGACGTCCACCACCGAGCTCGAGGTGTTACCCACGAACGTCGGGGTGGTTGCCCTGTTGGCCGTCGATAGCCCTAAGACCGCCATGACGTCCAACAGTTCATCGCCACGCCGGTCCGCCGAAGCGGATCCCCATATCGGGGACTTAGCGTTAAAGTCCACGGCGACGAGTTCGTCCCTGCCACCCCGTGGACCCGAGAAACGTCTGCCCTTTAGGCAGTAGGCGACACCCTCCAGAAGAGGGGTGATCGACTGGTTTGGTGACGCGTAGCAGCTCATGACGTCAATGCCGCCAATCCTTGCCGCTACGAAGCCGTCGCCAACCTCGATGTCCGCGACCGAGAGGCCGCGGCTCATCACACCGATCGCCGCTCTCCCGGACCGGTCCAAGTACCACCCCGGGGCGTCCTTGAATAGCCACCATACCACTCTGGGTAGACACATGAGGTGACTAAATCCCACCTATCATCGATAACGATCAAAACTCGTGGCATTATTGATATTTAAAAATTGACAAATAATTATAATGAATCTTCCATATTAATAAAATAAAGATCACTTTATTTTCTATCATCTTCTATCTTTCTTACAGACCCTCGTACTCATACCCCGAGTAATAATATTATTAATACAATAAAGTATTATATTTTCTTTATTTGATTCACTACACAATCATGAAATGTTTTTTTATGTACAGGAAATATTAGAATTTGAAGATTTTAAAAATGTGATGAATTTAAAATATTAATACTACATTTAATACTTTATAATAAAAGGAAATTTAAAGTTACTTTCAACTAGATATTGAATTAATAATTAAAATCATTAAAAATATTTCCGAGGTGAAACATAAGAAATGAGCAAAAACACATTTCAAATGATTTTAATCTTTGGTTACTCGGTGTTGAAAAAAATATAATAATGGTAATTTTTTGGTTATTCTCATTAAATTGTAAAAAAACGTTGGCAGAAAAAACATAGAAATAGAATGTAAATTGTAGTTAAAAATACTTTGTAATAAATTAAGTACTTACTACTTTTTTGATAAATCCATCAATACATGTATTTGGAAAAATCGTTCAAAAAACAAAATTTGGGAAAAAAGCATTCATGTTATTAAAGTTATCAAGGATAGACGGTCACTCTACAAAGGTTACTATCTATATGCGACTATTTGAAAATATCTATAATACAATTGCAACGGAAATTTATGAACTCACAATAACTAAAAATTTACTGACAAAGTGAGTTTCGTTTATTAATCGATTGAAGGTAAATGATTACGAAAACATTATTATAATGAGTATTATTACTATATAACATGTTCATAGAGTATTTATTCTTTATGTCCAGATACTAAAACTAGCTGCTATAGTTGTTACAATTAACCAATGATAGTCGAACTTGATTCCAGACATAAAATTGTGCATACAGATTTTAGCTTCGATGCGAAGCTGAGAAGGTATTCATTTTACTATGATGTGTTTTTTTTGTCTGTATACGCTCAATCTCAGCTCTCACTGAACCGATTTCGATGAAAAATATGTCAAAAGATCACAAATCGTATCTAGTTGAAGACATTACCCTCAAAAATTGAAAAAAATTCCCTCGTTCCCCGTAAACGGGGGAAATCCCCCAAAAAATTACAAATTTAAAAATCGCTAATTTTCGATATTTTTTCAATTTTTTTTACTTAAAATTGCCATAACTTTTTTAAAAATGACCGAATCAATATAATTTTTTTTTTTATAGATACCTTAAATATTTACCTGTCATTTTATATATTTTTGTGAACATTTGACCCTTTAACAGCCCACAGGAAGGGTTTCAAAATGGTAGCTTTTTTACAAAAAATTAACTTTTTCAACTTAACTTTTGAAAATGTTCCGGAAAGACTGACAATTTTATATATACCTTAAATTAAAGCTAATGTAATATACTTTAATTTGAAAAAAAAAAATTTGACCTCTGGACTTGTCTTCATGGTGAAAATGACTACCGTATGCAAAAATATGCTATTTTTGTGAAAAAATTCTTGATATTATATTTTACATTTTTTAACATTATGTTGCTATAACTTTTTAAAAAATGCATGAATCAACTTTATTCTTTAATGATAAATACTTTATATATACTTCTTTCATTCGACATATTTTTTTTTTAAATTGGACCATTTCCCTTTATACAGGGGGGGTGCAAATCTTTTAAAATGCGTATAGAAAGTAGAACTTTTTCAACTGAACTTTTGAAAATGTTTCGGAAAGACTGACACTTTTATATATATCTTAAATTAAAGCTTATGTAATATACTTTAATTAAAAAACAAAAAAATTTGACCTCTGGACTTGTCTTCGTGGTGAAAACGGACATCAAAGTTAAAGAAAAACGTACGATTTCCATGAAAAAAATCTCGATTTTATATGTTATATTATTTAATTTATATTTTATATAACTTTTGGAANTTTTCGATTTTATATGTTATATTATTTTATTTATATTTTATATAACTTTTGGAAAAATGTATGAATCAATATTATTATTTTTTACAATAAATATTTATATACCCCTTTCATCTGGCACGCTTTTTTTGTAAATCGGATCATACCCCTTTAACAACGGAAGTCAAAACTTTAAACATGCGTATTGTTACTAAGATATTTTCAATTTAATTTTTGAAAGTATTCAGGAAATACTGACACTTTTATATATATCTTAAATTAAAGCTTATGTAATATACTTTAATTTGAAAAAAAAAAATTTGACCTCTGGATTTGTCTTCACGGTAAAAATGACTATCGTATTCAAAAATATGCTATTTTTGTGTTAAAATTCTGGGTTTTGTATTTTATTTTATTTTAAAATACCTGACAAGGGGAGTACAGATTTTCATAAATATTATATAAATTAAAATTAATATAACATAGAAAGTTAAACTTATTTAAATTTGTTTGCTTCTTTTAAGTCGAGAAAAATAACTTTGAAATTTGAATCAGCTTGAATAGCCAACTTTTTAAAACAAAGGTATCGACGTACGGTTGCCGAGTTGATAAAACTTATGTTATACACGCTTGGGGTACAAGGTTCCAACCCGAGTATAGCAATGAATTTTTTGCATTTTTTCTTAATTCTTTTTAAGTTAGTATAAATTTTTAACTCGTTTGATTTTATCTCATTCAGATTCAATAACTTCAATAAAGATCAAGGATCCCATCACTTTAGTCGCCTCTTGCAAGAAGAAATTTGTTATTCGTATTAAAATTATTTTACTATATTTTAAGTTTTAGCTTCGATGCAAAGCCGAGAAGATATTTTTTTGTGACTATCATTTATTTTCTCTGCTCTAACTTGACCTACTTTTTTCAACAATACGTCAAATTACTACAATTCGTATCTAGTTGAAGATATTACTCTCAAAAATTGAAAAAAAAATNCTTGAAGATATTACCCTCAAAAATTGAAAAAAAAAATTTAATTTATCAATTAAACAGTTAGTTATTATATGTTTTCCATAAAGACAATTAAAATCATTAATTTCTAATGTTTTCAAAATATTTATTAACGAATGAAGTTTGATATGATAGGTTTCAACTACAAAATTAAATCATTTTACTTTGTAATTTAATAATTTTNCAACTTCAAAATTAAATCATTTTACTTTGTCATTTAATAATTTTTTTACTCTGTTTATGTGTGCTACTACTAGACTATAATATTACAAATTTTTTTGTAACATGTTGCTATATAAATCATTTCTAAAATAAATGAGTGTTTTTTCTCCTGAATTAACAATTGATTTTTACAAAGTAGTAATTAGATGAGGAAGTATTGAATTACGTCGATTTTAGTATAATATAAGCTTTGCAATAGTAGTAAGCAATTTTTGAACTCTTAAGCAATATAATAATTCCATATAAAAGGGAAATGCAGGGTAAGCAAATTAATAATGGTGAGAAAAAGAATATAAAAGGGAAACATGAAAAGTATAGGGGGACGACACTGTATGATACTGGGCAAGACGAGACTGGACGTTTTTGTCGAAGAAACGTCGAGTTACGGGTTAGGTCGTTGATGTAAGAATAACTTTATACTTTTGTAAGATTTAATTAATTTTTGTGTTAAATTTTTATATTATATTTGACTTTGTTTATAATACATTTCGTAAATAAAATAACTATTTAAAAATCTGGCCTTAGCGCAAATATTTTATATTCACCGTGTTCTCAAAATTTGTGTGTGTGTGTGTGTGTGGCTAGAGTCTAGGTTGGACTGCTGGTCCTTTAGTCAGTCTTAATAATTAGTGTACGAGCTGGCTAGTGTTTGGGCTTAACCGTCCTTTAGTGGGTATAGTAAAAAGGTAGTTGTGCTGGTGGCTGACAAGGAGCCACCCTTCAGTCTGCTACTTTTGAGCTAAACTGTGCTGACGGGTCTAAACTCTACCCCTTTAGTAGTCCACTAATTAGAGAGATTGGGGCTGATCAGTTTATCCAACGGGAGGACTCGAGAAGAGCTCGNTATCCAACGGGAGGACTCAAGAAGAGCTCGAACGACGAAATCGTCGTCAATATATATATATAAAACTTTAATAAACTTTTGTGTCTACGTTGGGGCNAATTTTTGTGTCTACGTTGAGGCACTACCGACGTACGACAACAAATATAATCATATTTTATAATACGCTCAATTGAGTAAATCTTTTTAACAACTTTGTTTTGAATGATTCATTTAGTTAAAGTAAATATTTCAATTGTAGAATCTTTTCTACAAACAACAAAAGTTACTAGGAAATTATTACTTTTACTTCTATTTAAGTTATCTATTACCATAAAAATGCAAATAAATATTGAGCTTTTCTGATAAATTTATAATAAATAGTAATTGTAAATCTTTCTGACTGCATATTGATCTTAACGATACAATTTTTTTAATTGTCATAAAATTTTCTATTTAATGNAATCTTAACGATACAATTTTTTTAATTGTCATAAATTTTTCTATTTAATGATGTCAATGTCAAACTTATCAATTGAGCTAAAAGTTATGGCAAAATATATATATTTTTTATTATAAACATTTACAAGAATCAACTTTAAACGATTAAAAAAAAACGGTAGCACAGTGGGGTCGAGGCACAGTGTAGACAAGGCATACGTGAAACAAGTATAGATGATATATGACAGTGATTAAAATCACTATCATAAGAAACGCTTCGATGCAAATCTGTAGATAGTGTTTCATTTTGAGAAATTCGTGGATTATTCCAAAAGCAACATCAACTCTTATTTCTTTGATTATATCCTAATTAGTAGTTCTTTGATTTAAAAATATAATATATGAATAAATACTAATTATAATTATTAAATTTAGTATGAAATTGATATTCAATAATTTAATATTATAATTTAAACGGAGAAATTATAAAAATAATAAAGAAGTTTTATTTTGCTTTATTTTTACGAGTATAAAAATTTAAAGGGCTTGATACAATAAATTTCAATAAAAACTGTTTGTTACTATAAATAAATGCACTGAACTACAAGGAACTTTCATCAGTAACAAAAATTTGACGGATAAACCTTACATTTTGTACAAATTAATTCAATTCAATACAAATCAATAAAATTCTACAATTGAAATATCCAGAACTGAATTAATTTTAATGATTTACTTTAACTAAAAAAAAAAAGTTTTTATTTTGAATCCCTCTTGTGGGCAGGTAAAGGGTTAGATTTATAAAAAAAAACC
>NW_026099572.1:4827128-4833471 GCF_025091365.1 Daktulosphaira vitifoliae
TGAAATTAGACTTTTTCTATCACTTCTAAGTTTTAATATTATTAAAAATTAGTATTTACATATAAAAATTTCGCATCAAAGCTAAAAAGTTGGCTATTTAAGCTCACTCAAATTTAAAAATTACTTTTTCGACTTTAAAAAAGTAAAAAAAAATTAATAAGTTTAATTTTTTATGTCTTATGACCTTTATTTTATTTAACTTTGTTAAATATAATAAAATAAATATTAAAATTATTTGACATTAACTTTACAACTGTATTTTTTTTTATTACTAACATTTATCAAAAAATATTACAAAATTTATGACATTTTATAAATCATACAATTTGGTTTGTATACATTTTTTATTAATTTTAATTGGCTTATTCTATAGCAACAACTAAAAAATTTATATTCTTGTTAAAATTTAAAATTAACTCCATTTAATTAACATAATAAATATTTGACAGAGTTAATAGCATACTTTCATCAAATTTGGATGGAATTTTGCGAAAATTCATTTGATTTAATTTATTTTATACCACTTTGAATTTTAATGATTCAGTTTATTTAGCAGATAGTACTAATAATATAACTTTTCAAGTATTAATTGATATGTTGTTTGACATGAATTAATTTCATTACACCTACTAAAAATGAAAATATGTAATTTTTAAAAGATTCTTTATAAAGAAAACCCTTGTGGTTTTAAAATAGATGTACAATCTACTTTCACTTTTGAAATTCAATTATTTTAATATTGAATAAAAACTTACTAAAGGTTTAAATAAATTAGGCTTATTCTCTACGAAAACATTCTAAAACATAATGTTTACTAGTTAAATGCAAAAACATGACAAAGCAATTAAACAACATGAAATTTACTTTTTGTAAAAAAAACAATATTTTTTAAGATTTATTAAAAGTTAAGATTTTTTTTTATTTTAATAATATTGCTAATTCGTTAACTTTCTAAAGCAAAACTTAGTGTAAAAAAACTATATAAGTAAAATATTTGAAAAATTCCCTTAAATTAATTAGAATTCATAATACCACGAAGAAAAATAAACAAATATTTTTTGCTAGGTGTTTATTATACTAAAATTAGATTTAATGAATTGAATATTTTCTAATTTGAAAAGCTTGTTTTATTCAAAGTTTAGATTAGTACTGCATAATTTAAAGCCTCGATCAAACTGCATGTTTGTTGTAAAATAAATAATTAATAAATCAAAAAATTTTTTTTTACTTAGTTGTTATTTTAGAACACTTTTTTGGCTCCTTAAAAAAATGATGTTGGCCAAAAAGAATACTTTTTTATTTTTTTGCTGGCCACTATATGACAAAATTTTTCATATAAAAGGAGTGGAACACTTTCAAAATGTAACCTTTTTTAAATTAAATATAAACGTGACAATTTTTCGTTATTCTAACTTCATACTAAGTGCTTAAATTTTTTTTAATTAAATACATCAAGAACATCTCTTGCTACCAGTATGCAGTCAAAGGTTATGTGGAAAATTTACCATCTCGTATTTTGGTGTGGAATTTATTTCATTACAGAAAATGACTTCATCAGGACAATGGCAATGTATTGTGCTGTTGTCATAACACTGTTGAAAATTATTGATTACTGTACACTTTTTGAGAAAACGGAAACAAAAGTCATACAAATTAATGAACTGAACGCTGAAGATGATAAACTACCATCGCCATGTTCTCCGCATTCAACTGTCCCTCCAACAAATATCCCCTGTGTATTTTCTTCGTCAAAAAAATACGGGCATTTTTTCCAGCCATTAATAAGTGCTGAATGCTCGTACAATTTAAAACTGGGCGAAAAACATTCGTTTGAATGCAAAATCGTTAGCTCTCAAAACTACAATAAAAAATCAAAAGTACGTTTTCAAATGAGTAGTAAAAATAATGTATTTGTAGTTGACGAAGAATTATGGATTTCAAGTCCAAAAATGACCAACGCCATAAAAGGAATTGTTACGAACTTCGACCAGTTCATGAGCGTTGTTGATGTAGAAGTAAATTTTTCAATCGACTTGCCAATTGGGACACCGGCAACTTTAAAAAAGTCATTTGATAAAACCCCTTACACTCGGATGGAAGCGGCACTTGCTACTTTTTCTTACAAGTACGAATCTGTTTCACCTGAAGTAAGATCAATGTTGCTCGGACGTCAACAACAACATTCACCCGAACGTGACGAAAATCTGACAGATAACAGCCTATTAGCTCCCAATTTACCTGGTTTGAATGAGTCACAGCTGTCTGCTGTGAGCCATGCCCTACGCACGCCAGTTTCTCTAATCCAAGGGCCTCCCGGTACTGGAAAAACGGTTACTTGTGCCAATATTGTATACAATCTGTCCAAGTCCGGAACCGTATTAGTTTGTGCACCGTCGAACAACGCTGTTGATAACTTGGCAAATGCCGTGGCTAAAACAGGCATCGATGTCGTGAGACTTGTGAAAAAAACGAAAGAGACGGTTAAAAGTGATCTTTCAAATATATATCTTAGTGAACAAATTAAAAAGCTTGCTGGTCATTCAGAATTTAAAACTCTTCAAGGGCAGATTGATCAAGGTGTCGAGTTGAGCCCAAATGAGAGAAGGGACTACAATTATCTGAGAAGAATGGCGGAAATCGACTGTCTAGCGAATTGTCGAGTGGTGTGCACAACTTGCTCCGGCGCCGGCGACAACCGTTTAGAAAAAATCAATTTTTCTTCGGTGGTCGTGGATGAATGCGCTCAAGGCTTAGAACCGGAATGCATCATTCCAATCACCCACGGAGCCAAAAAAGTGGTGTTAATAGGTGACCACTGTCAGTTGGGGCCGGTTGTTACGTGTCCGGACACTAGAAACGGAGGTCTGCATCGTTCTCTGTTCGAGAGATTGGTAGCTGCTGGCCTACAACCATTTCGTTTAACTGTACAGTACAGAATGCACCCCGAGATCAGCGAGTACGCTTCACAAACTATGTACGAGAGTACGATTAGGAACGGCGTAACTTGTAGCGACCGAACTGGGTCGATTGATTTCACGTGGCCTAACCCAAATGTGCCGATGGTATTTTACTCTTCCGATGCCAACGAACGAAAATCGCGATCGGGCACGTCTTTCTTGAACTATGGAGAGGCGAAAGTTGTTGAACAACTAGTAGCCAAACTCCTTAGCAAAGGAGCTACTCCAAATCAAATTGGTGTTATAACTCCATATGAAGGACAGCGATCACTTTTGAAACAAATTCTAAACAAGAACAAAGGGGTGGAAGTCAGTAGTGTGGACGCTTTTCAAGGCCGTGAAAAGGAGTACATTATTATATCGTGTGTCCGCTCGAACGAGAGAAACGTCGTTGGTTTCCTGAACTGTGTCCGTCGGCTAAATGTGGCACTTACGCGTGCAAAGTTTGGTCTTTTTTTAGTTGGTAACGCTAACTTTTTGGTTAAAAACCCTACGTGGAAAAGTTTACTACGGTATTATGACGACAGAAATTTGATTGTGGAAGGAACAGTTGATGATATGCGTACAGCACATATTAAGTTTGATTAATTATATATATCATAGCATTTACTTATGAGTAATTTTATTTTATTAATTTTTCTTTAATTGTTTGATACTCTAAATTTAAAAAAAAATTATTATTATTAATTAGTTATTTTTGATACATCAATTATTTATTATACATACTGTTCTATTTTTAAAATTAAAAACATATTTTATTTAAAAAAATTAACTTTTTTTATTCACCTCTACTTTAAAGTAATTGATTAATTTGATAATTCATTAAGTATCATATAACTTAGAGGGAGGTGTTGTCTAATTGGTATGCGGCACTATCTGATGTACGTAAGTTTAGGTTTGAGACTTGGTTACGAGTAGTTCCGTTTGCTAAGCAAGACAAGTATTAAACCACATATTCTAAATTATCCATGGTTAAGTAACCTACACTTCATGTCTTATTGAGCTATAAAATTGTGAAAAAAATGATTTAATTAAAATAACTTTGTAAGAATCAAATTAAAATGTACTTCATATTAATCAATATCAATTTAATAAAATTGGGAGCTTAAATAAAAATATGCATTGTTTAAAAATTTATTGTTTTATTTTAATTTTACACTGAGTTAAATGATATCCATTCAATGAATAATTAAAATAAAATTCTAAGTGTTATTATTATTATTTTATTATTGGGATTAATTAATGGATATAGTTGGCACATTACTTTGAGAATTTATTTTAGATATATAAAATTAACATTCAACTTTAAATATTACACCAACTATAAAATAATTTAATATAAGTAAAGAGAAATTAGAAAAAGTTTAAATAGGTATAATAGCCATAAAAATATTTTTAATTGTTTTAGGCAAAACTATTAGTTTAAAAATATTTAAAATCTTTAAATTTAGTTTAGTTTAAATGTTTTTATATCATTGTTATAACATATGGAAGAGACTTAGAATAAATAACAGGTTATTTTAATAAAATAAAAATTATACTAATTTTTTTTTTTCATTTAATACAAAAAAAATTTAATATTCTAATACTTAATTAATTTCAACTATGGAAGTATAATTAAATTTGATTTTCATATTACAAAATTCTACTTAACATTAAATTATAATGGAAAAGTGGGATTATTGTTAAAATGATTTTTGTTAAAATAGGATTGATTTGAAAATAGCTGTTTTAGACTAATGAAAAGTCATAGGACCAAGTGGTTAGATATTAATTTTTATATAGAACTTGTTCAGTCTTAAAAAAATAAATAAATAGAGTTAGTATAACAGTTTTTATAATTCTTCTTTAGAAGGACCATCTAATTCAACATCTGATAAATCAATATCTTCTACTTGGGGTAATTCACCATCTTTTCCATCCCAAGGTTCAGTTGTATTAATTTTAGGCAATTCAGCACCNATTGTATTAATTTTAGGTAATTCAGCACCTCTGACTGGAGCTGTTCGTCCACGTCCATATGATAAATCCCTAGTTTTTTTTTTAAACAAATTATCAAAACTGAATAATTTTTAATAAAAAAAATATATAAACCTCAAAAATTCATTAATGCTATCTTTTGAAAAAGATCCCCTTAAAATAGTGTACTTCATTTTTTTAACATTTAAAACTGCTAATGCAGGATAACCAAATCCACCAATTTCTAATGATGATTCCAATTCAGACTGATTTCCTGCTTCAGACCATAACCATCTGAAAAAATAAGAACTTGTAATCACAAAAGAATAAGGACAGTAAATGTTTTTAAGTAAAATTAAAAAGTAATAATTTTCTAATATAATTAAGTGATGTAGTTTACCCCCAAATCTTTTGTTTAAATTTATCTCCCAATGAGCCCAACATTTTGATGTATTCATTACGACAACTGGACTGACAATCTAAGATATGAGGCAATACAGCAATTACACATAAAGCATATTCTGAACATCCAGACTTGAAGGTATCTTCATTTATAACCTAGTACAATATGATTGATTAAAGGTAAATTATTTATTTCAATATAAAAATGTAGATTAAATTTCAGAAAGTACTATATAAAACAAAAATCTTATACAATTTTCAAGATTCAAAAAAAAATAAGTTCGGTAAAATAAGAAAAATTTGNAAAAAACCCAGCACAGTGAAGTCGCGGCATAGTGGGTACGTTGCATAGTTGGGTCCAGTATAGATTTAATCTGACAGTGATTAAAATCACTATCATAAGAAACGCTTCGATGCAAATCAGTAGATAGTGTTTAATTCTAAGAAATTGGTGGATAATTACAAAAGCTANTTCTAAGAAATTGGTGGATAATTACTAAAGCTGCATGATCTGCTAGTTCCTTATTAATACCCTGATTAAGATAAAGTATGTCGAATGAAAAAGGGATTATTAAAAATTTTTTGTAATTTATGAATAAATACACTAAACAAAAGAAACTTTCATCAGAAAAAAAATATACTTTTCTAAATAAACTTTTCGCGATGTTTTCAAATGTGCAATTAAACTTTTTCTATTACTTCTAAGTTTTAATATTATTACTTATTATTAAAAAATAAGTATTTACATATAAAAAAAAATAATTAAGAACAAAAAAAATTGTATTAAATTAATACTGATTTTGATTTTTAATATGTTAAAGGTAATCATTTTGAACCTATTTTTTATTGTCTTTTAAAGTGAAAGTTTTAATGAAAAATACCTTCTCAGCTTCGCATCGAAGCTAAAAAATGAATTTGTTACCATAACTTATATTTCAACTTGCAAGTTTGAAATTGACATTATTAAATTGAAAAAAATGAAATTTTTAAGATTAATATGCAATCTGGAAATTTTATAATTACTA